>NC_057389.1:1085517-1397881 GCF_019320065.1 Cervus canadensis
CACAGGAGGCCGCGCCCCGAGTCTGAGGCCCCGCCGTCCCCACAGGAGGCCGCGCCCCGAGTCTGAGGCCCCGCCGTCCCCACAGGAGGCCGCGCCCCGAGTCTGAGGCCCCGCCGTCCCCACAGGAGGCCGCGCCCCGAGTCTGAGGCCCCGCCGTCCCCACAGGAGGCCGCGCCCCGAGTCTGAGGCCCCGCCGTCCCCACAGGAGGCCGCGCCCCGAGTCTGAGGCCCCGCCGTCCCCACAGGAGGCCGCGCCCCGAGTCTGAGGCATGGCCCTCTTCACAGGAGGCCGCGCCCCGAGTCTGAGCCATGGCCGTCCTCACAGGAGGCCGCGCCCCGAGTCTGAGGCCCCGCCGTCCCCACAGGAGGCCGCACTCGGCGGTGAAGCACGGAGGCTCCCTCACTGCCTGCGCTCACCTCCTGCGTGCGGCCCGGGTTCGAACCGGCCACGACCCGGTACCAGTCCGTGGCCCGAGAGCTGGGACCCCTGCATTAACAGGCTCTACTTATTCTTTCTGCTGAGCTAAGAATTTATGCAGAGGGAAGCATGAGGTCTCTCAGTTTGAGCTCTTGTGCCTTTCTGGCAGGATTTCATATCCTGTGGGTGGAGGCTTTTTTTATTAAGTAATTTTTTTCAGTAATTTTTCTGCGTTTTGCTTTTAGGTCAAAAGCAAAGGAGACAAACTTAAACCAACTAGAAATTTCAAAATGAATTCCTGTATTTTCTTGATCCTCAAACCATAGTACACACCAGGACCTAATTACAAAATGGACGCAGTTTTCAGTGTGAAGGTAAAATCTCTTCACTTTTTGTTCTGGTCTTTGTTCTCACTCAGTCTTTCAGGGAAAATTTAAATAGCTGTGAAACAGATTAGAATATTGCTATTCCTATCCCTGAAAATGTAATATTAATTGAAATTATAGATTTCTTGTTCCCAGTGATTTATCAATGTCACTGAAACACTACAGACTCTGTACCCTTTTCTTCTATAGTAAAACAACCAAAATGTAACCTAAGAAAACTACTTTTAAAACAAGTAATTTACACAAACAATGCAGTTCTCTGTTGAACAGGATCCTGTCTATGACTGAGAGCCTTCCCTGGGCATCTTCACCCACTTACCACAGGTTCCATTTAGAGCTAAGAGTCCAGCCCTCAGAGCTGGAGGAAGATCACTCAACCTATAGGCTCAGGGTTAACTGGAAAAAAAAAAAAAAAAAAAAAGAGCCACCTTGGTGTCTTAATCTTCAAAGAAAAAGAAAACGAAAAGGAGGTTTCACCTCAAAGTGTATCTCCAAATGTCAGATTGGGCCTCCTGGGCAATTATCTGTGGACTGAGACTAAATGGCTGAGAGCAGCTTAGTGCGATGGTGGCGATCACAAAGTGCCCCAGACCGAGACCACAAAGGCCAGCCACAGAAAGGACTGGGCAGATGCTTTATTTCCCCCGTGAGACTGGAGACATTCCTGCCTCTTTCCATAGAGTGGGAATGGCCAAAGGAGGCTGGGGAAAAGAGATTAGAGTATTAGGCTGCATGCCAGGGCATTGTTGTGATTAGGAATGATTGGAAATCCCTTGGGAGAATGTCAATTTCCTCTTTATTATTGGTAATGTTTGCTTAGAGTCATGAAATAATTTGAATCAGCCTAAAACGCAATCTGTAATGGCTAAAATGTAGTGGTCTATTCTGTTTCCTGCATTAATTAGAAATGGCATCTGATTATTGCTTAATGAGCCAAACAAAATGATAAGCTCCTTTGCTCCCTTCCTAACTTTAATTCTAGACTGCATGAGCCACTTCCTGAAGAAGCATGTATAGCTTATACAGACACACAAAAAATATTCTGGCTAGGGCATCAGAGACCCTTGCAATTATCCAGGTGATAATCAAAATTATCTAGTAGCAGAAGCTGCCACTGGCTGCGACAGAAAAATTGAGCCCTTTCAACAAAATATGGTCAAATTTGTCTAAATATTGCCAAACAGAAAATTGTTTTTCCCAAGCTAACTTTTATTTAGCTCCTCCTATGCACCTTGGGGAAAAAGAATTAGTGAATTTAATAATTAGAGGAAAAGAGAAAAGAATGAGTTAAGAGTAAGTTTCTTTATATTGGAACAATGGAAACTGTAATCCTAACAACTAAGATCATCTTAATGATTAAATTAGATATTTTTTGTGAAAGATCGTAGCACAGTGTCAGGCACATAAATGGAGCTAAATGAATTTTAATTCCCTTCTTTCTCCCTTGCTGTATCTGATTTTAGGATCTCAAGTGAAGACTAACCTAGCCAAATAGACGCAGACTCATTAGTAAATGACCTTCCTTGTTCTGTTTGCCACCTACAATGTTAATATTTCAAATTAATGTGGACAAATCAATACTCATTAAACTACACAAGGCAAATAGTCCTTAAAGTAGCTTCTATCCCTAATCAATTATAAAACTAATGCAAACAAAAGTTTCTAATTATTTGGACAAACGGTGACCTTTCCCTTCGACCATTAATTTTGCATACGGAAGGAACACAATCTTTCAAGTGGCAGTTTTCTTCTTAAAGAGCTCTAGCCAAAAGGTCACCCAAATGCACATTCATTTCAAATAAAGGTAGGAAAGAATTTCCCAGTTGACCCAGCAATAAACAGGATAATAAAATGTTCATCAGGAAACGAAGTATCTTGGACAGGAAGAGTTGTGTGGAGTCATGTATGCTATCCATCTGTCATATCATTCTGTTACTGCATTCTCTTATCTTTGATAAAATTTTTTTCATATCAAATCCATCTATTTTAAAAATGACATTTCATCATCTAAACTGACATTATTGCTTTACCAAAATGTCAAGATTAAAAAAGTTCTCAGTCATTTGTAGTTATGTCTGGCTTAGTTTATACACAATACAATCGCCTATATTGGTAAATATCAACTTTTCTCATATGTATATTGTACATTATGAAGATGGAAATAGCAATTTCCACGTATTAACAAGACACTTATTTGAAGATCTCATGGTTTTCAATCATATTCAAGAAGAGAAATGCAACACAAAATTATGCTGGAGTGTATCATTACATAGATAAGAACAAATTAATTCATTAGCTTTTGTAGATTTTTAACTATTATCATTTAAAAGTTGCTCAAATATGAAAATATTCTGAAGAGAAGATACACTATGTCTGTTTCATTTGAAAATTATAGGTACTATTTATTGGTCAATTATAAAGCAAATTTTTATAATATTAAATGTATATTATGGGGTAAATGAGAAATACTTTACATTCATCTGAAGCAATTTACATTCTTATAATTACATTCTTACAAAAACACTGAAAAAGAGCAATACTTTATATTCATTAACAGACTTTGCTGTTACAAATTCCAATTATGATACACTACTAATAAATGGATTTCCAGATTCAAGACTATAAGAGTGTTAGAACAATATTAGAATATGACTTTCCCTTATGACCCAGTTTCCCCTTCAGTCAGTCTCTGCCATCAGGAAGCTTCCATAAGCCTCTTATCCTCCATCAGAGGGCAGAGAGACTGACCACAATCACAGAAAACTAACCAATCTAATCACATGGACCACAGCCTTGTCTAACTCAGTGAAACTAGGAGCCATGCCATGTAGGGCCACCCAAGATGGATTGGTCATGGTGGAGAGTTCTGACAAAACGTGATCCACTGGAGAAGGGAATGGCAAACCACTTCAGTATTCTTGCCTTGAGAACCCTATGAACAGTAAGAAAATGCGAAAAGATAGGACCCTGAAAGATGAACTTCCCAGGTTAGTAGGTACCCAATATGCTACTGGAGAAGAGTGGAGAAATAATTCCAGAAAGAAGAGATGGAGCCAAAGCAAAAACAACACCCAGTTGTGGATGAAACTGGTGATGGAAGCAAGGTCCAATGCTGTAAAGAGCAATATTGCATAGGAACCTGGAATGTTAGGTCCATGAATCAAGGCAAATTGGAAGTGGTCAAACAGGAGATGGCAAGAGTGAATGTCAATATTTTCAGAATCAACAAACTAAAATGGACTGGAATGGGTGAATTTAATTCAGATGACCATTACATCTACTACTGTGGGCAAGAATCCCTTAGAAGAAATGGAGTAGCCATCATGGTCAATAAAAGAGTCCAAAATGCAGTACTTGGATGCAATCTCAAAAATGACAGAACGATCTCTGTTCCTTTCCAAGGCAAACCATTCAGTATCATAGTAATCCAAGTCTATGCCCCGGCCAGTAATGCCGTAGAAGCTGAAGTTGAACAGTTCTATGAAGACTTACAAGACCTTCTAGAACTAAAACCAAAAAAAGATGTCCTTTTCGTTATAGGGGACTGGGATGCAAAAGTAGGAAGTCAAGAAATACCTGGAATAACAGGTAAATTTGGCCTTGGAGTACAGAATGAAGCAGGGCAAAGGCTAATAGAGTTTTGCCAAGAGAACGCACTGGTCATAGCAAACTCCCTCTTCCAACAACACAAGAGATGACTATACACATGGACATCACCAGATGGTCAATACTGAAATCAGATTGAGAATATTCTTTGCAGCCGAAGATGGAGAAGCTCTATACAGTCAGCAAAAACAAGACTGGGAGCTAACTGTGGCTCAGATCATGAACTCCTTATTGCCAAATTCAGACTTAAATTGAAGAAAGTAGAGAAAACCACTACACCATTCAGGTATGACCTAAATCAAATTCCTTACAATTATACAGTGGAACTGAGAAATACATTCAAGGGACTAGATCTGACAGAATGCCTGAAGAACTATGGACAGAGGCTCATGATGTTGTACAGGAGACAGGGATCAAGACCATCCCCCCAAAAAAGAAATGCAAAAAAGCAAAAGGCCTGTCTGAGGAAGCCTTACAAATAGCTGAGAAGAGAAGCAAAAGGCAAAGGAGAAAAGGAAAGATGTACCCATTTGAATGCAGAGTTCCAAAGAATAGCAAGGAGAGATAAGAAAGCCTTCTTCAGTGATCAATGCAAAGAAATAGAAGAAAACAATAGAATGGGCAAGACTAGAGATCTCTTCAAGAAAATTAGAGATACCAAGGGAACATTTCATGCAAAAATGGGCTCAATAAAGGACAGAAATGGTATGGACCTAACAGAAGCAGAAGATATTAGGAAGAAGTGGCAAGAATACACAGAATTATACAAAAAAGAGCCTCACAACCCAGATAATCACGATGGTGTGATCACTTACCTAGAGCCAGACATCCTGGAATACAAAGTCAAGTAGGCCTTAGGAAGTATCACTATGAACAAAGCTAGTGAAGGTGATGGCATTCAAGTTGAGCTATTTCAAATCCTAAAAGATGCTACACTCAATATGCCAGCAAATTTTGAAAACTCAGCAGTGACCACAGGACTGGAAAAGGTCAGTTTTCATTTCAATCCCAAAGAAAGACAATGCCAAAGAATGCTCAAACTACTGCACAATTGCACTCATCTCACACGCTAGCAAAGTAATGCTCAAAATTCTCCAAGACAGGCTTCAACCGCGAACTTCCAGATGTTCAAGCTGGATTTAGAAAAGACAGAGGAACCAGAGATCAAATTGCCAACATCTGACGGATCATTGAAAAAGCAAGAGAGTTCCAGAAAAACATCCATTTCTACTTTATTGACTATGCCAACCCTTTGACTGTGTGGATCACCGCAAACTGTGGAAAATTCTGAAAGAGACGGGAGTACTAGACCACCTGACCTGCCTCTTGAGAAATCTGTATTCATGTTAGGAAGCAATGGTTAGAACTGGAAATGGAACAACAGACTGGTTCCAAATAGGGAAAGGAGTTCATCAAGGCTGTATATTGTCACCGTGCTTATTTAATTTATATGCAGAGTACATCATGAGAAACGCTGGGCTGAATGAAGCACAAGCTGGAATCAAGATTGCCGGGAGAAATATCAATAACCTCAGATATGCAGATGACACCACCCTTATGGAAGAAAGTGAAGAAGAATTAAAGAGCCTCTTGATGAAAGTGAAAGAGGAGAGTGAAAAAGTTGGCTTAAAGCTCAACATTCAGAAAACTAAGATCATGGCATCTGGTCCCATCACTTCATGGCAAATAGATGGGAAAACAGTGGAAACAGTGACAGACTTTATTTTGGGGGGCTCCAAAATCACTGCAGATGGTGATTGCAGCCATGAAATTAAAAGACACTTACTCCTTGGAAGGGAAGTTATGTCCAACCTAGACAGCATATTAAAAAGCAGAGACATTACTTTGCCAACAAAGGCCCATCTAGTCGAGGCTATGGTTTTTCCAGTAGTCATGTATGGATGTGAGAGTTGGACTACAAAGAAAGCTGAGTGCCGAAGAATTGATGCTTTTGAACTGTGGTGTTGGAGAAGACTCTTGCGAGTCCCTTGGACTGCAAGGAGATCCAACCAGTCCATCCTAAGGGAATCAGTCCTGAATATTCATTGGAAGGATTGACACCGAAGCTGAAGTTCCAGTACTTTGGCCACCTGATACGAAGAGCTGATTCATTTGAAAAGACCCTGATGCTGGGAAAGATTGAAGGCAGGAGGAGAAGGGGACGACAGAGGATGAGATGGCTGGATGGCATCACCGACTCGATGGACATGAGTTTGACTAAACTCCGGGAGTTGGTAATGGACAGGGAGGCCTGGCGTGCTGCAGTTCATGGGGTTGCAAAAAGTTGGACACTACTGAGTGATTGAACTGAACTGAACTTCCCTTGTGTGGATTTTGTGTACTGTTGGTCAAATCTTACTGGGATTTGGCAAAGACAGTGAAGGTGAGTCTTCATGAGTACTTTTAAGAGCACCAAAAAGTGTCACTACCTTTCCCTCAAAATTACACAGCTTATAACTAACCAAAACAAATCCTACTTTAAAAGAAATTCCACTCCAAGTACTAACCATGTTTTATATATTAAATAGGTACATTCTTCAAAATAAATTAATTAATGTTAGACTGATTTTTCCATTAATTTTTATTACATTTTAGAGTGAAGACTTCTATAGGAAAACATTATCCTAATGGGGAAAAAGATACACTTAAGAATTCTAATGTCCACTACAAGGAAGAGTCTACTCCTATCAATCTGCATGCTCACACAATTGCTGCAAGAAATTATTTTAAACGACAATGAATTTATATCACTTTGGACATCATTTCAAAGAGCATTCATTAAAGTTAAGTCCCATTTCACTGGCTTTCCTCCTAAATCCACAACAGCAAAATATCTAAGCAGCACATGGCTTTCTCTGTATTATAGGCATTTTGTAGATATCCGTACAGAAGAAATTCACTTAAAGAGAGTGTTCTGGATAATTCCAGCAGTAAAGTATAATTAGTCAGTATGCACTGAACCCCACATTGCAGGCACTGCATGGACTCCTTTATATACATGATTTCGAACAGTCACTAGGTGAAGAGGTGAGACAACCAAGGTTCAGAGCAGCACAGTAATACGACCAAAGTCACAAAGCTAACATGTAGTGCGAGGGAGGATCTGACGACTTACATAACTGATATTTTTAAGAAAAGCTCCATGGCTATTCATATTAAGTATTACAGATTAGTTGATAACAAGTAGTTTCTAACAGATCTTTCAGTAGAAGGGAAAAATATTTCAAGTTTTAATTCCATTAATGAAGGGATCCCATCTCTGTTCAGTCACCTACTTATACAAAAAGTCCTTATTCCACTATTGGCTATATACCCCAAGGAAACCATAATTGAAAAAGACACATAACCCCAGTGTTTACTGCAACACTCTTCACAGTAGCCAGGACAAAGAAGCAACTTAGATGTCCACTGACAGAGGAATGGGTAAAGAAGATATGGCACATATCTACAATGGAATATTACTCAGCTATAAAAAGGAACACATCTGAGTCAACCCTAATGAGGTGGATGAACCTAGAGCCTGTTACACAGAGTGAAGGAAGTCAGAAAAACAGGTATCATATACTAACGTGTATCCATGGAATCTAGGAAGGTGGTACTGATGAACCTCTCTGCAGGGCCGCAGTGGACACAGACATTGAGAGCAAACTTGTGGACACAGTGGGGTAAGAGGGTGGGACGATCTGAGAAGGGAACATGGAAACATATGCTACCGTGAGTGAAACAGTGGGAATCCGCTGTCTGATGCAGGGAACTCACCCGTGCTCTGTGGCAACCCAGAGGGTGAGAAGGGGCGGGGAGGGGAGGGAGGCACCAAAGGGAGGAAAGCGTGCACACCTCCGGCTGATTCCTGTTGACTATGGCAGCAACCAGCACAATACTGCAAAGTAACTATCCTCCAATTAAAGATAAAAAGAAATTTTTAAAAACCCTTCTTGAGTCTCTACTTATGCACACTGCTAGAAGACCAAGTGATACAAGGAAGAAGCTCAGGAAAGGGCAACGGTGGCTTAAAGAAAAGTGATGGAATCAGGGAAAGCTTCATAAGAGACACATCACTGGGCTCTCTCCTTCAAGGCTAAGAAGAATTTAGCAGACAGAGATGAAAGCCATGACCATTCCGTGAAAAGGAAGTGAGCAGTGGCTCAAGAGCCGGGCTTCAACATACACACAAGCCCAGTGAGAACCCCTGGGCAGGCTATCCCCGGGAGCATGAGGGGGCGGTCTAGTGTGGACTACGACGAGGAGTGAGTACGGGAGGTTTCACATACCAACACTGTGTGCAGAAGAAAAGTTACTGAGGTTTCTGAGTGTGGGAGCATTAGGGTCAGTGCTTTAAGAAGATAAGGGGTGCAGGATATATATGGGAAAGAAAAACTCAGGAGACTGTTGGAGAAGCCGACACAGAAGTGCAGGCATGGGTGAGGGCAGTGGTTGTGGGAAGGGAGAAAAGGGAAAGTTGCCAGAGAGATTTCAAAACGGCGCTCTGATGAATGACACAGCTGGGATGGAGACAAAGACAGATGACCAGAGAAGACAGAGATCTGAGTCAGAGCTACTGGAAGTGTGGTGAATAGAGGAGAAAGATCATAGAGAAAGGGAGATTCTGAATAGCGCTTTGATATTCAATCCAGAGGAGCCTGGTGGACTAAAGCCCATGGGGTCACAGAGGCAGACATGACTGAGGGACACATATTAAAATTATCTGGTCCCATCACTTCATGGCAAATAGTTAGGGAAAAAGTGGAAACAGTGGCAGATTTTATTTTCTTGGGCTCCAAAAATCACTACCAATGGTGACTGCAGCCATGAAATTAAAAGACACTTGCTCCTTGGTGCTCATCTGGTAAAGAATCTGCCAGCAATGCTGGAGACTTGGGTTCAATCCCTGAGCTGGGAAGATCCCCTGGAGAAGGGAACGGCTACCCACTTCAGTATTCTTGCCTGGAGAATTCCATGGATAGAGGAGTGTGGTGGGCTACAGTCCAAGGGGTCACAAAGAGTTCAACACAACTGAGTGACTAACACTTTCACTTTCTACTTGCTCCTTAGAAGGAAAGTAATGATAAACCTAGACAGCATATTTAGAAGCCGAGACATCACTTTGTCGACAAAGGTCTGTATAGTCAAAGCTATGGCTTTTCCAGTAGTCATGTACAGACGTAAGAATTGGACCATAAAGAAGACTGAGCGCTGAAGAATTGATGCTTTCAAACTGTGGCGCTGGAGAAGACTCTTGACAGTACCTTGGACTGCAAGGAAATCAAACCACTCAATCCTGGAAGGACTGATGCCGAAGCTGAAACTCCAATACTTTGGCCACCTGATTCAAAGAGCCAACTCACAGGAAAAGACTCTGATGCTGGGAAAGATTGAGGGGAGACAGAGGATGAGACGGTTGGAAGGCATCCTTGACTCAAGGGACATGAGTTTCAGCAAACTCTGGGAGACAGTGGATAGGGAAGCCTGGTTTGCTGAAGTCCATGTGGTGACAAAGAGTCAGACCCGACTTTGCAACTGAAGAACAAGAAGTAACTGTTCTTAAGACAGCGGCTCTCAACTGGGGGTGACTTTGCCCACCTCCCTCGGTGACGTTTATCAACCTCTGAAGACAGTTTTGTTGTCCGAGTGGGAGGGGTTTTCTAATATCTCATAAGCAGAGGACAGGGACAGTGTTAAATATCCTACAAAGCACAAGAAGACATCACTCAAAAAAATGCAAAGAATTATTGGCTCAAAATATCAATAGTGCCAAGGTTGAGAAACCCTGGCTTAAGGTGAGATGTATCCAATTTAGAATTGTAAATTGTTTGGAAAACAGATACCCAGAATATCCATTTGATGTACTAAAAATTACTTCATGCACAGCTTGTGTTAAAGTTGTTCTAAGTTTGCAAAGAAGTTAGTTTCAATCATATTTCCCAATGATAGGATAAGGGGTCCCATTGCTAGCTGAAGTCTCAGAAAATATACCACAGCCAATGTTGCAAAAACCCCCCACTGAAGGTATCAATAAGAACTGCAAAGGCCCTCCACCCACAAATCACCTGAACCAGTGGGTTACTGGCCCTCAGCTCATTCCTACACTGTGTTTTAAAGTGAGTTTCTTGGCTGCTTTGTTAATACAGTATTTACAAGGCATAGCCTGAAGAATTCTATAATCTGTGGTTGAAGTAGCATCCATCCGGGTCCTGACTACCACGAAACTCCAGAATATCTGGAAAGAAGCCACAGAGACCTCTAGACATTCTGACTGAGCCTGATGCGGTCATGGAAGTGGGAACAGACGCAGCTGTCTCAGAAACAGCACTCAGTGACTGGCTGGGGAGACCCCGCTGTCAACACCGGGAGCCCGCCTGCTGCTGCGCTGGCCGGAGGACGGACTGGGCGGGGTGGGGCGGCCGGGGGCGGGATCAGGGCTGGTTCCCGCTGTCGTGTGGCAGAAACCAACGCCACGCTGTAAAACAATGTTCTGATTAAATTTTAAACATTTAACAAGCAGCTAATCTAGGTCAGGCGTCGTGCCATCATCTGCACATGCACTGTCTCCTCTATTTCTCCGGACACGCGGGCATGGTTTTATTTTACGCCCGTTTCACAGATGAAAAGACTGAAGGGTAGAGAGGTTCCTTTCTTGCTCGAGTTCATTCGATCAGCAAGAGGCAAATCTGGAACTTGAGCCTAGTTCTGGGTAGTATTAGAGTCACTGTGACACTTGGTTTACTTGGCAAACCCTCAAATTCACCTTGTCTGAGGGTCTACCAGGGGTCCTCCACTTCGGTCTTAGGGTCCAGGCACTCAGCTGCATGAGAAACTTCCGTGTAATGTTGTAGGTGCATCAGCTTGCAATGAAATGGAAGTATTTCCTGGAATTAGTAAGTTCTTTGTACCAAAACTTATAATTAGAAAACCGAACAATTTGCTTTGGTTTAAAACGAAAAGAACTAACGCTTCGAGAACAGAAATCCATCCCACAGTTTTAGTTCTCTGAGTTTTCTAAACAACAGTATAACTTTTTAATCTGACTTTCTAAATATACCAAGAGAACTGGCAGTGAAAAAATACCAAGGAAATAAAAAAAAAAACCCCAAAAGGACAGCAACAGCACCACAAAGCCACCTCACTGCTACTAAAGATTGGGAAGACTGGCCAGTCATCCACACTGACTCCACTGGAGTGAGGCCAGACAGCAGCGAACACACTGTGTCTGCAGAATGCTTACAGTTGCCGGGCTTGAGAGGCCTCTCTAGGAAAGAAGGGAGCCCTCAGACTTGTGAGTGACAGGGCTGCCGTGTGAGCGCAGGTGTGGCGTTGGCTCTGCTAAACCTGGATATCTCCCCACACGTTCGGTGGGAGCCACAGACTGCCCAGCGGTCTCCCGTCCATGATGTAGCCTTTACACCATCCCCGGCACCCTTTTTCCTTTCGAAGGAAAAAATGGGTTCACGTATCACCTGTTTGGAGTTCTTCCATTCAAAGCTCAGTTAACCTTCAAACAGAAATGACAGAGGTAAAGAGCAAGCTATGCGGCGTGCTAACACCAGCACTCTCTCAAAGTCTCCAGAGCAGCACCTACGCAGGTGGCTGCCGCCCGGCAGCAAGCAACCCCCGGCAGCAGCCAATTTTAGAAACTAGGAGGAAGAGGAACTGGAATCATTATTTTTTCTTTTTGCCTTGGACCTCATTACAACTTAACACCGGCCAAACTGATGCCACCTCTCCTCACAATGCAGAGGGGCTTGGGGGAAGCTCAAGAGGGGAGGCTTGAAGTTTTCACATCCAGTTAGACAACACTCTGATTATAGGAAGACTGATGACCGTCAGAGTCTTTAACAACAGTTTTTCTGCACATAAATTTCACTCTTTAAATTCAACTGCATTTCAATGGCACTCTTAGGCGAGGTACATGTGAGACCTGTCATGTGCCTGAGAGAATCATGCTCATCACTGCTGTCAGATAACACAGACCTGGGCTCAGCTCCAGGGTTGGGAAGATGCCCTGGAGGAGGCAATGGCTACCCACTCCAGTCTTCTTGCCTGGAGAATTCCATGGACAGAGGAACTACGGTCCATGGGGTTGCAAGAGCCAGACACAAGTAAGTGACTCACACAGCATTTGCTATTCAAAGAAGTCAGTCAGTCAATGAAATTAAACAAATAAAACCACGACACAGATAAACCTAATGTGCCAAGTGGAAGGTTAACTGCATTTCAATTATTATATTTTTTATCTACAATTAAACAAATATTACTTTCAAATGACTGGATGCTTAATTTTATTTTTCCTTTCAAATGATTAACTGGGTTTCATTTTAAGATTATATAAGGCATTTTTAATGAGTTCAATATCTAGGGCTAAAGCCCAGATAATTAGTTCTTTTTTCCCACTGCATAATGTTTTCAAGAATATTGTACATAATTAACTTTTTCTAAAACCCAAGTCAACCAAACTGAACATGTCTAAATCACATCAAGTTTTTCCACTGCACTAAATTTCAATGCCAGAGATGCTTTGCTGTCATTTGGAATTGATTTTCAAAAGCAGTAATTCCAAAAATTATTTTAAATTTTACCTGCAAACTTTGTGACCTCTAGATAAATATCCATAAATAAATATATAATAATAATCACAGGAAAATAATTTTTTAAAGGGAACATTGGCTATTTCATAAAATAAAATATCATTCTGCAATCCTTATTTTTACCTCCTTTCTTATAATTCTACATATTTGGAGTTTTAAACTCTAGGCTTTTAAGGTAACATATTCTTTTAATAAATAGGTTACACTTAAAAACAATAATTGGCTTGGGTACATTCATAAGGTAACTTTGAGATCTTGAAGACTTTAAGTGGTTTCCAAAAAGGTTTAATTCACAACCAAGTACTAGCTTGGAAACTGAGAGAATATAGCCTATAATTGCAAAATACCTTAACATTTCTTTTCAGTCCAAAGCCAAAGGTAGTTTGAAAGTATAAAGATTCTAAGGCTTTCTATTTTAAGAATATTCACTCTTCAGAAAGCATATGTGCTTAATTAAAATGCCAGTTGATTAATTATATCAAAAGGTCTTCAAAATAGCTCTTAAATGAACAGACTTCTCTCATTCTCATATGAAAACCAAGAAAATTTCATCTTTTTGCTAGTGAACTGCAGAAAGAAAGAAAAATAAGTGAATGAATGAATATGCAAAAAAAACCTACATGGCTTGTACTTCAGTACTGATTTTAACAGTGAATTTAAATCTGTAAATGGAACCAAGTTTATGTAAAGACAAATTTTTCAGAGCCTAGTTAAAATAAGGTCCTCAAAATATACTGGTAGGAGGGCATGAGGAAGCTGGACAGAATGGAATTAAGTCCCTGCATCGGGAGAATCCAATTAACTTACCTATTTTATGGTCCCCTATTCAGCTATCCCTTTGAAAATTACATTTACCAAGGTATGGAGGTCCTTCTTCACACCCCATTCAAAGAAAAATGACTTCTCTTTGAGGTCATTCTAATCCCAGATATAAGTGGAATAAAATCAGGACTCATAGTTCCTTCAGCCACTCTAGTAAGAGTTTCATTAACACCCAAATGGAAATAGATCAGCAGTTACTACCAGAGTCAGTCTGTTAATTCTTACTCATTGTGACTGTTTTACTGTGTAAGCATGTATGTAAATCATTCTATAGAATGAGATGAATTACTCTCAGAAAAAGTCTTTGTTGTCATTCCCCAGTAATTAACCTTTTCAATTACTACTAGGAAGGGATTTTGCCTGAGATATGTAGAAGCAGACAGACAACCTAGCTGGGCATAGGAGGCAAGCCATACCCCTCTCAAATGATATTTGAAGGGGGTTGGTTAAAAAAATAATTAGCTACATCAAATCCTTTTTCAGTATGTGGATTTTGATTAGGAGTCAGTTCAAATCACAAGTTTGCAAACTGCAAATTTTCCCAATGGTAAATAAAAATTTTAAATTATGGTCACTGAGTTCCTGAATACAAGGACAGAGATGTTTTTAATCCATTTTGGCTCCCAAGGGGCTTTCCTCTCCTGAAAGTTAACTGGTAATTTTGATGCAAACACAGTCGACTAAATCTAATGTAAAATGCAGTTCAAATTTTTGACAGGAGAGTTTTTATGACACGTTAAAAGGTCATGTTAAAGTAACCTAATTTTCCCTTGATTCCAACATTTATAGTCCCGTATTTTTTCATGACATCTCTTTCAAGGTTATTTAAAAGAGGTTGCAAAAGTTTAAACAAGTCAGTTCCTTAAAGTGATGCATGGAAGTTTGGCAGTTCCCATAAAATACTGGGAAAAAAAAAAAAATCCAACTCAATGATTCAGTAAAAAAAAGTCAATTACTTTCTTTTCTTCAGCAATTTATCTATGATATCTACCACTATAGTATCAATGGCTAAGAAGCAGACAGTAAATTAAATATTTCAAAAAAAGGAGAAGATAAGACATTTTATGTAATTCTTTCCTTTGTGAAGAATGCCTGGACAAAAAGACTATTACTGCACTGCAAGGATTATCTACACTTTTCATCAGTGACTTCATTTTTACTAAAACAATACGTATCACTAGATGCCTTCTTCAAAAAGGAAATTATAGAATCTCAAAATAATTCAAACTAGGCAAAGTGAAGAGTCATGCTCCCAGAAAAGGCAAAGTTTCAGATTTTCAAGAAGGAAAAATGTAAGCATCTTCTTCTGCAACCAGTCCACATGAGCTCTCTCGCTCTTGTATTTTTCACCTGTTTTAATGGCAGCAACTCTACACTGTTTCACAGATTTTACAAGCAAGGCAATCCCATGATGGAGACATCCGCAGACAATTTAGCAGACACTAGCACAGATGTTTCTGTGATTTCAGTTATCTTCATCGTCTCAAGCTTGGTCTCATTGCTCAATCTCTTTCCTCATTGTCTTTAACCTTTAGGTGAAGAGAGAGATGAAAATGAGAAGGTGCAAAAAGGGCCTAAGTATGAGCCCAACTCTAGCTGTGTCCTGGGTGGAGCTGGGGGTGGTTTGTAGGCTTGCTCAATGGTGGAACCCTCAAGACGTTCAGTATAGATCCAACTTAATGATACTGTACAAATCAACTAGGCAACCAAAAAGAAAATCCTGTTTGCTATCACATATAAGGCATGTAAGCAGGAGTCAAAGAAGGCTTTTAAAAATATTAATACATGTACATGGGGAGAAATCATATTGCAGAAGTCATTTATTTCCACATTCTCCTGTTTTATAGCATTTAGAACAGCACTGACCAAAAGAAGCAAACTGCTAGCTCTGAATGCTGACTACATATGTAATTTAAAATGCCCAGCAGCCACATTAATTAAAAAGGAACAGGTAAAATTAATTTTAATAATATTTTCAATATTGTCAATGTATCCAAGTTTGTATCCAATATAAATTGAATTTATCCAAAATTCATTTCAACATATAACCAATATAAAATTACTGAGATACCTTGCATTCTTGTTTGTTCTTATGCTAGGTCTTAAAAATCTAGCATGTATTTTACACTTAAAGCACATCTCAAGTCAAACCAGCCACACTTCAAGTGCCATGGTGCTACACACACATCCCCGGGGGAAGAGACGGCCCGGCCTAAGCGGGAGGGGGACTGGACTCACTGCTGCCGCTCAGCATGTTGCCCTTACAACCAACTCCTTTTATTCTTTTTCAGGGAACTGCACAATCAGACACTCACACTTGGAAGACAGGTTCATTATCCAGTTCATGTCTGGAATTATGCTGTTGCCCAAAACACCTTCTCACTTCCTTTCACCTTTTTAAGTTTCACCCACCCTCAAAGTCAACCCTCAAATTTCCACCTCCTCCTACAGCCTCCCATGAACATGCAAACTCCAGTGTTTCTCCAAAGCACTTCCTTCCTCTCCATTCTCCCAGTTCCCAGTACAAACCTCTTACCACCTAATATGGCTGCTTGCATTCATTAGGCACTCAATGATTTCATGTTAAATAAATGAAAAAGTCACTTGCACATTCATTTCAGTGCTTAATTTGTACAGTAAACAAAAATGTAAAAAATCTATTTTTTAATTAAATATTACTTTCCATAAAGCAAAGTGTTAGTCGCTTAGTTGTGTCTGATTTTGATCCCATGGGCTGTAGCCTACCAGACTCCTCCGTCCATGGGGTTTTGCAGACAAGAACACTGGCGTGAGCTGCCATTTCCTTCTCTATGGCAGGACAGAGCCATATTTCAAACTTCTTTTTAAGATGGCAAATGAGCAAGTGAGTGAAAGTCACTCAGTCATGTCCGACTCTTTGCAACCCCATGTACTGTAGCCCACCAGGCTCCTCTGTCCATGAGATTTTCCAGGCAAGAATACTGGAATGGGGTGCCATTCCCTTCTCCAGGGGACCTTCCCGACCCAGGGATCGAACTCGAGACTCCTGCATTTCAGGCAGATTGCTTACTGTCTGAGCCACCAGTGTTACAATACTTTTCTTCAGCTCAAGCCTGGAGCCTCCTTTGTCCTACGCTAAATCACTGCTGGTAGACAGAAATACAGGAGCTACACAAAATGAACGATAGCAGCAAAACCTGGAGCTGTTTCTACCATGGGCCTGATCTGTTAGTTGGGGTGAGGAAAAAAAATTAGGCCACAAATCTCTACACAATCAACAGTATAATTTTTCTCGCCTCTTTCCAAACTATGGTATAATCACACACACACACATTTGGTCATTTAGGAGGAGGAAAGGATCAATAATATTAAATGCCAGGACTAAAATGTGTTCCTTGGACCAGCTACTTAGAAAGCCAGTACTGATTTTAGTGACAGCGATTTTCTGGGAGTACTATAGAGAGAAAAAACATTTGTAGAGGGATAAGAATTAAATGGAGGTTTAAAAAGCAGAGGAAGTGCCAAGTATTTTTAAGTTGTTCGTCCCTTCAGCCGCCACACTTGCAGAGCGTGAGGAAGCAACACAGGGTCAAGGGGTGGGGGGCTCTAGCACAATCTTGCCTTTCACTGAGTTTTGAACTTCATTCTGCAGTCCTGTCTTCTCATTGATTCCACTTGGCTCCAGAACTTTCCACCTACCCACTTTGAGCTCTATTATTGTCTAATTCTCATCATGGCCTTGTTTTAGAGTTCTCTCTTGGAAGCATTTTCTTAACTAAAGCCTTGTTTGTTTGTCTGTTTAACCTTGACAATAACGTGCACTTTTTTTAACCTGTTCATGCTAACCCAGGTACCTTAGGTCAACTCTGCTTCCATTCTTGTGGCCTGGGACTCCTGTCTGCAGTCCCTCACTCCCCTCTGCTCTCATGGACAGTGACCCACCTGCAAAACTCAGACCTAAGTATAAGAAGACAGATGAAAGAAGAAAGATAATGTAATTCCCTCACTGGACAGAGTATGACCATAGCTGAGTTCCCTAGCTACACTTAGAACTCTGCAAAAGATATCAAAGCAATCTCAATTAAGTGTACTGTACATTAATTACATTTCAATAAAAAGTACACTGATCTTACTGCAAACTATTTCCTTATACTATCCTTGATTTTACATAGGATTCAATTTGATAATGTATGTTTATTATCTTTATTTAGAATGTACCCATACAATTTTTAAATGGTCAATAAAGAATTTTTAAAATAAAAGATGTTGAAATAGACATTATTTCATGACTGTAAAATGTTCTCATTACAGAGCAGCTTTGAATAACATTAAGGAATATTCCTTCCTTAGGTGCTATGGAGAGCACTGTACTTCATTAATTTAGAGACACTACCAGGAGAGAGTTTAGAAAACATGAATGAGTTATTAAATTACCTTCATGATCCTTTGAAAATTAATTGCATAGTATTCATAAAGGTTTGAATATGAAAAAAAGAAGAGGATGTTTTACCGTTGAAAGTTAAATTCTACAGTTTTTCTAGAAAGAACTCATGTTTACAATAGGATTCTAATTTAGGAAATCTTTAAGAAACTGAAATTCTGCTGTGCAATTTAGTCAAAAGTGTTTGAGTCTTTTGTACCTTATAGAAATTTGAGAGAAAAATTGAAACTCCACCACCCAAAGCTACTGAATGTGGTATTTTTGCCAATTCTAAGTAATTATGAACAGGAAGAGTATTCCTTTTAGAATGTAAAAAAGACTCTAATCAATACCAATTCTGCCTCAAATAACCAATTTCTTGATTTATGCCATACATGTGTCTAACATCACACACTGTTTCAGGACTGATGACTGATGACCTTCTCAGTACCATGGACAGGGTCGGAACTGCTGGGACCGAGTCAGAAATGCTTGGCCCTGCAGAGACTAGGTCTGTCACACAACAGCATCTCCCAAAGGTTGTAAAAGTATCAGAACAAAGCCAAAATTTTGAGTGTTGTTCTGTTTTGCTCAAAATTCTACTTACTTGACTACTGATATATTTTCACCCCAGACCAATTTCTTTCAAGCCATAGGTTACTTGTCTATACATGCTAATTTATTGTTGTTTTTCAGTCACTCAGTTGTGTCCGACTCTTTTGTGACCCCATGGACTGCAGCACACCAGGCTTCCCTGTCCTTCACTATCTCCTGGAGTTTACCCAAACTCATGTCCATTGAGTGAGCGAAGCCATCCAACCATTTCATCCTCTGTTGCCCCCTTCTCCACCTGCCCTCAATCTTTCCCAGCATTAGGGTCTTCTCCAGTGAGTTGGCTCTTCCATCAGGTGGCCAAAGTATTCCAGCTTCAGCTTTAGCATCAGTCATTCAAATGAATATTTAGGGTTGATATCCTTTAGGATTGATTTGTTTGATCTCCTTGCAGGCCAAGGGACCCTCAAGAGTTTTCTCCAGCACCACAATTTGAAAACATCAATTCTTGGGTGCTCATGTATCTTTATGGTCCAACTCTTATATCTGGACATGGCTGCTGAAAAAACCATAGCTTTGACTATATGCACCTTTGTTAGCAAAGTAATGTCTCTGCTTTTTAACATGATGTCTAGATTTGTCATAGCTTTCCTTCCAAGGAGCAAGTGTCTGTCTTTTAATTTCATGGCTGCAGTCATTGTCTGCAGTGATTCTGGAGCTCAAGAAAATAAAATTCATCACTGCTTCCACTTCTTCCCCCATTTATTTGTCCTGAAGTGATGGGACCAGATGCCATGATTTTAGTTTTTTGAATGCTATTTTAAGCCAGCTTTTTCACTCTCTTCTTTCACTCTCATCAAGAGGCTCTTTAGTTCCTTTTTGCTTTCCACCATTAGAATAGTATCATCTGCATACCTGAGGTTGTTGATATTTCTCCCAGCAATCTTGATTCCAGCTTGTGCTTCATTCAGTCTAGCATTTTGCATGATGTACTCTGCATATAAGTAAAATAAGCAGGGTGACAATATCCAGTTTTGTCCTACTCATTTCCCAATTTTTAACTAGTCCACTGTTCCATGTCCAGTTCTGACTGTTGCTTCTTGTCCTGCATACAAGTTTCTCAGGAGACAGGTAAGGTGATTTGGTACTCCCATATTTTTAAGAATTTTTCACAGTTTGTTGTGATTTAAATAGTCAAAGGCTTTAGCATAGTCAATGAAGCAGAAGCAAATGATTTTCAAGGACTGCCTTGATTTTTCCATGATGCAACAAATGTTGGCAATTTGATCTCTTGTTCCTCTGCCTTTTCTAAACCCAGCTTGTATGTCCGGAAGCTCTTGGTTCACGTACTGCTGCAACCTAGCCTGAATGATGTAGAGCATCACACTGCTAGCGTGTGAAATGAGTGCAACTGTACAGTAGTCTGAACATTCTCTGGCATCGTCCTTCTTTGAAACTCTAATGAAAACTGACCTCTTCCAGTCCTGTGACCACTGCTGAGTTTTCCCAATTTGTTGACTTATTGAATACAGCATTTTAACAGCATCATCTTTTAGGATTTTAAATAGCTCAACTGGAATTTCAACTAGCTTGTCTGGCTCTAGGTGAATGACCACACCATCATGGTTATCCAGGTCATTAAGACCTTTTTTGTACAGTTCTTTTGTGTATTCTTGCCACCTCTTCTTAGTCTCTTCTGCTTCTATTAAGTCCTTACCATTTCTGTCCTTTATTGTGCCTATCTTTGCATGAAGTAATCCCTTGATATCTCCCAACTTTCTTGAGATCTCTAATCTTTCCCATTCTATTTTTTCCTATATTTTTTCCCATTGTTCATTTAAGAAGGCCTTCTTGTCTCTCCTTGCTTTTCTCTGGAACTCTGCATTCAGTTGGGCATATCATTTTCCCTCTCTTCCTTGCCGTTTCCTTCTTTTCTTTCCACAGCTATTTGTAAGGCCGCCTCAGACAACCACTTTGCCTTCCTGCGTTTCTTTTTCTTTGGGATGGTTTTGGTCACTGCCTCCTGTATAATGTTATGAACCTCTGTCCACAGTTCTTCAGGCATTCTGTCTACTAGATATAATCCCCTGAATCTATTCATCACCTCCACAGTATAATCATAAGGGACTTGATTTAGGTCATACCTGAATGGTCTAGTGCTTTTCCCTACTTTCTTCCATTTAAATCTGAATTTTGCAATAAAGAGTTGATGATCTGACGCAAAGTCAGCTCCCGGTTTTGTTTTTGCTGACTGTATAGAGCTTTTCCATCTTTGGCTGCAAAGAATATAATCAATCTGATTTCAGTATTGACCATCTGGTGATGTCCTTGTGCAGAATCATCTCTTGGGTTGTTGGAAAAGGGTGTTAGTTATGAACAGCATGTTTTCTTGGGAAGACTGTTGTTAGCCTTTGCCTTGCTTCATTTTGTACTCCAAGGTCAAACTTGCCTGGGTATCTCTTGACTACCTATTTTTGCATTCCAGTCCTCTATGATGAACAGGATATCTTTTTTGTGTGTTAGTTCTAGAAGGTCATATACGTCTTCATAGAAGTAGTCAACTTCAGCTTCTTTGGCATTAGTGGTTGTGGCATAGACTTGGATTACTGTGATGCTGAATGGTTTACCTTGGAAACAAATCAACGTTATTCTGTTGTTTTTGGGATTGCACCCAAGTACTGCATTTCGGACTCTTTTGTTGACTATGATGGCTACTCCAATTCTTCTTACGACTTCTTGCCCACAGTAGTAGACATAATGGTCACCTGAGTTACATTCACCCATTCCCATCCACTTTAGTTCACTGAATCCTAAGATGTCGATGTTCAATCTAGTCGTCTCTGCTTCACTATATCCAATTTACCTTGATTAATGGACCTAACATTCCAGATTTTTATGCAATTTTGTTCTTTATAGCATCAGACTTTACTTTCACCAACAAACACATCCACAACTCAGCATCTTTTCTGCTTTGGCCCAGTCACTCCATTCTTTTTGGAGCTGTTTCCCCATTCTTCCCCAGGAGCACACTGTACACCTTCTGACCCAGGAGGCTCATCTTCCAGTGTCGTATCTTTCTGCCTTTTCATGTTGCTCAAGGGGTTCTCCAGTCAAGTATACTGGAGTGGGTTGCCATTTCCTCCTCCAGGGGACCACGTTTTGTCAGAACTCTTCACTATGACCCATCCATCTTGGGTGGCCCTACACAGCATGGCTCATAGCTTCACTGAATTACATAAGCCCCTTCACCATGACAAGGCTGTGATACATGAAGGAGATGCTAATATATAGAGTAGTCTTATAAACAAGATGTAAGTTTATCTTGGAAGATACTCATTTGATAAAACAATCACAGAATGCAAATGCAAATTTAAATAAATGAAAAAAAGCAACTGACAGCAAAGATTAGAGTTAATTATCTTTCCCTTTTAAAAGATTTGCTGAACCAGGAATTCCTGATTAGGACTTCTGTATATATAAAGGCCACCATGGAAACTTTCCTATTTTCCTGAGGGATAGAACGTGGGAGTGATATTAACAGAACTGTCTTCACTAGACTTAAATATCCCCTGACATTTCCTGAAGGCGAGGCTTGACTTCTTTCAGAGGAGGCTTATGTTGAGCTGCTAGATGCTTCTTTCTCTAGCATGGTCAATGAATATGTATTGATATCTGCCATATCCCCAGGGGTGGAGGTGGGAGTTTGAGAGGGTGCCAAAAAAGTTGCTAATTTTCTGGAGGAAGGCATGGGCGTTGTTACTTGCTTATGTTTTTAGCAAGTGAATTTCCTAAAAGAAAATATGTGTTATCTTGCCAAATAAAAACAGCTTTGAGGACATACCTTCATCTAGTATTATATTATTAATCAGTGAAACAATTAAAAGTAAAAATAAGCCCGAAAGAGAAGACAAATACTGCATGGCATCACTTATATGTGGAATCAAAAAACTTAAAAAAAAAAATCAAACTCACAGAAACAGAGAGTGAAAAAGTGGTTGCCAGGGCCTGGGGTCTGGGAAATAGAGAGAGGTTGCTAAATGGGCACAAACTTCCAGCTGTAAGAAGAATGAGGTCTGAGAAGCTAATGCAAAACATGGTGACTATAGTTAATGTGGGTGTGCCGAATCGCTTCAGTCGTGTCCAGTTCTTTGTGGCCCTTTGAACTATAAGTCACCAGGCTCCTCTGTCTATGAGCTTCTCCAGGCAAGAATACTAGAGTGGATTGCAGTGTCCTTCTCCAGGGGATCTTCCTGACCCAGGGATCGAACCCAGGTCTCCTAAAGCTCCTGCTTTGGCAGTGGGTTCTTTACCACTAGCACCACCTGGGAAGCCCACTATAGTTAATAACACTGTATTTAATTGAAATTTGCTAAGAGAGTAGAACTTAAATGTTCTCACACACACACACACACACACACAAAGATAAATATATGAAGCGCTGGATGTGTTAATTAACCAGATAGTAGGACTCTTTTCACAATGGACACAATAAAAATAATACAAGAAACAACTCTTATTTGAAGGAAGTTACTAAGGTCAACTACACAGTAAATAAAAATCAGTAACAGAAAAGAATTCACAGTTTATTTAAAAACCCTGATTTTAGCTGCATGCTTCAACCTCATTTTTTTTTTTTTTAACAGTATGACCAACAGGAAAAGAAAGTTGCTGGTGTGAGTCGTCTTGGTTCCCTCCTCATTTCCTGCTCCTTCTGTTTCCCAGACAACAGTTGCCAGAAGGAGGAGAAGCCCAGCTGCTGAATATTTTAAAATATTGTAGATTTCTCCCAGCAAGTAATTTCCAAGATATACTTTAGAATTACAGAGTAGAATATTCTTTCCTATATTTTTCATGAGCCATAATTCCACAATAGCTTTACTAAGTATTGGGTTGGCCAAAAAGTTTGTTGAGGTTTTCCAGAAGATGTTATGGAAAGGTCCCAACAAACCTCCTGGCTAACCCAATACCTAAATGTCTGCCGTATTATAGGTAGAACTTTTACAAATATGTACCTGAGGTGATTTCAGCTTGTACCCCACCATGATGCGCCAAGCTGGAGGCTAAAGGATAAACTGTTGTAACTCTTAGTTACATTTTCAGTCTAGAGTTCTTAAACTTAAGCCAGAATTCAATATGCTTCACTTGCAATTTTAGAGTAACAGAGTACAGACAATTAATTTCAGATTGGGAAGACAGCATGGTGTTGCATCTAAATGATAAATGATAAATCTGTTGAATATGAAGGGACACGAAAAAGTCATGCTTTTAAGATATTTAAGTTAGACTTGAAAAGAACCCCCTCCCCTTGCCGCTGGGTTCTTTTACTACTTTAAAGTCTTAAATAAAAGGATAATAGGGGAAAGCCAAATTTGGATAATTATTATAAAGAGTTAAGTTTAAAAGTCAGAACAACTGCAAATAAGCCCTACTAAAACAAGCCGCTGGCAATGTATTTTAATTCAAAATTTAGATCTGCACAGGCTTTTAAAGTCATAAATTTCTAAAATGAAATTTGCCTCCTAAAGTTTTATATGATGAGTTATTTCCCTGTAATAGACCTAAGAACTGTATGACATTCAGCTTTTTATTACCTTGAATTTAAAGTGAAAAATATAACAGCTTCACACACTGAACAGAACTTAGCAGCATCTGCAGCAATTTCATAATTAGTTATAATAATAATAGCTCAAATTTTTATAATTTTCTTATGAAGAATGCAACCTGCTTTTTAAAAAAGGAGGTTGGGCACATGGAGCTCAAGCACCAAGGGATTCTGCCACGGGGCCTCAGATGCGTCTAAGCCTCACTGGATTCTCTCCAATACACTGGGACTTGGCTCCGTTTGCAACATGACACAGAACAGTGCGCACCAATGCCGTGTTCCCGCAGCTCGGACGGTGCTAGCCTTCTGACGCCATCGCCATCGCGCTTTTGTTCCTGAACAATACATATCCCAGTCGTGACTCAGAAAACCGCAGGATGAAAATGAAAGAGAGAATGTGCAATCTGAGTCTTTTACCTTGTTCCTTCTGATTAAACATATCACATAAATGTTAAATAAAAAAAGAATACAAAAAATATACATGCCCTAAGGCAGCTATTTAAAATTATGCACACATGTATGTGTAAAATAACTAGAAGGTATTATGCAAAGGTAAATGTGATGGAATTAGCGGTGATTTTCCCCCAAATTTATGGATTATGAGTACCATGCTTAAGGTTATGAGGTTTGTGGTTTTAAAAGCTCACAAATCATTGATATAGTCCTTAACTTTCTACCGTAAAAATGTTAAGAGACCACCATTTCCATTTCATTCATAACAACTGTGAGCTCTCTATGTGTATTTGTTTGAATACATTAGTGAATGAACAGGTTATCGAACTAGTAGATAAATACAAACTAGTGAATAAACTTCCCACCATTTTTAAGAAAGCAAAACATTTTTAAAAGTTACAAGAACACAAGGATACCAAATATAACCTAATCTTCCATAAGCATAGTTATTTTACGTCAGAAATTTAAATTTACATATAAACGAGCTAAAAAATCTAAAAACCTTGAAATGAGTATTTTCCCAGGGAAGCCCACTCAACAAGGAACTGAACATGGAACTGAACAAGGAACTGAACTCAACAAGGAACTGAACATGTATGTCACTTATCAAGGACTGGCAACTTGGTCCTCTGACTCTGAGAGTCCAGAACAGTGTGTGGCACATACTTCTTCTCCATACAGGTTGTGGCAGGAAAGACCAAATGTCAGTGGCAACGGTGTCTCTTTACTGCTTTCTAAACAAGGAGAAATCACTGGGTATATTCCTCTGAGCGTCAGTTACACTGACTTCCACAGTAATCATGTCCTTGCTCTGCCAACTCATCCAACCTAAAACTGGTTACTAAAGTAAGCTCTTGCTACACATGGCCTTATTTTACACACCATATGTACCTATCTTATACAGGAGTGTTTTATTTCTATAATAATCTGTGGCTGATATTGTATAGTTTGAAAACGTAAATCTTAGAGGAACTTAGATAAATTCAAATGTGATACAGCTATAGGAGTTTACTGAAAGTCAATCTATTTTACACACACCATAACCTTTCAGGGTGACATCATGGAGAGAATTATGAGAAGACATTGTCTATGGTATTACTGTAAGACTGACTGATTGTACCCACCCCCATGTTAGCATGACATAGGTTATGCATTTATGGTGTGATGGAAATAAAATTCACTGCAAATGTGCATTTCCTTTGTTCCCCTGCCAACCACAGATTATGATGCAGGATATCAGAAACATAAATATATACCCATTGTGGCTTTTTATCTTCTTTTCTTAAGCAACTGAAAGTTATTGTAAATATGTTTTGTGTAATGTTTATAAAATAGCATATTTTCAAGAGAAACCCAAGATCTCAAACAATAAGTATCACTTCAAAGGCAGATAATGAAAAGGCCTTGAAAAAAAGTTATGTACAAGTTTAAAGATACAGATTGATTAAAATCTTAATCGAGCCTTCAGATACTACAAGGCACCAAGGAGATAGGTGCTGCAAAGACATAATTGAGAAGGAATTTCTACCTGCTTTGGTTAACTTGAAAAAAAAAGTGATACCGTGTGTCTACAGATATCAAGAAAATATGTTGATTTCTGCACAGGAAAACATCACTCCTTTCTTAGCCCCTTTGCCATTATGTCATTTTAAAATATGCACTATATTTTTTCTGATCACAAATATACTTCTTATTTAATATACAAAGAATACACAAACATAAAGAAAATTACTTAAGCACTGGAGATAACCACTGTTAACAGTATTTTGCAAACTCTCATTTTTTGACCACATAATGAACATTGCTCCTACGTTCAATCATTAAATCCAATGCATATTAACATTAGATGATTTGACATAAAGATAAGTGATTCTTTAGAAAAACTGAGTTTACTTCACTTATAACTTCCAATCTCACGTATATATAAACCATAGAAACATGTATTCTGAGATTCTTTCCTTAGAACTCTTCATAAAAACATAAGGAGCTACGTGGCATTTTCCTAATTTAAACGACATTTGGACCATAAGCCCAAGTCTCATGACAGAATCCAAGTCTGTATGTATGGTTCCTCAAGTTTTAGATGCTCCCTTTTATATAACTCTCAGAGAGAAGTGTGATTTTAGGGCCTGAGATCAATAGCAGAGGACTTCTGGCATCTTACCTAATGTCTGCACAGGGTCTCTCCCGTCTCCTGCTGTGGGGCTTCCCTCCTGACACCACGCTGCCCGACCTGGCACTCAGGGGTGTGTGACCCACAGGCATGGGCCAATAACACTCCTTAAAGGTCGTGACCGACTCAAGAGCCAGTGGGCACATCCTTCCTCTGTGCTCGCCCCTCATCCCTGCCTCCGATGGAGAGTCCCGAGAAGCGTTTATAAGGCTTCTCAGGGATAACCACATGGAATCGAGCAACCCGTCACATTCAGTGCTTGCCAGCAAAATAAAACATCTTCATATCAGCTCTCCTTCATTTTCCAGTTGACTTCTCTTTTCCCTCACTCCTAAAGCCTGGGGTTTAATCCTCTAATTGACAGCTCATAAGAATTTGACCTCAGGCTCTGACGTCTGTGTGGGGACCATTTTATGGCAAGAAGGTGCAAAAATGTTCATGCTGGTGGAAAACAGGGGCATGATCATGAAAATCACTGGTCTTACTTCAAAGATGAAAAGCAGGTAGCTTAATAACACAACAAAATGACCAATTATTAAATTAAGTACCAGCTCGGGGAAAATTCCATGAAGTTCAGGAGTGTCTATTCTCCAAAGTGAAACTGAAAGTAAAATCACTCAGTAGTGTACCACTCTTTGCGACCCCATGTCCATGGAATTCTCCAGGTCAGAATACTGGAGTGGGTAGCCTTTCCCTTCTCCAGGGGATCTTCCCAACCCAGGGATCGAACCCAGGTCTCCCGCATTGCAGGCAGATTCTTTACCAGCTGAGCCACAAGGGAAGCCCAACCAAGGCATATATATACCATTGTACTGGTCTGGAATGCACAAGTCTGGAATTTAAGGGGAGAGGTAGGACTGACTTTTCTCATCAATACTCCCAATGGCCACTGTGGAATCTGTACTTCCTGTTCCCACAAACTTAGACTCTGCCAGGGTTGGGCTCCTAGGAAGATACTACCTCCTCAGGAGATACTGCAATGTTCCTCACACTTAAAGCTCAACGGACAAATGAGTTACTACATTACCAGGGGTAATCAACCTTAATCATCAAGAGGAGCTAGAGTCTCTGCTACGCAGTAGGAGCGACTTGCTGGCATCTCATGGTGCGTCTGTTATAATGGTGAATGGGCAATTGAAACAGCTATATAGGCCATCAAAAACAAAGATTTAGATCTCTAAGGGATGTGAAACTATTCACCAGGCAAGCAACCAAGACCGGCTGAATTGTTATCCAAAGAGTAGGAAAAAGTCTAGAACTGATGCTGAGAGAAAGCTACAGTGCACATAAACTGCAGCGTTGGGATTACCTGCAACAACAGAGATTACTACTTGCCTCACTATCCCTCCTGCCTCAAGTCTTCTAGAGACTGTGACAGGTCATTACCTTAAAGGGGCTACTGAGGAGGATGTCTTGTATTCTCAAAAAATGAAGCCCCTGTGACACCTGGATAGCTTACCTCATAGCTGTGTTTCAGCCTCTCCAACCACCAGGACCTTTTCCCCTGCACTAGCAGATACCACTCAGCACCACGTATGTGCAACCCAGAAGTGTGAGTGAGTCAACACTCTTCGGGTGGGCCTTTGGCCAGCAGGAGACAACAGCTAGCAGGGAACTCTTCTCCCTTTTCTCTCCTGCACTGGAAGATCTTGAGACGCGTTTCCCACTCTTGGGGACAAGCCCCCGAGACGGATTGGGCCGCCTGCTCAGTGACGCATTCTGTCTTTCCTGCCCTCTTCCGTGTCGCTCATCCTGTTCCTCACGCCTTCTCTCTAGGCCTGCACTTCCTAATGAAGTCACAGCAGACAAACCCTCTATCCTACACTCTGCTATAAGGAAAAGGGAGACTAAGAGCTTGAAACCAAAATACATAAAGTATTTTCATAAATCAGCATGGAAAAGACAGCCAACATGACAGAAAACCAGGCCAGAGGCCTGAATGGAAGCTCCATAAGGAGAAAATCTGAATAGGCAAAAATTATGAAACAGTGCTCAATGTGATTTGTAATCATAAAAATGCAAATTAAGACAAGTCAGGCACTAAATCAAAATACTGTAGCTTGTCAAACTCATGAAGCAATTTAGACTCTCACATACTACTAGTGGCGGTTTCAGTAGATGTAATATCTTTGGGAAAAAAACTGAGCATTATCTAATAAAGTGAAAATATGCATATGAAAATATGAAATGAGCATCAATTCCACTTCTGACCATCCACCCTAGAGAAACTCACATATACTGGGTTATAAAACAAGATGTTCAGAGCATCATTATTTGTAATAGCCAAAACTTGGAAGCAACCCATCTTTCCAGGAACAGCAGACCAGAAAAGTAAACTGTGGTTTATGTTTACAATAGAGTACTATACAGCAATGAAAATAAATAGCTACAACAATAACCAAAACATGAATATATCTTAACAACTTAATTTGAGCAAGAGAAACAGACGAAAATAGTATTACTGCATAATTTAATTTATATAAAATTCAAAACAGGCAAAACTAAACCATATTATTTAGAAATGCAGACAGTGGTAAAATTACAAAGGAAAGTAAGGAAGTTGATTAGCATAGAAAGGAAGGGAATATGATTAGGAAAAGAAAGGCAGGAGGCTCCTGGAGTGCTGGTAATTATCCATTTCTCTATATTTATGGAGTGTTTTTGGCAATAAAAAGGTTAAATGCAATTTTTAATGTTTTTTAATATGAGGTGGCCACTTTTTGGATATTACATCTGTAGCAGTCAGGTGAGTAAATGCTACAGTATTTGAAAGACAAACTATTAACATAAGAATCTAATCCTAACTTCTATCACCTTTTAAAGTATTAAAATACAAAATAGAAAAAAAAATGAAATAGAATGTAAATACATCTTGACAAAATAGTCAAAATAATATAACTGTCATAGTAAATACTATATATGCTTGAAAAATAACTTTTATTAATATCTAGTAATTCTTTACATCACCATTAACAATATTAAAATTCAAAACAATATATGAAATCCAAATTATGCAAGATTTCATGTAAAATGTAATATTAAAGTTGTATTTTCTACTTATTAACCAAAGCTTTTTGTTGATCTTTCCTAAACTTTACCAAAATCACTCAGATTCACACCAGCGTTCTCTGGGGCCTCGTTCCTACCCGGACTTTCCCGGCGTGACTCATCTCTCCTGCTCAGGTGCCATCTGTCTCTGAACACTACTCAGGTTTCCTCCCTAGTGGCCTGTTTATACTTTGGGAAGAAAGAAAGTGCCGTGGTCTTCTGCCTGTAGGTACCTGTAGGAACCTTACCTAAAGAAAAACTGAACAGTTACGGTCCAGTGAGACAGTTCTCATCAAAAGACACTAATATCCCCACCAATCAGCAATCTTTAAACAAACAGGTCAAAGAGGTCATGGAATTTGATCACCTGTGACTTCCAAAAAAGTCTCAGGAACACACACGAAGGCTAACTGCTTTGCTGAGGGAAGAGAAAGCAGAGAGAGAGAGAATGAACGGCAAGCATCAGGAAGGGATGAACCTGTCTAAAACACTGAAAACTTTCATTTCAAAGAGCTTCACCCACTAAGGAATCAGGAAGTGAGATTTATTAGCAATTCTGCTTTGTTAATATCTTCTTAAAATGCGTTTACTTCTGGCTGCGCAGGGCCCTGGCTGCTGCAAGCGGGCCGCTCCCCTCCGGCAGTCGCGGGTCGCGCTCCTCCCGGCAGCAGCTTCCCCCGCGGAGCAGAGGCTCTGGGCGCCGGCCCAGCGGCCTGGCGAACCGGCAGAGCTGCTCAGAGGCGCAAGGGTCCTTCCTGGACCAGGGATTGAACCCGTGTCCCCTGCACCGGCAGGTGGATTCTTTACCACTGAGCCACAGGGAAACCCCTGGTTTTTCTTTCTAATGTCAATTCACAAGTTCTTAACAGGATTAATCTTTAGTGTTCTATATTTGGATATTTGGCTATTAGAAATGCTACATTAAAAAAGCAACTTACAATATTAGTGATTAATGAAGTATTTCAACCAGCAAAATTTTCATAAAATAAACTTTTAGATTAATGTTAGGTACAAAAAAACAAAAAAACAGCATGCAATTTGGATCCTGAGGAACTGGGTTTAAGTCTTGGCTTTGAAACTTAACAGTCTTATGATTTTGGGCAAACTCTTCCACATGTGGAACAGTCTGGGCTTCAAAGCCTTGTTAAATGGAATGCAATATATAAAATCTGCTACATAATTTATTAAAGTACTACCAGTGTTCATAATTACTATGCTAATTTAGTATCACATTAAGTATTCCTGTAATATGGACACAGAAGCAAAACTCAGTCTGCTAAAAGTTAACGAGTAAAAATTTTCTATATGGTATTGCCAGATGCCAAACGACACAGCTATGTGATCCCGGACAGTAAAGTTATACAGTCTCTGGGGCACCACCTCTTCATCTTTACAAAGAGAAAATGCTAAGAGTTACCTCAAAAGAGCTATTATAGTGATTAAAGTGAGATGTCAAATGCTGCTATGTACAGAACCCAGAACTGTCTAACTCTTGGAAGTCACTATCATTGTTCTAATTTGGATTTCGTTGCATTTTGCATGCCGCCATTTTTTCTTACAGGAGTGTGTTCCTAGCCTAATAACATATATTTTGTATTCTGGTCAGAATGGCACAGCCTGTGACAGATTATGACTACCGTTCCATTCACTCCAACTAAGGTTAACGGCAGTATCACGGCTACACACAGTAAATCTGAGAGTGATATCAGATCCTCCTCAACAGAGAGCTGAAACTCTTATTAATTTATCAGAAAAATGGATTACCACATGGAAACCACACGGATTATCACAGACATACCTATACAATGTAGAGCAGAGATTTATCTGCAATAAAAAGCATCAATTGTGTCATTCTGATCATAGTACCCCTGACAAGGAGCATGAACAGCCCACCTTCAAGGGGACTACCGCTGAAACAGACGACTACGTCACTCCACTCTAAGGGCGCAGCAGAGCTAGAATTACAGTCAGAAAAAAACCAGATATGAGAAACGACCTACATGAAAAGCATGAATGCCGAATGAATTAAGAGCTGCGTGCACAGCACAGTGGGTGTATCAGTATGCATGGGAACCTCAATTTTCATAGCACTTGTGTGTTTATAAATGCTTTAGAAAAGTTAAAATGTTAAATGTTTTAAAATGTTAAAATGTTAAAAGTTAAAAGTTAATCTTGCTATTAGCAAGATGACACATTATGTTATTGAACAGTTAAGTCAGCAAAGTACCAAGGCATTCTGATTTTCATGAAAATCATATTGGCAACCTATGAATCGTGTAAACACATCAGAGACTGAAAAGTACAAATTTAGTAGGATTCATTAAAATGCACAAAGAGATACACGGACAACTCAGGATGTGTTTGTGTATTTCATTTTCCAAATTATTCTTAGCTGTTCATTACTATATTTATTTCTGCATAGTTTGAAATATAGGACTTTTTTCATTCTGGTATACCATGATCATTTTAAGACAATTTTCATTCATTTCAATTTCATGCAGTAGGGCTTTATTTTTATGCTCCAGCCAAAAGAACAGTATGTGATACAGCTCTTATTTTAGTGACAGACATTCCATATGTATCATGTATGAAATGTTAAAAAAAAAATCAGAAAACATCCAGTATTTTCAGCCTGTGTAACAGGTTGTATATGACAAGATTATAGAGTCTACTGATGTATAGTTATGTTCCATATACGATTTTGTGATAAAGTGAATTTGCTGTTTTTTGAAGAGGAGCCTGGCAGGCTACAGTCCATGGGATTGCAAAGAGCCAGACAAAACTGAGCAACTTTCACTTTCAATACAATAAAGATCTTTTTCATAGATCAAAGATGAAAGAAATCAGAAACAAAAGAAAATATAAACTAGATGGGCAAAACAAATCTGACTACAATCTTACTTATTTCCATAGGGTTCAGCAATACTGGAAAGGCATTAGCATGTTTAACTTCCAGATGAGCAAAAAAAATTTCAAGAAGAGGTAATGTCTTTCTCTTCCTCGAGACCCTTCTGCCCATCAGGAGACTTTAAATCTCAGGAGTCCCCCCTGCGGGGCTCCAGAGAAGCCCGCGCAGCTCTGTACCAGGTGCCCTCTAAGAGTGGGGCGGGGGTCCTGCCTGCGCCTGGCTCAGAGCCTGGGAGTGTGCCCCCAGATCCGAGGTGACGCGTGAGAAACAGGACATCACTCTGAGCAAGGGCCACAGTGAGAAGGCTGAGCAGCTCTTTAGTTCCTATTGGCTCACCTTTATATTTCTCGTATTACCCAGTACAGTGCCGTGCAATATCAAACTACCAAAATAAGCCCTTTAAATGAATATGCTGATTAACGTCTGACAAATCCATGTTTATATTTAAGTGAAAATGTCAAAGCCAAATATGAAATGTGTGTTGCCCACAATCATCTGCTATCAATGTAAATTTTGAAAATCTGATTTACAGTTGTAAGTGAGATATACAGTGCAGTATTTAAATAATTGATGGTGATAATAGCATGTTTAAAGAGAGGAGACTGCAATTTTCACCTAACAACTACACTGTCATTAATTTAGTTATTTATTTTAATTACATATTAAAGTTTAACATATTTGAATTGTTATACCTATTTTAAAAAAACCTTACAAGTTACCAGTTTTAAACATTATGATGACACAATTTATGATAATACAAAGGTTTTTCAAATGAAAGGGAATAGCAAGAAAGAAAACAATGTCCAAGAGTAGACAAAGAGATAATATAGATTTTAAAACGGAATAATATATAGTAGTTAAAAATGAACTTGCATTTCACCATCTTCAAGTTGTATTTTTCCATACTTCATTACATGAAATAGGGTTGCTTCTAACAACTGATTTTATCATAAAACCTCTGTTCTCTAGAGAGCACATAGGCTTCTGTTGCCATCCACTGAATATGCCAAAAATGGGTTGTTATTCTTAATGGCATGCACGAACAACTACAGTCCTGTGAAGGTGCATTAAACAAAGCATGTTAAGAACTACCTTAAGAATGAGCTATCTGTAAACATTCCACTCACTTTCCGAATAAATCAAGAAAGTGTCAATGTCAAAACTGATACAGTGGGTATCAGTTGGTATCAGTGGGTATCAGTGGGTATCACTGCAACTTGGAAGAAAGTTCCAGAGACAATGGCAGAGCATACTTTAAAGAAGTGCTCCTTCATCAATACTTTCAATGGCATAGAGGATGATATTATTTAGAAAAAAGGTGAGTATCATCCAAGTAGTGATTTAAGAAGAATTTACTCTAAATGTGAAGAGATTTTAGAAATAGCTAGTTAATTTTTCTTTTATTTTTCTTTCTACACATCAAGTAGTAAGGGATAAAATGTTCATCTAAATAAGTCTAAAAGAGCTCTCTCAATATGTCAGTTTCATTGGCAATTTTTTTTCTATTTTAGTGATACAAAAATACTGATGAGCTAAATATGGTAGCACTATATGCAAATACAAGGATAGAGCTCAAATGTATATTGTTGAAGGAAAAAAAGTAGGTTGCAAAAATATTATACATAGAGTGTGATCTTACTGATATAGACAGAGCTAACATAAAGTGATAACCTACATATTTGCTGCCATATGTACACGAAGATAAGCATATTAAAAATGAACTGAAAGGAAATACACAGAGCTAATTATAGAAGTTATTTGGGGCTAAGTGGAAGTGAAGGAATCAAAACTAGGGATAACAGGAAAATGTTATCTAATGTTGTTGTTTAGTCCCTAAGTTGTATCCAACTCTTTTGTGACCCCGTGGACTGTAGCCCACCAGGCTCCTCTGTCCATGGGATTTTCCAGGCAAGAATACTGGAGAGGGTTGCCAATTCCTTCTCCAGGGGATCTTCCCAACTCAGGAAGTGAACCCACATCTCTACTTGGCAGGCATATTCTTCACCACTGAGCCACCAGGGAAGCTGGTGATCTAACTGAATCATTTATAAGTTCTATTTCTAAAATGGGAAATATACTTTTACATTACTGCTATTTTTTTTAAGTACTGCATACCTAGAAAAATTGACTGAAAGCAAATACATGATCCAAAATGATCTGAGTTATTTAATATTAACCAGTGCTGAATTACCAGTGGTTAATAAGACTATCAGTCCTTATTTTTTAGTTGTACTTTTTTTTTTTTTCAATTTCCACATTAGCCTCCAAACTTTTGAAAGTAAATTAACATTAGGAAACTACACATACATTTTCAATGTCAGACAGAGTAATCAAGTATGAACTCAATTACTCATCTTTCTATCAGAGCCATCGAGAGCTACGAGACAGTCCTTTAAGTGCAAGTTAAGTCCCTTAACTCTCCTGGGAGGAAGAAATGCAGTAAATCGAAATTTCATTGCCCTAATTCCAGGAAATTTCTTTGTCAGTTTGAGATAACTGCTCTTTGTGAGAATCTACCATTCTTTCATCTCTCTTGATGCATTTAAGTTGCAAACATGACCTTAAGCCTTTATGAACTTGATTTTTACTTTTCTCTCTTGATAATCTTCTCATGTTCCAAAATGATCTGAGTTTTTAATGAATAGGTTAACCCGCTTCTCCTGAAATGTTATTCTTCTCTTCCTTCTAGAGACAGAGGCGTGAGGTGATGATGTGTGTTTTGAAATTCGACATGGAATCAGAGCTCATAGAAGACTTAATACAGAAATGGGGGAGGGGCGAGAGGAAGCGGCGTGTTTTATCACAGGAGCTCATCAGTTAGGTTAGGGCTTCAGGAAAGAAATGGATTCGAACGCTTTTACGTTAAAAAGTTAGAACAAGAAACTAAGAGTTTGAGAAATCTCTGGCCAGGCCGGTAGGGCTGGGTCCCAGGATAAGACGGCAGAATTCTCTGCCTATCGCCCTCAGGGATTCTTGGACCCCAGATCCGTGGGCCTGGACCCAGATCCACTGGCCTGGAGGTCACAGATGCCTCTGCTTCATCTCTTGACACCTACCCAACCAGCAGCCTGGCCACAGAATGAGGTCATAGAAAAAGCAAACAAGACCTCTCCACAACATATTTGCCAATATCAACAACAGTGCAGAAACACTGCCCCCACAGTACTCTCCACTTCCTGATCTTATCTGAATGAATGTATAACAGGCAGGACGTTCACATCCAGAAATTAAGTCTAAAGAAGATTGCAAAAAATCCCTAGCCCTCTCCGCTACTGGTATCATAGCAATAATACAATCAACACTGATATTCAATTAATATTCTGAAGAAATATATCCAAGCACTCTGAATTCTGCTCTGTGTTTTAATTAAAAAAATTAAAATTCTCAGAAGTCCACAGTGAGATAATGCTTCCTCTCTAGCTTGCTTCCTTTCTGGTTTTGGTCTCTGCCAATGTGCATGTGGAGCTGACTGTGTCAGTTACCATCTGTTTAAATAACCCACATCTCAGGGATTCACACGGCTGCACGTGTCTCAGCAAACCTTTCAGTTTGGGATCTAGGTCATTCAGCCTAGATTTTTTACAGAACAGTTGGCTTTCTTATAGAAATAACTGCATTTAGAATTCTGGAGTGTTCATTTTCTTTGCCAAGTCCTTGATCATCTGCATAAATTTTAATTATAATAAAGCAGCATAATGTAGGAGAAGCAGCAGGGGTATTAAAGACAAGACTGTTGGTAGGTCTTTCTGGTTAATAACTAGGTTACATAACTGGCAGACCTACTTTGAATCTCAGAAAACACTGAAAGAAATTGCTTTCTTCTGCCTTTTTTAAGATACAATAATACTTGTCCAGTGAATTCAGAAGGTGTCTTCATTTCAAGCTTGTAATTTCCTGGAGCTATAATTTTCTGATTTTTAAAACCGAGAGGTTATCACTATTACCTGACAAACTATTAGAAGAATCATTTAAAAGCCTGTCTTGTTTCAAAATGGGCCCCCTTCTGTGATGTCTGGGTAATGTCCTCACTCCATTAGTAAAGCACAATCAGACATATGAAAACACAGATTTAAAAAATGGGAGGGAGGTTCAAAAGGGAAGGGGGTACATGTATGCCTGTGGCTGATTCATGTTGAGGTTTGACAGAAAACGACACAATTCTGTAAAGCAGTCATCCTTCAGTAAAAAAATAAAAAGAAATAGTCAAAGCAAAAACAATGCTACTATTGAAGGACGGCTGTGTTAGTTTCTGGGGTGCAGTCACGTGACGCAGGCACACAGCGCATTGCAGTCTGCTCATCTCAGTCTGCTCACCCCAGACTCACTGCAGTCTGCGCATCTCAGAGTCTGCTCACCCCAGACTCACTGCAGTCTGCGCATCTCAGAGTCTGCTCACCCCAGACTCACTGCAGTCTGCGCATCTCAGAGTCTGCTCACCCCAGACTCACTGCAGTCTGCTCATCTCAGAGTCTGCTCACCCCAGACTCACTGCAGTCTGCTCATCTCAGAGTCTGCTCACCCCAGGCTCCTGGCTTCCCCCTCCCCCGTGGTGACCACCGTCTGCGCTCTGTCTTTGAGTCTGTTTCTATTCCATAGACAAGTTCACCTGGGCACATTTTAGATTTCCACATATAAGTGACATCATATGGTACTTGTCTTTCTCTTTTTAATTTACTTCACTTAGTATGATAATCTCTAGGTCCATCCATAGCATTATTAATTCATATCATATCTTCTCCATTCGTTTATTTGTTGATGGACTTTTACGTTGGTTCCATGTATCTTTCTGAATTATAGTTTTGTCCGGATGTATGCCCAGGAGGGGGACTGCTGAATCTTACGGTCATTCTATGTTCAGTTTTTCTGAGGAGCTCCAGGCTGTTTTCCACTGTAGCTATACGGGCGTACATTCCCACCAGCAGCATGGGAGGGCCCGCCTTCTCCACTCCCTCCAGCATTTGCTCTCCGCACTTTCCAACAAGGGCCCTTCTGACTGGTGTGCGGCAGCGCCTCACTGCAGCTCTGATTTGCATTTCTAATAATTAGTCATGTTGAACGTCTTTTCATGGCCTACTGCCCATCTGTATGTCTTCTTTGGAGAAATGTCTATTTAGGTCTTCTGTCCATTTTTTTATTGGTTTGTTTAGGTTTTTGTTGTTGTTGTTATTCAGTTTCATGAGCTGTTTGTATATTTTGGAAATTAAGCTCTGTCAGTCATATTATTAGCAAATATTTTCTCCCATTCCATAGGCTGTCTTTTTGGTTTATTTATGGTTTCCTTTGTTGAGCTTATAAGTTTGATTAGGTCCCATTTGTGTACTTTTGCTTTTATTTCTATTGCCTGGATAGACTGACCTAAGAAAATATTGGTATGATTTATGTCAGAGAATGCTTTACCTAACTTCTCTGCCAAGAATTTTATGGTGTCAAGTCATATTTTAAGCCATTTTGAGTTTATTTTGAGAATGTTTTCTAAATTCATTGATTTACACACAGCTGTCCAGTTTCCCAACACCACTTTCTGAAGAGACTGTATTTTCTCCATTAGTTATACTTGTCTTTTTTGTTGAAGATTAATTGACCACTGGTGTCTGGGTTTATGAAAATACCTATTTTGAAAGACATTCTTGTGCTGTTTATAAAAACTGCCTTCTAACATTTTTTATATGTACAAGCTGTACATATAAAATTGACAGTTCTGGTTCTAAACTATCTGACATCAATAATACTCTAAACACACGTTCTGTGACACTCCTCTCCTCCAGTGGACACTTCCAGTCCACTAGTGAATTAAATCCAGTCAAGAGTAGCTTTACCATTCATTAAGTTTAGCCATTCCCGATTATATTCAACAATTCAAATAGGGCTAACAGATGCCTAGCTAAATGCCAGACATGGAAATAGGTACAGAGGACAGAAGGATAAATACCATGTAATTCTCATCCTTAGAGCACTCGAAATCTATTAACGAACACACACACATACACAGTAAACATACATTCACATGTACGTTTGCATGTAAACTGCAAACAAAAATACAATAATAATGAGTGCCATACATGAAGTATAAAAAATAAAGTTTTACAGGTGCTCTTAAAAAGAAGTAGTTCATTAGCAAGGGGGGTCAGAATTTGTGGAATTAACTGTGTTTTGACACAAAGGTGGAATAGTTGTATTCTATAATCATTAATTATTTCTATCCTATGAAGGGTAAAATCACTTTCAGAGAAAATTTCCCTTCCTTCCTCCCTCTGGCTCATCTGTGCTTGGTCTGTGCATCCCTCAGTGTGCAGCATCTGGCTTTATGGATTTGATGGCTCAGGGCAAAAGCTGATTGGCAGAACCAGCTTAAGATCTGCAGCAGTGGTCCCCGTGTTGCTATGGTGACAGAGCTCCTGCTTCCAGCAGCTCGGTTAGGGTGTGTCATATTCAACCGCAGTTACTGGGCCAGGAACCCAGGTCCTTCTGAACTAGCCTGACCTCACTCTTTCCCCCCGTTACCATCCATTATCCTACCCTGACTTCTCAGGTCAACATACATGATCAGGAGGAGAAGGGGACCGCAGAGGACGAGATGGTTGGATGGCATCATCGACTCAATGGACATGAGTTTGAGCAGACTCCGGGAGATAATGAAGGACAGGGAAGTCTGGCGTGCTGCAGTCCATGGGGTCACAAAGAGCTGGACACGACTGAGCGACTGAACAACAACAAAACGTTGAGAGAGTCATTTCCTAGGAAGGTTGATAAGAAGTCTAGGGGTCCCCAAGGAGAGAGAGGTCTGGGATATTCAAGGAGGAAGAAAGGACAAACTTTTTTACTTTTTTTCCTCTACATTCCTTAGGATTATATAATAATAATGTATCCTCCCTGAGGACAGTCTTTGGATTAAACCTTCTAGCCAACTCTGTTATCTTAAAATGTAAATTATGGGAGTGGGTCTGGTGAGGTCTTTGCAACCTCCAGACATTCTTTGGATTCATTGGAGAGTATATAACTCCATTGCTAACACTAGCAAAGGGGTACTCTTTTGCCCCCTTCTGATGCCTATGTCAGAAGCTTTCTCTATCTCCTTTATACTTTAATAAAACTTTATTACACAAAAGCTCTGAGCGATCCAGCCTCATCTCTGGCCCCGGATTGAATTCGTCTCCTCCGGAGGCCAAGAATCCCGCGTCTTATCGTTCAGCAACAACCTTTCAACGTGATCAGTTCAAGCCTATGACTAAACTTCCTTCACACAAAGGGAGTTGTGTGCAAGTTGTATTCATTTCAGCCAAATGACAAAACTTCATCTCTCTGAGCAAGCCTCTGTGCTGTAACATCCTCCGGGGTGCCATTCACAGGAGGCTGTGCTCCAGAGGCACCGTTCACGAGGGTACTCTGAGGGTTCTCCCCATTGAAGTACCTATCCTCCTGAGGCACCCTACTGCCTCTGAGTTAGTGTTTTAAGGCATTTTACAGTCCTTTCTAGAACTCTCTAAGATCACTTTTTTCCTATGAAAGGAGATCTATCACGCATATATATATATATTTTTTTACGCATATATATTTTTAAAATTTTCTATAGTCACTTTGAAACCATCCTTTATTATTCTCCCTGTAATTTCTTCAGAAAGGAAAGAACTGAGTGATTTTTCTTCAGGAGGTAGAGACTTCTTTAAGATGTCTGATAAACGTTGCTGAAAAAATAAACAACTATAAATTCGTAGCATTTAATAAATACTTGTATATTTAGTTCTCTTAACTATTTACTCACATAGACCTAACAGGGTCTCTGTTCATAATATTACAGTGTAATAATACAACATATAAATTGTACAATTATTTGAATTTTATAGAAGTGCATTTCTCTTAAACTTTTCATTAAAATTTTTAGTAATTGAGAAAAGCCTTTCTCAAATTATTCTGAACTATTTAAGTGTCACTGCAAGAGAAAACAACCAAACAAATGTTCAATTCTCCAAACTGTTTATTGAAACTCATTATTGCATAAATTTGTGAAATGCAATGATTATGTGGGTTTACGCTGATATCCTGTTCCCACAGAAAGTAGGTATGCATGACTGTCCAGTGGAATACAAGTGACTTCAAAGTTCCCAAGCATCTTCTCTATTGATCACAGTTTAAAGTACTGTAACTATCCATACAGAAGGGAAGCAAAAGCAAAACTCTTGCCTTTGTGAACACTATCATCTCAGCTGGGAGAAATAAAGCATACAGAGGAATGACCTAAAAACATTATTACAGCTACTGAAACATCAAGTAACAGAATAACTCGATTCTTTAAGGTCTAACACCACAGAGCTTCACCATATATAAGCTTTCTCTCTTTCTCTGAGTAATACCACATCCTAAAATTAAGTAATTATTACCCATAGTGATTAAACATTGCCTCTCAGTTCAGTTCAGTTGCTCAGTTGTGTCCAACTCTGTGACCCCATGGACTGCAGCACGCCAGGCCTCTCTGTCCATCGCCAACTCTCGGAGTTTACTCAAACTCATGTCCATGGAGTCAGTGACGCCATCCTACCATCTCGTCCTCTGTGCCTCCGGCAATACTGAATTAAAATCTTTCCAGACTCACATTTCCATATGCATGTAGCTGTATGCATGCTTGCTAAGTCACTTCAGTCGTGCTGGACTCTCTGCAACCCTATGGTTGCCCACCAGGCTCTCCTGTCCGTGGGATTCTCTAGGCAAGAACACTGGTGTGGGTTGCCACACCCTCCTCCAGGGGATCTCCCTGACCCGGGGACAGAACACGCATCTTTTTCATCTCCTGCGCTGGCAGGGGGGTTCTTTACCACTAGTGCCACCTGGTTCTCACCAATAAGAAGCGGTTTATAATCATTTGGTCCTCTAAGCATCAATAAACGTAAAATGACACTTTAAAATGTATGAAATGGTACATGCAGTGTAGAAGCTAAAGTTGAGAGATACAAAGACTTCTGTAATATAAAATTTAAAAAGAAAAATGTAACTGAGTTTAATGACAAGTATTGAAAAATTCACAATTTGTTGGGGGGGGGGTTAAATACCTAAAAACTGTATTGACTGCAAGTTAATACTTATTCTTTATCCTTTTGGAGCTGCTGAAATTTATCATTCCTTACCAAGATTGAAGTCACTGTAAATCTTATTAGAGGTAAATTTGAAAGGAAGGTAAAAAGGGAAATAAAAATAAAATGACTTCAAGTTAGTGGAAATTGTAACAGGCAACTAATCCCAGAAAATCAGTTTGCAGGGAGTCTCTATGATGTATTATGCTCCTAATGCTTTATGACATAGCATACCCACATGCCACTGTCTTAGTCAATGGATATTTTTCAGCCAGTTGCTACAAGAACAAGCCAAGGACTTTTTTCAGCTTCTACTAGATTCCAGTTTAAGTGTTAAAAGCCTGCAGCCTCCAAAACCACAGCTGACATCTCCAGGATTCAAATACCTCATTACTCATGGAACTTCATGTGTTGTATCCATAAAATCCAGTTTCCTCAAAGTTTATCATCCACATGTTAAAATCTTAATGAAAATTAAATAATTAGGAGATAACTTTCCAATCGTATATTTTGGGGTATGTGAGCACATCTCCTGAAAATGGAAATTCAGTCAAGTGGAGATTTTCATTTAGAACTGATACTTTCAATCTAGCAAAATATTGTTTATAGGAAAAGAAATAGAAATATGCAAGCTTAATTTTAAGACCCAGTGCCTTACAGCAGGGGTCCCCAAGCTCCAGGATCTAATGCCTGATGATCTGAGGTGGAGCTGATCTAATAATAATAGAATGTAATGTGCTTGAATCATCCCAAAACCACACCCCCCTACCTCGGTCCCTGGAAAAATTGTCTTCCATGAGATCAGCCCCTGCTGCTAAAAAGGTTAACTGCTGCCTTACAGCCTTGGAAGGTTAAAGAGCCAAACTCTTATAACTGGGAAGGACGACCAGTGCCAGGCTTCCCTCATAGCTCAGTTGGTAAAGAATCTGCCCGCAATGCAGGAAATATAAGTTATGCAGGTTCGATTCCTGGGTCGGGAAGAGATCCCCTGGAGGAGGGCACAGCAATCCACTCCAGTGTTCTTGTCTGGGGAATCCCATGGACGGAAGAGCCTGGAGGCTACAGTCCACGAGTTGGCAAGAGTTGGACATGACTTAGCTAGCGACTAAACCACGGTAAACGTTAACAGAAAGAGGGCCCAAAATCACGTTTTTAAAAAAGTTTGAATAAAGGGTCTTCTCTCTTAATATCTCTAGTGTTTAACCGTGTTTATGACAGAGAAGTTATTGCTATTGTCTGACCCTTCATTAAGGGAGGGAGGGGATCAAGACGGCAGAACGGGACTGCCCGGCGCCTCTGCCGGCCGTGCTGAGGGTCGTGTCTGCCTCTGTGCGCCCCGGGACTGTGGCCACCGGGCTCCCCTGCCCTGGGGGTTCTCCACGGGTCCTCTCTGCAGGGGCTGCTGTGCGCTCTTCCGGGGGGCCTCCCGACACAGGGGTCCCCTCTGCAGGGGCTGCTGTGCGCTCTTCCGGGGGGCTCCCGACACAGGGACTGAGCCCTCGTCCCCTGCGGCTGCTGCGCTGCGGGGGGCTCTACCTCGAGCCACCAGCGAGCTCACGGAAGCCTCCTCTCCGGCTCCAGGTCCAGACAAAAGTCAAAAATAAATTTGAAAACAAAAAATTCACAAAGCTGGTAGAAAACAGAACTCGATCTAGGTGAAAAGGAAATACACAAATGACAAAATCTAGATTGCTACAAAAACGGTGAAGGGCAGCTGCAGGGAGTGAGGAGCCAGGGCGGCGCCAGCCCTGTGACTCCGAGGCCAACGCGCCCCTCACACCGCAAAGCCTCCTCACACCCGAGGGGACCGGGTGACCGGCCCCAGGGGCGCCCCCTCACACCCCGAGGGGACCGGGTGACCAGCCCCAGGGCTCCGGGATCAGGCATGTCCAGGAGAGTCCCCAGAGCCGAGCTGGGGCCCGGGCCCGAAGCTGGCTGCTGCATCATCAAGCGCCTTCCACCGCAATTCTCACACTCGAGGGGAGGGACGCACAAGAGGCTCTAAACCATCTTCAACTCAAAGACAAAGGTGAAAACACAACGCGGAATTACCATAAGAAAGAGAGACCCAAATAGGACGCACAAAAATAACCCAGTCCATAGAAGAGGAAAGAGAATAAAAAGAAATAATACATTCAGTAGAACAAATCACCCTTCATGTATATCATACACAGAAAACCAAAAAGAGATCTTAGAAATGACCCCCAAAAAATTAAGTTAAAAATTGGATAGGCTAAGAAACGAAAGAGACATAAGAGTGAATAGGTTAAAGAGAAATAAGTGCATATGTCCATAAAACATTTGTACAAGAATCTTCATAGTGATTTTTCTCAATAGTCCAAAAGCTCATCAGTAAGTCTGGACAAACAAATTATAATATATTCATATAATGACACACTTCTCACAAAGGAACAAACTAGAGACAGGCAGCATCATGAGAAAAAGCCTCACAGAAAGAAACCAGATGCAAGAGTGTGCGCTGATTCCACGCATGTAAAGTTCAATCAGGCAGGCTTAGAATGGTGGTCTCCAGTGGCGGGCAGAGACTGCCCAGAAAGGGGCGCCGGGAGACCTTCTGGAATCAGGCCGCTGCTCCGTGTCTTAGTTAGTGCTCAGCACCCGGGAGCTGCACACTTCATTTCTACAGTGTTTTATTTATTTGGCTGCACTGGGCCTTCGTTGTAGAGCAGGGGATCCCTGATCTTCCTCGCAGCGTGCAGACTCTTTGTGGGACGTGGATCCAGCTCCCTGACCAAGGGCTGAGCCTGGGCTCCCTGCACTGGGAGTGTGAAGCCTGAGCCACCGGACCTTCAGGAAGTCCTGATCTGTACATTTTAAAGTAAGTAAACTCAATTTAAAAACAGTGAGGATGTATGCTGGAAAACTGAGCAAAGAAAGTATGTATGTAAGAAAGCAGCAAAAAAGAAAAGAAAATCAGAGCTTGAAAGGAAAACATAGAGACCTCAAGGATAGATATAAATCTTTAAACACTTATATAATCATAATTCCTGAAACAGAATAGATACAGCCAACTGGAGGAAATGTTTCCAAAAAAATTAACAAAATTTCTCAAATATAAATAAAGACATGAGCCCTCACAATCAAAGAGATGATAAGTACAGAGGATACAAATCACAGTCAGTCTGGGAACACTAAGAATAAAAAGAAAGAAAAAAAAAAAAACCCACTAAGCTTCCATTATAAACACTGAAGAAAACAAAATCAATATTAGATTTAAACAGAATTCTCAATAATAATTGATACAAGAGGATAATGGAAACATATCTTTAAAGTTATGAGATACACTACTTTGAACTTAAAATTTGATGCTCCTAAGCTATATAGTTTGTATGTAAAAGCAAAATAAAGATATTTTCAAGTATGTGAAACTCAAAGGTGGTCACTCTCAGACACTACCCAAAAGAATTACTACAGGAGATACTACAGAAGGAAGAAAAACAAATATAAGAGGAAAATGGAACAAGGAAGTAATGGTGAGCAAAGAAAACAGTAAGTTGTAAGTGCAAATAAATGCAAATTATAAATTTTTTAAATTGCAATAACAAATTTTAATTTAAATCCCACGTGCAATCAACATGAGAAATGTCAAGGAAAGAAAGGAAAGAAAAAATGAAAGTTTCCTTAGATTCTGGTCTTATCTGGAGAGACTATAGCTTCTGAATAAGTCATCATTGAAAGTAAAATGAGAGTTTAAACATTTGTTAAAAATGAAGCTTTTCCTACTAGAAAGACAGAAGGAATATAGTTCTGAATCATTATCAGTTCAAATTTGGCCAGTGCCAATATTTTGTCAGGACGATTCAGTTATTTTTTTAAATCAAATTAGTTGCCAACCCTTAAAAATAGAAGTATTTACATATAATACAGATGGTCTGGCAAATCAATTTCAAAAACAGGAGGCAGGGAGGAAAAACAAAGAATGAAGCAGGGAACACTGAAATGGCTGTGGGGTTTACAGAAAATGACGGAGGCTATGAGAAGTGTCAGACGACACGTGTGAAAACTGAGCAAATAACCTTATCAGGAAAACACGATCAAAACCGGCATAAAATAAGTCAGAGACATTAAAAAGCTCAAAAACAACAGAAGAGATGGAACATATCTACCCTCAAAAAGTTAGCTATTAAAACAGTTTGAGTGAATTTCCATACTCCTTTGAGCAGAAGATAATTTCCAGCTTATAGCAACTGTTCCGTGGTACGGAAAAAGTGAAAAGGCTATCATAATTATTTTATAATGCTAAAATAACTCCTATAACAAAGCCAGGAAGGGCAATATGAAAACAAAAGTCAATTTTCTCTACAAACATATAGTAAAAATTCTAAAGGAAAAATAGTAGCAACTCGAATCAACTATACTTCAATAAAATTTATAAGAATCCTATAAAAACAGCAGCAAATCAATTTCACCATAACCAAATATTTATTTCAAGAATGCAACAGTATTTCAATACTAAAAACGTATTAGTGCGATTCACTATAATATATACAAAAGGAGAAAAAAACCCACAGGAGGACCTCAGGCACCATTATACAGCTCCCATCTCTGATTAAAACAAAAACAAAACTCATAGCAAACTAAGAATACAAAGCAAACTAAGAAACATTGTTGACTCAACATGGAAGCTACAAGAAAACAAGAATAATCACATTTACTGGCGAAAACTAAGGCCAGGAATGAGACATGGATGCCCCTGTCTCTTCTGTTATCCAACAGCAGGCTGAACTTTTTCAAGTTGGCTTGTAAGTCAAGAAAAAAGAAAAGAGGGATGTAATATTGAAAAGAAAATTAATTGTAAGGCTGAAACTAATGGTTTCCTATGCAATCATACTTTCTCTTTCTTTGTCAGTAACAAATTCCAGTTTGCCTAGCAGACAAACATGGAGAAGTTAAATACAGTATTGGCAAGGTGTATGAGATATGAGGAAACACACTTCCACATGGGAGGGTGCATACTCGTATGGCCTTCTTAAAGGGCTATTTTCCCTGCCTATTAAAATGTTAAATATTCATACATGTTAACCCAGACATGCTCCTTAACCAGAATCCCCCCTGAACACACTCACTGTATACATAGAGACAAATAAGAAAAAACTCACTTGACATGGCTTGTCACTATGTAACCTTGGAAACATCCTAAATGTTTAGCAGAAAAGGAACAGTTAAATACACTTCCATATTAATCATTTATTCACAAATATTCTGAACACCAATCATGGGGCCAGCTATTATAATAGGTCTTGGGAATGTATCAGTGAAGAAACTCTGACAGTAAGCTCTACACTGTAGTAGAGGAAGCCAGACAATGAAGAAATGAATCTAGTACATGCCAGGTGTAGGTGTTAGGTATAGGTGTTAGGAAGAAAAATAAAGGAGGTTAAAGGGACACAGACTGAAGAGATAGGGAAAAAAAAAGGAAGAGAGAGGAGAGAAGCCGAACTGGAGGTAGCTGGAGATGGAGGGGAACAGCAGGGAGCTTTGAAGAGGAACCTCCGGGTGGAGACCTGAATGAAGCAAGGGAATGAAGCAAGAAAATACCCAGGGGTGGAGCGTCTCAAGCAGGAGCTGTGGAAGCAAGTATGCTCAGCATGTTCCAGAAACATTAAGGCACAGCCAGTGGGGCTGGAAAGGAGGGCAGAAGGAAGACAGAGAGGGGCCTGCATGCCCCATGATCCCAGCAGGGAAGGACACAGGGCGTCACGTTCAGCTGACGGGATGCCATGCAGCTGTGTGTCCTGGGGCAGAGTCTGCAGGACACACAGACTGACCAAAAAGGTGCAAGACAGGACATGCCTGTAACATCTTGTGTATTAAAACCAAGACAAACACAAGACAAGCTAGAGTGCCCTATGTGTGTGTACGTGTGTATATGTACATAAACACAGTTTTTAAAAGCTGGAAGGATACACTCCAAAGTGGATACACACTGGGGACAGCTCTGCAATGAGATAAGCAGTCAAGAGAGATTTCAGTAAACCTATTTACATATTTTTAATTTCTTTATAATGAGAAAGAATACAAGTATTACTTGTTACATTGAAAACTAGACAATGAAAAATAATGATCATCTTTAACCATTCAGCAAAATGTACCCTGAAAGAATGAGTGCTGTGGCTATACTCTTCTCCAGATGGGATCTTTGAAATACTGCAAGTAAATTTCTATATAAACGGTACATGAGTACGATAATTACCCATAAAAAGTGACCTTTTCTGGAAAATCCGACCTGACTTTCATTTGTGTGTGTGTGTCCTGTGAAAGGTGTTATACAGTCAGCAGGAGAGAGTAAGAAAGACGTGATGATGAAAACCCGAGTGAGGATCTGTACAGATGATGGTCATACAATTTACTTACACAGTGACGTGTCCAACACGACAGAAGTCTCTAGGCTTATAGAAAGGTGAGTCACAGTGAGGAAGCTTTTCCAAAGATTCCTGACCCAGAGAAGCACAGAAATAGACCTAGAACCCGTGTACCTCCATGGGAAAATAATCCTTTAGATGCATACTGATAGTTAAGAAACCACGGTCCCATGAATCCTACCTGAATGCATCAGAGTGAGGAAAAGTGATAGACACAATATAAGGATTGGGTGTGGAAGGCTCTAGAAAACTAATTTTCTTACTGCCAAATATTTCATAAACACTGTGCAGAGAGACAAAGATACACAGATAAATGACAAAATGTTTTTAAAACAATGGCTTCTTCAAAAGTTTTCTGTAAACTCTTTGGAAATACCCATGAGTCTGTTTCTACCAAAGCCACGTTTCCCATTAAAGAATTTAATTCCTTCAATCTGGCACTCAGATGTTTTGCAACTTTGTTGAAACACTTGAATAATTTTATTTACAACATTTCCAAGTAATTATCTTAATTACAAAAACTGAAATCTGTAACATTATCTAATTTCTAATTTGCAATCATGGCAATCAATGCATGACATGAATATCTTAAGTCAAATGTTAAGTATTATGTGAACTTAAGTAAGCTATAGTCTCTCATGATTATGGTCCCAAAACATATTTTTCAAATCTAGATTTAAATCTAGGTTCCTGACACTTAATAACTGTATGTCCTTTGGAAATTTATTTAGCTACTCTGTGCTTCAGTTTTCTCACCTACAAATTGAGGAAATAAAATCTACCTCCTGAGTTATTATTATCCATATGTTGGTTCCCTTCCCTACAGCATAACATGGATGAAGATTGAAAGGAAAGAGACGAGGGAGCATGGAGGGAAGAAAGCAACAGTGATTCTGAAATTCTTCTAAAAGACCCAGTGAAGGGCTTCCCTGGTGCCTCAGTGGTAAAGAATCCGCCTGCGATGCAACGGAGACGCAGGTTAGACTCTTGCATTGGGAAGATCCCCTGGAGAAGGGAATGGCAACCCCCTCCAGTGTTCTTGCCTGGGAAATCCCATGGACGGAGGAGCCTGGCGAGCTACAGTCCACGGGGTCGCAAAAGAGTCAGACACGACTGAGCGACTAAACAACAACAAAATTCCCTCTAAGAGTTTATGGGTTGAGAGACACTCAAAGAAGACTCGCTAGAGCAGCTCAAAGATAAAACGTGGCTCGATGGGTGCGCTGAGTTAGAGCTCCGGGACCCCTGTGTCCTCTGCTAGGGCTCGCAGGGGCCCAGGAGAAGATGAGGAGGTGCTCTTGGGGTGTAAGTGGGAAGTGGGAGTCGCTCAGTCGTGCCGACTCTGCGACCCCATGGTCTGCAGCCCACCGGGCTCCTCCATCCATGGGATTCTCCAGGCAAGTGTACTGGAGCAGGTTGCCATTTCCTTCTCCAAGGGATCTTCCCGGCCCCGGGATGGAACCCCGGTCTCCTGCACCGCAGGCGGATTCTGCAATGGGGCAGGAGTGGGGCTAGATGAGCGGTGTGCCGGGACTTCACGAGCAACGGCAGAGAACTCGGACTGGCGCGGCAGCTGTCAGCGCTCCCGTGGAGCCCACACTGTAAGGCAGGCAGACAGACTTCAGCAGCCACCGGTCCCAACAGCTAGCCAAGCGAGCCCCTGCGCAGCGCGGACCCCGCAAGTGCCAGAGGCCGCGCACTGGTTACGTGACTCTCCGCAGTCCCACCCCTCGCACAACCAGATGCCGCTTGGGAGGGTTAAAGAAGGAAAGGAAGAAATACCTAAGAGAGTGAATATTTTACTTGAAAAAGACCGAGCTATCCAAAATAGCTTATTTAAATCAGAAGATAATATGATACAAAAAACTGTCAAGTTTAAGGCTTACCTTTTCCATTCTCCCCAGTCAAACCCAGCACAAACTCCACTGCTCAACGCAAATCAGCTCAAAAACAAGACATTAAGTATCTGTTTTCTTGGCAAACATGCAGTGTGCAAATTTACAATTTCAATGCATAGACACTGAAGAGTATTTCTTTAAAGTTATCATTATTGATACGCATGAAAATACTTTTAAACTAAATTTCCCATACCTTAATTTCATTTTATTTCTCCTAGTTGCATACTTCTTAAATCATCAAATAAATATTTCTTGCTTTTAGATTTTTCCTTTACTGCTTATCATTATTTGTATGTTAAATCCTTTCTTAAACTGATGTAATTGAAAATGTATATATTTAGCTTCTATAATTTTTTATTTTAAATGAATCCCTATGTTTCCTTAACTCGACTTTTTCCTGCTCTACGTGTCTTTATTTTTAGTATCTTTCAAGTTTAGAAACAGCTAGAAAGAAATGCCTAGTGAGTGATGTCTCGTTAAAATAGGAGCAAAAAGAAATTATCCTTGACACGCCACACACCACACATCAGCCTTCTCAGCTACTAAATCACAGCATAAATGCAAACAGTAGCATTTCCACTACCATTCCCATTTCCTTCATACTTAATATTTCCAGAGTTAAATTAGAGTTTAGCTGCCCCAAAACTTGTTGCACAAAAGTTCAAAAGAGCTTGCCTTTTTCCTCACTAATTTCCTGCAAATAATAAGATTTCTTTGTCCAAAATAACAGTTTACCCAGTAAAGCTGAGTGAAGCATATATGGTAAACCCCTGCACCTTCCTTTCAACCCTGCTTTCGGACAGTAGCCCGCCAGGCTCCTCTGTCCACAGGATTCTCCAGGCAAGAACACTGGAGCAGGTTGCCATGCCTGCCTCCAGGGGACCTTCCCGACCCAGGGGTCCAGCCCGCCTCTCTGACGTCTCCTGCCCTGGCAGACCCGTTCTTACCACCAGCACCACCCGGGAGGCCCCTGAACCTAAGGCTGCTCTAAAAATATTAAGTGTTAAGACAAACAAGCAAACAAAAAGCCAAGTGGGGATCATTCATGGGCTAGAAACCCAAAACCCTGTTGGTGTGACAGTTCCAGCCTTGCTTTTCCTATTGAAATCTGTTTCAGCTTCCCTTTTTCTCCTAAAGGATGAACACTTGTATGTGTCATTCCAATCTGAATCCATCAACCCCCTTTTCTATTCTAGCTCTATCACAAACACACCTCCATCTTTATTTGAACAAAAACAATGAAGATGCTCTCCAAGTAGCTTTCAAGGAACTAGTCCTTAAAATATACCTTAGCAAGGTATGTACTTAGCAAAATCAGTACTATGTTCACTGGAAGAGAAACATATAAGAGGAGAATTGCTGATCCCTAATGGACCTAATAATTTCATGAGTCTGGAAGCTCTCTTTGCTACAAGAAGAGTCAACAGAATGAGCTGCAGAAGGCCTACCTCCAGCCTTACCAGCTGCCTCTCACAGTGAATCATACTGGGCCTAATTACAGCACTCTACATGCTGAGTGTAGAATTCCCACTAGGTTTCTCTTGGAAACCACTGACAACTTCATGGGTAGAGAAGAGAATACGGAGGAAAAATCACTTCTTCTAATCAGTACTGTTCATTACACAAATAGTACAGTGGTCTGTAACTTTCTAAATCAGCTAGAATACGTGCACAACATAGTCATCAGTATTCTTGCCAACACTTCCTAAATCAAATATAACATATAAGTCATACTAGTGGTGATAGTGTTAGAACTTACTCTGAGGATACTGTGTTTGTAATGTGGGATATTCTAATTCTAATTCTAAATCTAAATTTAATTCTATCATCCCCTACCCCTACCCTTCAGAACCAAGATTCTCAACACAGAAGAAGGAAAACACAGATGTAATATACAAGAGATAAAATAAGAGCTACATAGTCCTAAATCTGAATTATGACTATTAGTGTTAATTTATATACATTTATTTTATATATGGGCTTCCCTGGTAGCTCAGCTGGTAAAGAATCCGCCTGCGATGCAGGAGACCCCGGTTCCATTCCTGGGTCGGGAAGATCCCCTGGAGAAGGGAGAGGCTCCCCACTCCAGTGTCCTCGGGCTTCCCTTGTGGCTCAGCAGGTAAAGAATCTGCCTGCAATGCAGGAGACCTGGATTCAATATATATTTATTATATATATAAAATGAAAAAACCTAGAAACAATGGCAAATTCTGTCTCAACAAGCACTGCTGGGCACAAATTATGATCCTGAGGTAGCATTTACCACTTTAAAGAGACAGAACTTTTTGGAGAAATGACTGATCCCAGGTCTGGAACAGGAAATGTATAAGGAGAGCCTAGAATATCTTAACAAAGTAGGTAACAAGGAAGCTATCAAAGACATTAGGGTCATTTCAAAAGGACTTAGGAGCCAACCAAAAGGGCATTCTACTGGCAGAAGATGTGGGAATGAAGATAAAGCTGGGACAGCAGACAGAACCAGAAGAGACAAGGACTAGGCTTCTGCTGCTGCTGTTCAGTCATTAAGTCAGGTTCCACTCTGCAGCCCCATGGACTGCAGCACGCCAGGCCTCCCTGTCCATCACCAACTCCCAGAGTTGACTCAAACTCATGTCCATCGAGTCGGTGATGCCATCCAACCGTCTCACCCTCTGTTGTCCCCTTCTCCTCCTGCCCTCAATCTTTCCCAGCATCAGGGTCTTTTCCAAGGAGTTGGCTCTTCACATCAAGTGGCCAAAGTATTGAACTTTCAGCTTTAGCATCAGTGCTTCCAATGAATATTCAGGGTTGATTTTCTTTTCTTTTTTTTTTTTAGGGTTGATTTTCTTTAGCATGGACTGGTTTGATCTCCTTGCTGTCTCAGGGACTCTTATGAGTCTTCTCCAAAACCACTGTTCGAAAGCATCAATTCTTCAGTGCTCAGCCTTCTTTATGGTCCAACTCACATTCATGCACGACTACTGGAAAAACCACAGCTTTGACTAGATGGACCTTTGTGGGCAAAGTGATGTCTCAGCTTTTTAATATACTGTCTAGGTTTGTCATAGCTTTTCTTCCAGGGAGTAAGAGTGTTTTAATTTCTGCTGCAGTCACTGTTTGCAGTGATTTGGGAGTCCAAGAAAATATTATCTGTCACTGATACCCTTTTTTCCTTGTCTATTTGCCATAAAGTGATGGGACTAGATGCCCTGATCTTAGTCTTTTTTAATGCTGAATTTCAAGCCAACTTCTTCACTCTCCTTTTTTACTAGGTTTTGGGAAGTATCAACATTTAATGGACAAGTAGAGAATACTTTACTAGAGAAGAAAGAGACTAAGAGGCAAAGGTAAAAGAAAACAGAGAGGATGTTATATCATGGAAACTAATGGAAAAAAGTGTTTCAAGGACAGAATGGTCATCAGTTTCAAATATTCCAAGAATTCAAATAAGGTAAGAAGTGAAACATATCCAATTGATTTAGCACTTTGACACTCTTACCTGGGGCTATGGTATTAATAAACTGGTACATGGCTCAACTAAAATATATGAACACAGTATATAAACAGAACATCACAGGGCTAGACATGTGATTTGTATGGCAAAATATTTCTGAGACAAGTACGATTCAATCTGGTGTGTGTGTGTGTGTGTGTGTGTGTGTTAGAAGAGGGGGAAGGAGTAAGAGACCTATAGAAAATTAGTCCAACTACGCCAATCTGTGAAGGCTTAGTGAAACAGCTAGACAGTAATTCATATGAAATAAAGACCAAATTCAAGTCTGGATGTTTCAACTCTGCCAAAAATTTGAAACATTTTGAAGATTCACAGAAATAGTGAACATGCCTTTAAACCCATAAGAATAGTAAAAATGGACCCCAAAATCTATTCCTGATGTAACCTACAGGAAGACACAGCTAATGAGTGTAAAAGGTAAAAAGTCTAGGTGTGAAGAATGGATCAACTCTAATTCAGGATAAATGTGTCCCTTGTGGGTACACAATGGTGTCTCCCTCCACATGTGTCCTGAAAATATTTCTTTAGGAAAACTACCACTCTACCAAACCATTATTCCATTACGTCTGGACTTTCATATCACAAAAGACTGCTAACGACTGGTCTCCCTGCTCCAACCTGCCTTCACTCAATCTGTCCTGCTAGAAGACGTCTAACTCACCCTGCTGAGGTACTGTCACTGACTCAGAAGACCCCAGGGGCTCTGTCACCCACCAAAACCTTTCAGAGCCGTTCAGCTAGAGGTCTATTCCAGAACTTCCATCTGAAAGACTCCTTTGACTTCCCTTGCCATTTCCTTTATATGTGCCATTTCCTCCATCTGTCAAAACTGACACAGTTATTAAAACCCAAGAGGAAACTCACCTATTAAAGGAGCATTTCCTGTTCATCTCCTCTCTGTGTGACTGCTCCTTTTTCTGGACTCTTCTGTCATTTGTTGTCTTTTTAGTGGAATTTATATGATACAAGGTTTTTTTTTAATTTATTTATTTTTAATTGGAGGATAACTGCTTTACAATGTTGTGTTGGTTTCTGCCATACATCAACATGAATGTGTCACAGGTGGACATATACTCCCTCCCTCATGAGCCTCTCTCCCATTTCCCACCCCATTCCACCCCTCTAGCTTGTTTAGGTTATCTTTTTATCTTTCTGCTTCTCTGCACTAGAATGTCAGTTTCAGAAGACCAAAGTGTTAGCTGCCCAGTCGTGCCCGACTCTTTGCGACCCCATGAACTGCAGCCCCCCAGGCGCTTCTGTCCATGAAATTTTCCAGGCAAGGATACTGGAGTGGGTTGCCGTTTCCTTCTCCAATGATACAGCTTTATTTCGTGTTTATCAGACTAAGTTTATCTCTCCTTACTAAAGTTCATACTCCTTGAAGACAGGGCGAGCATCTTACGCTCATGTGCACACCCCATAATAAACAGTAAAAAGCCTGAGTGTGCACCTGCTGGATAAAGCCTTATTAAAGTGAATAAACAATATGTGCATAATGAGAGGAGCTGTATTTTAAGAGAGTCCTTGGAAACAGACATAGAGTATACTTAGAGAGGGCTTCCCAGGTGGCGCTAGTGGTAAAGAGCTTGCCTGCCAATGCAGAAGATGAACGAGATAGGAGTTTGATCCTTGTGTTGGAAAGATCCCCTGGAGGAGCAGATGGCAACTCACTGCAGTATTCTTGCCTGGAGAATCCCATGGGCAGAGGAGGCCAGAGACCTACAGTCCATAGGTCACAAAGAGTCGGACACGACTGAGTGACTTGGCATTCACATATATTTAGAGAACCAAAGTTATCTGACTACCCATGAATATCATCAATGCACTTTGATTTGCCAAACAAAGTTAAATATAAACCTTAAAAGACAGCTTGATAAGCAAATGCCCAGATAAAGATACAAACCAGCCAGTAAGCTATCTATGTATCAGTTCAGTTCAGTTCAGTTCAGTCACTCAGTCGTGTCCAACTCTTTGCGACCCCATGAATCACAGCACGCCAGGCCTCCCTGTCCATCACCAACTCCCAGACTTTACTCAAACTCATGTCCATTGAGTCGGTGATGCCATCCAGCCATCTCATCCTCTGTCGCCCCCTTCTCTTCCTGCCCCCAATCCCTCTCAGCATCAGGGTCTTTTCCAGTGAGTCAACTCTTTGCATCAGGTGGCCAAAGTACTGGAGTTTCAGCTTCAGCATCAGTCCTTCCAATGAACATTCAGGACTGATCTCCTTTAGGATGGACTGGTTGGATTATAGACCCATGAAAAACTCATTTTTGATTCCCAATCAACGTTGCATTGGACCTGGCAGACAGCAGGACATCAATAAGTTATGTTTATTTAGAAAACTGAGTAATTAACTCACTCAAGCTTCTACTGAGCAGATCAATGTTCCAGGAGTATTCTCAGCGCTTTGGTTACAGCAGTATATAATTACAGGCAAGATCTTTGCCTTCATGGGGCTTATAGTCTCAAAGCAACTCACCAAGCAAAACAAGGAGACAAATGAGAATTTCCAGGTAACTTTAAGTATTAAAATTAAAATTAAACCAGAATGGGAGGAAGGGGACTCACAGCGACTGGGTGGTCAGAGGATCCTCACTGATGAGAGATGACGGGATAAAAAGCCTGCCGAACAAAGACCCGGCGCAAAGCCGTCCAGGGAGGAGCAGCAGCAACAGGCTTGGCAGATTCACGGGACAGAAAGGACAGTGTGCCTGGGCCTGTGGCCCGGGGCAGAGTGGTGAGGAGTGAGGGCCTGGGTGCGTGGGCAGGGCGCAGAGTGCACTGAGCTCTGAGGGTCACAGTTTGGAATTTACTTTGAGTATACCGGGAAGCAATAGGAGAGTTTTACAGACATTGAGAACAATGTGGTCTGGTTCACATTTTTAAACACTTACTCTGTATAAAAATAATATATTAGACAGGCAAAAAAAATGCTGTAGTGCATCTGAGATATGAGAGGCTTGCTTGGAATTGGGCTGAGACAGAGAGAGCGATGGTGCTGGGGTCTTGGAGGGCAACCTAGTGCAGAGCAATGTGGCGGGAAAGGAATGAAGCAGTGAGCAAGCCCTGAACGCCAACAACAACTATAGGAGTGAATCACAGTGTTTCCTAAAGAGTCCCAGTGGCTGACTGTCCCCAGACAGGCTTTCCTGACCACTCAACTCAGTACCCTGACGAGCTCATATACTTCCTTTATCTTCCCCACTTCATGCAAACTTTATATATTATGTCAGGCCACGATGAGAATTATGATATACGTAATATAATTTAAAAATCAATACTGCCTTGAGATCACTAGCTATATTTATGAAATTGATTTCACATAACAGACATGGGAAACTAAGTCAAACACCGTTTCCACCAAGTGAAAAAGAAAAATCATCTGGTGTAGTCAAGAACGACCCTGGAAAGCGCACCTTTTAGAAAGGCAGTGACGCGGAGCTGTGATCTGTGTGTCCTCTTACTGCTCTGCCTGCTTTAACTCACCTGCCTTCCGGATTCGTGTGATTCACTTATACGAGAAACAATCCAGCTAAAGTGCTAAGTTATTATTTTCCACACTACAAAAAAGACTTATCCTAATGGGTACTTCCACAATAAAGAGAAAGCCATAATACAAACCAATCAAATCACAAATATTTGCCTGTGTGCTAAATGCATACACCTTTAACAAACAGAGCGATAATTGCAAAGCATTTACTTTGAAGTGCTTTTTCATTTGTCCTCAAAATGACTTAACCTGAGAGGGAAATTATTCACAACTGTAGTATATTATTAGGCTAAATATATGTAAATTGTATTAATAATGGTATCTACCTTATTGCACAACCCATTTCATGGTTATTGATGGAATATGAAAAGCCACATGAAATCAAGTTAAGTGGCTCATTACCTACCTTTTAGATTATGCCTACCGATCTAACCAATATGGACTTAAAATTATTTGCCTACACTTCAGACAGATACCTTCCTGACTATAGTCTCCTGACCTCCCTTTCCTTAGAGAATTTACTTTAGAAAATCAGACACATATTCAAAACAAGAATACTGAGTTATAACCAAAAATATTGGCACATGTAAGGTCACCAAGCAAGAGCTGCAGATGAAGACAAGGAGGCTGAGTGGGGAGCCTACACTCCAGGGAGAAACCAAGAAGGAAGCAGCAGTGAAGGAGGGAGAGGAGGGCCAGGAGGTACGGAGGGGATTTTGCCAGAGACAAGGTGTAAGTGGGACCAACAGAAAATGTTTTGTATGATCAAAGCCATTAAGTGCCAGAAGGAAGTAAAAAATATAAACAATAGAAACAGTTCTGTTAAATTTCGCTAATAAAAGGAGACTTTAGTGTTTAAGTTTTAGTGACCTAGAAGGGCAAGAAAAGACCCTGATGCCGGGCAGGACTGAAGGCGGGAGGAGAAGGGGACGACAGAGGATGAGATGGTTGGATGGTATCACCGACTCCATGGACATGAGTTTGAGTAAACTCCAGGAGTTGGTGATGGACAGGGAGGCCTGGTGTGTTGCAGTCCATGGGGTCGCAGAGAGTCGGAAATGACTGAGCAACTGAACTGAACTGACTGAACTGACCTAGTGGGGCAGAGTCAGTTTTCCCTGGTGGCGCAGAGTAAAGAATATGCATGCAGTGCAAGAGACCCAGGTTCAGTCCCTGAGCTGGGAGGATCCCTGGAGAAGGAAATGACTACCCAGTCCAGTTTTCTCACCTGGAGAATTCCATGGACAGAGGAGCCTGGTGGGCTACAGGACAGGACAGAATCAAGACTGACCCAGGTAAAGAAAAACATGAGAGACCAAGATGAACACAAGTGGACTGATTTTCCCTTCAAGAATGATAGCCATAAAACAAAAAAGTAGATACTTATTTTGTCCTTTAGAATTTTTTTAGCTATTATTTATGGTAATATTAAAAGAATTTGTAGACAATGTACGAGCATATAATTGATAGCTTCTTGCAAAATGGCTTATAAATTGAGCTACTTTCTTCATAATTCATCTAAAGGTTTCAAGAATACTTTATGTTGCTTTTGATTGATCTTCAATTGGCACTGCTCCCTAACACATCAGTGTTATACTCTTCTATTCCCAGAGCCTGTCAAGTTGTTAATGATCTATAAAAGCCCACTTTCACGCCCCAGAGAAACTCACTTTTAAATGAATGTCACGGGAAATACTTTGATAACATGAGGCTCTTTTGAAATACTTTTAATTAGTTTTATGCAATGGAAATTTTGTGAATCACACTTTCTAAATGGGTACCAGAACAATTAGGAGATGACACATATGGCTATGGTATTTTAAAAAATTACATCTTCCAACTACCTGGAGCAATACATGTGGGTCACTGTCACGACGTGGTGGCGAGAATTCAGGGCAGTCTACCTTTACCCATGTCCCATCCTCTGGAGAACACAGATCCCTGTCACCCCCAGCGGACTGCTGGAAACCTGCCCGTTTCGCCTTCAGGATTCTTCCCATGGGTATCATGAGCTCAGTAAGAACAACTTTGGGGATAGTTGGGTTAAAATCACTCTTTTCTTTTTTTCTATACTTCAAATCAAATTACACTAAGAGGATCCATTGGTTGCTGCAATTTTTCCCTGGGCTGCACTCAGTTTTGAAAGAATAATTAGTCAATATAAGAATACATATGGCAATATACAGAGTGTGTATGTGTTTGTGTTCTAAGGATGAGAAAACTTACTTTCAAAGGATCATTTTTAATCTTTACACTCTTAGCTTTAAAGTCACTTAGTTCCTGCAATACTGCAGATTCCAATCCATCACCCACATAGCCAAAAATACCCTGAGGAGGCTGGTAAAACAGTGCTGGTAACTAGGAAGTGAGCTTTTAATGAGAACACCATCAGAGACTCCAAATGATCATAAGATGATGATGATACAATGAATCCATAAATGCAAAGCTTCCGGGGCTAAAAAGATAAATAAGTAATGGGAAGTTTACAAATACAGTTTGGGACTCTGGGGATACAAATATAATTCAGCTCTTGTCTTCATTCCCAAGACAGGCTGAGCTAATAAGGGGCTATAGAAATTGTTACTCTAAAAGAGGGCAATAGAGAGCTTACGGAACTTTAGATAATAGCTTTTTAAAGGCTTCAGTGCATTTACTCAAACTATGACCTAGCTGAAGCTGTCAGCAAAGATAAACAGCTTGGTAAACTCTACCAAGAAATATACAGAAAATTAGAAAATCAGCCTCTCCACACAAAAATAAACTTGCTGGGCATGAGTCCAAGAAAACACACTCAGATTATAACGAAGACTGCTGCAAACATTTTCTCTTCATAAGAAAAAATATAATTGCTTGGTGGAAGCTCTCTAGTCTCAGCTACCCAAGTGAGTAAATCTGATGGGGTACTGAGAGTGTGACGTGAGCAGCTCACAGTTACTCGTGAGCCAGAGGAAGTGCCCCGCTGACCCCCAAGAGCGGTTCAGATAAACTCCCACTGTGCTATCAGACCTTCAACAAAGTCAATTAGAAACGCACTTCATTTACATCAGGGAATTCCCTTAATCAGCCCCATGTTAGAAGACACAAAAAACACTCTGATTTTTTTTTTCAAAGTTCTAAGTAAAGGTCGGACAAGGTACAGCTTCAGGAAAATTGAGACTCTGTTGGATTCTTTCATGTTCGCCAAGCCCACTGCAGTGCTACACTACATGGGCTTCAGGTCCCCCCAGCACCTGATGTGGCCCCTCAAGGTCAACACAAGCAACTACACAGGCTACAGAAACGGCCCCTAAGAACTACCGCCTCAGAGGAAACCAGGGAACTGAGGCCAGTACCTTCATTACTCAACGAACCACATACTTAGTTTCATTTTTACCACCATCTCCCAAAGAACTGTAGAGGCCAATGTTGGTACAATGCTGAGCAATTAGCAGTGACAATCCCTTGCCCTATAGATGCTGGCAATCCTAGATGATCAACCTATGGACTCAAGAGGAGATGGAATGAGCAGGTGTATTTCTGAGAAGGGATTTCTGAATCCTGAGAGAAATCAACCTCTTGGTTCCTCAGTTTCTCTCTGAAAATACTAATTTTTCATACTTTACATAAACATCATATATCTCTGCCACAGTTTAAAATTTGTACTTTGATGTTAACATGAGTTCATGTCATCACAAAGTAAGATGGAGTTAAACACGTCTGCTCCTTGTGTTTCATCAACAGTGTCAACCCTGCTCACAATCCAGAAAACGGCTCCAGAACAGAGATCCAGGGTCATCTGACAGCCCACGCTGCAAGGGTCCCAGGGCCGTGGTGTGCACCGGCCTCCCGCAGGGTCTCCCCACAGTGACCTCCTCTTGGGTCTCACAGGCTCCCCCCCGCCCCCGATTCTCATTCTCTGTCAGCCTCTCTTTTTGTGTCAATCTCATAAAATGAGTTAATCTGATGGAGCAACATAGCCAGTTACATCCCAGGAGACAGAACTGAAGCCCTTGCCCTCAACGTCCAGAACGGACCTCGGCTACATGAGAACAGAAGTGGAGTCCCTCCCACCTCTGTGTGCAGAAATACTCTAGAAGAGCATTCACATTAGGCTTCCAGCTTTCATAAGGCAGATTAAATGTTCAGATCTTAACCTGACCATTTTGCCAAGAGTTCTGTATCTGAGCAGCATAAGTCTTCTGAAATGCTTTCCAGGTGAAAAGAAAAGCAATTTATTATTTAAATAACTGAAATTTATTTGGAAATTATTAGAATAATGAATTGACCTGTCATTATGTGGCTTAATGGAGTTTGATAATGGCAAAAGTGGCAATGCTACATCAATAACTATCATTATGTTAGGGGCAAGTTCCTTATCCAGTCCTTATTTTGAAAATCAGATGAAATATCAGTGTGCATATAGGAACACAAAAATTAGAAAATTAAAGTGGAAATTTCTGGAACACATTTTTGAAAAGTGAAAAAAATGTACAAAATGTACTCAATAGATATATCTTTTAAATTATCTTTTTAGACTTCCATAAAATAAATGCTATCAAGATCATCATAGTGAAGCATTTTAGCAAAGATGCTATGTTCATTTCTGTTTTTTCTTTTTTTAAAAAATATCATGTTTCACTCTTATCAACAATGACGCTGCTGGCTATTTTGAAATGGCACTGTGTTCCCTTTTCTGCTTCTTTTTAGGGAAAAGTAAATAACAACACAAAACTGTCGGAGTTCCCCAGCTGACAGGCCTGGGAAAAGCAAAGGCTGCCCATCTGCTGGGGCAGAGCCGCCCGGCCCTGCTGGGACTGGCAGCGCCCCTCCTCCCAGCGTCCAGGGCTAGCGGACTGCCCGCGCCGCGGTGGGCGTGGGGGCGTGGCTCCAGGGCAGCCCCTGTGCTTTGCCAGAACCCATGGTGCTTCTGTAGGACGGTCAGAGGCAGGAACGATGGTGCAGAAAAGGCACAATGAAATACCACCCACGCAGAGCAGAGTGTTCCCCTTCACATCAGAGACGCACACGTTACCAGTGCGAATGTGTGTGTGTGCGTATGCGTCTATGTAGCTATAAAGTAGTCATTTAATCAGCAAAGTCAGGATGACATAAAAGAAGTCTCTGTAGACAAGGGAACAGGCTTAACAAAAATAAGGAAGATAATACAAATGCAAATACAATTTACAGACTGAGCTCTATCTCTTTGTACGTTGTCTACGCAGAGCTCTCACCAATACAGGTAGCATCACTTGCTATTCCTAAGTAGTTGTCAGACTGGTGAAAACTTGTAGACTACTGGAATTATTTTTTTAGTCCATGCAGTGCTACATCAATAACTATCATTATGTTAGGGACAAGTTCCTTATCCAGTCCTTATTTTGAAAATCAGTAGAATCAAAGATAAAAGAATTTCTCCAGAAAACAAATAAACATGTGAGTCACAAAATATTTAGTCAAAGTTTTTCTAGCAAATTCTTTTTATAAGCATTACATCACAATTAACTTACTATAGAAATATTATTATTTTTAGTCATTAGCCTGTTGCTAAGAATGTCATTTCAGATTTTTTAAATTATGAATACATTCTTGGGCTTCCCTGGTGGCTTAGTGGTAAAGAATCTGCCTGCCAATGTAGGAGACATGGGTCTGATCCCTGGGTTGGGAAGATCCATGGAGAAGGAAATAGAAACCCACTCCAGTTACTCTTGCTTGGGAAATCCCATAGACAGAGGAGACTGGCAGGGTACAGTCCACACGGTCACAAAAGAGTCGGACACAGTTCAGGGACTGAACAACCAATGACAAATACACGCTTACTGAGACCTATAAGTAAGTCTCATTGAATTTTGTTCTACTAACTCCACTCCACCCTACTAATTCCACAGTTCTCCAAACGTGTTTTTTGATTTAAAGTGGTTAAATGGAGAGATCCAGGGGAAAATATAGAAGAAAATGCTGGTCTTGAATATGTATCATGAAGGCCTAAATAGGAACTTTTCTTGTGTTCTTCCACATGTACCTATACTAAACAAAAACACGTAAGAAGGCACGTGTTCTTTGCGGCTCTGCGATGTCCCGCGCCACTTACAGTGCGAGCCCCATATCGCTACGTACAGATGGTATTTCCCCAGCCAACAGAGTCCCCGCATGAATCAACTGAGAAGCCAAGACAAGTGACAGTGACAAAGTTTAAAATACACCTCCAAATGGATCCATTCCTGGAAAATATGTAACTACAGACGTGGGGAGTAACCCCCAGAGTCACCACGAATAGGATGGTGCCTTGGAGTCCCACAACTCTCTGCCCTACCCCAGATGCTTTCTGCTACGCTCACATGAATTGAGAAGTAACACAAACAGAAAGAAAAAGAAAATGCAAATATATCCAGGAGTTTGGACTCACAACTATTCCCTGCTCTCTCCCATCAAATCTGAGTTCCTTAATAACAAGGGTACATGAACACGGAAGACCTGGTGAGCCTTAAACCCAATGCCACAAAGTCGTCACACACTTACCCCACACAAAACGAACTGCAGAAGTGCTCACTTCCTCAGTATACTTCGTACCAGGAATTCTTCCCTGATAACACATACTGAAATGTCCCTTCAATCACAGTTACATAGTACATTCTTCCTTATTTAGACTTGATATTTAGAAGCATTTAAAGGCAGGGACAGGCTAGACAGAAAGGGCAAAAATTAAAGGCAAATGGATAGAATTAAAGAAAAGCACAGACACCAAAAAAAAATCAGAGAAAGAAAAGCTCTCTCAAATTGAATCCTCATAGTGACATTTTTTTATTTTAAAAAGAAGCTAAATTAAGAGATGGGCTTCCCTGGTAGCATCGGTGACTCAATGGACATGAGTTTGAGCAAGCTCCAGGAGTTGGTGATGGACAGTGAGGCCTGGCATGCTGCAGTCCATGGGGTCGTAGAGTCGGACACAACAGAGCGACTGAGCTGAACTATAATGAAGAGATGGCTGAAACTAACCAGCCCTGCCTTCTTCTAGACTTGTGAAGTAGTGGCCATGACAAACACATTGAAGGTGTCTTGTTAGGTAGTTCCTTTCTGTCTTGATCTCAGTTTGTTTGTTTGTTTTTTACTACCAGTGCACTTAATATTTCCAACATCAACTTGGGCATCCGGGCAGACAAGACCCCACGGGATTAAACGACCCTGGAGAGAGAGCGGGAGACGGACGCCTCTTCCTCTGGGATGCTGTGGCTTGCTCAGTGCACAGTGGGCTGGGTGTCACGTTTTTGGTCAAAAGCCTTTGTGCAGCAAACAAAAGATTACTGAAGAATAAAATATACTCAGATTATTCACAACGCAAGAGCCTTTCCACTGATAATAGAACTATCACCTCAGGAAAGTGAAGCTGAGAGAAGTGGAAAATAGAAAATGCAGTTACCCATATTTCTCAAAGACAGAGAAATGTCCACCACTCTTGAAGCTCAAGTTTTATCTAAGTTCAGTAGGCAACAGCAAAGAATGTCCAAGAATTTACTAAGTGAAAGCAGCTGACAGAGTCACACTTCCCTGAGCGGGGCGGGGTGGGGTGTGAGGGTAAGCAAAGAGGATGGCAAACAGAGGAAGTGCAAGACCGGGGCTCAGTACTGCCGGGCACAGGAGCCGAAGGCTAGCATGGAAGATAAAATGGTAGTCAGGACAAAGATAACGGTGACTGGGAAAGGAAAACTGAAAGAAAAAAGAAGACAGAGACGGTAAAATGGGAACCAGGTAAGATTAGAGAGGATGAAAAATAAGCCAGATACGAGAGTAAAAAGTGAATGTTGCAGGGGTGGAGACAAGGTACGGATAAGCAACAGGACACTGGAAAATGGGCTTCCCCAGGGGCTCAGCGGTCAACAATCTGCCTGCAATGCAGGAGCTGCAGGAGACCTGGGTTCGACCCCTGGGTCAGGAAGATCCCCTGGAGGAGGGCATGGCAACCCACTCTGGCATTCTTGCCTACAGAATCCCCACGGACGAAGGATTCTGGCAGGCTACAGGGTCACAGAGTCGGACACTGCTGAAGCGACAGAGCATGCATGCACACATATTGGGAAATGGCACCAAGCCTTCAGCTATGGGTCCATCTTTCTAGAATTAAAAAGCTGGCACATTCTTCTAGATCTCACATACATGTGTTAATATATGATATTTGTTTTTCTCTTTCTTACTTCTGTATGACAGACTTTGGGTCCACCCACATCTGCCCCAAATTACAAATGACCCAATATCATTCCTTATATGGCTGAGTAATATTCCATTGTGTATGTACCACATTTTCAGTGTTCATTCATCTGTTGACTGACACTTAGGTTGGGAGGCTTCCCTGGTAGCTCAGACGGTAAAGTGTCTGCCCACAATGCAGGAGACCCAGGTTCGATCCCTGGGTCAGGAAGATCCCCTGGAGAAGGAAATGGCAACACATTCCAGTACTCTTGCCTGGAAAATTCCATGGACAGAGGAGCCTTGTAAGCTACAGTCCATGGGGTTGCAAAGAGTTGGACACGACTGAATGACTTCACTTCACTTCATGCTCCAGCTATCATAAACAGTGCTGCGATGAACACTGGAGTACATGGTTCTCTCTAGCTCAGATGAACCTAGTTCCAGGGCAGAAACAGAGATGAAGATGTAAAGGACGTGTGGACCCAGTGAGGGAGAGAAGGGGGGATACATCGGGACGTTAGGTTTGACACAGATGCATGAGCACGTGAAAACAGCCAGCGAGCAGGGAGCTCAGCACTGCGCTGCAGGCCAGGACGGGGGAGGTGGGGGGCCCTGGAGGGGGGACACGTGTACACACAGCCGAGCCACCGCGTTCTACAGCGGAAACCAACACACACCGTAAAGCAACTACTGCTGCAGCTGCTCAGTCGCCCAGTCGTGTCCGACGCTGAGACCCCATGGAATGCAGCACACCAGGCCTCTCTGACCCTCACCATCTCCCAGAGTTCACATCCACTGCCTCCGTGATGCCATCCAGCCATCTCATCCTTTGATGCCCTCTTCTCATTCTGCCCTCAATCTCTCCCAGCATCAGGGACTTTTCCAATGAGTCTTTTGTTCTCATCAGATGACCAAAATACTGGAGCTTCAACTTCAGCATCATTCGTTCCAACAAGGATTCAGGGTTGTTTTCCCTTAAGACTGACTTGTTTGATCTCCTTGCAGTCCAAGGGAGCGACTAAATGCCAATAAGAAGAAAGCTGGCACTTAGGCACTAGTAATGGGTAACAAAATATAATAAGAAAGTCACCAATTTGGGTTCTCTGATACTATTTTGAGTCCAATATCAGAAACAAACCTGATGTTTAAGAAAACCCTATAAAGAAAACCTTTCTTTTTTTTTTCATTTATTTTTTATTAGTTGGAGGCTAGTTACTTTACAACATTTCAGTGGGTTTTGTCATACATTGACATGAATCAGCCATGGATTTACATGTATTCCCCATCCCAATCCCCCCTCCCACCTCCCTCTCTACCCGATTCCTCTGGGTCTTCCCAGTGCACCAGGCCCGAGCACTTGTCTCATGCATCCCACCTGGGCTAGTGATCTGTTTCACCATAGATAATATATGTGTTTCGATGCTGTTCTCTCGAAACATCCCACCCTCGCCTTCTCCCACAGAGTCCAAAAGTCTGTTCTGTACATCTGTGTCTCTTTTTCTGTTTTGCATATAGGTTATCGTTACCATCTTTCTAAATTCCATATATAGTGTTAGTATACTGATTGGTCTTTATCTTTCTGGCTTACTTCACTCTGTATAATGGGCTCCAGTTTCATCCATCTCATTAGAACTGATTCAAATGAATTCTTTTTAATGCTGAGTAAAATATTCCATGGTGTATAGTACCACAAGCTTCCTTATCCATTCGTCATCTGCTGATCGCATCTAGTTGTTCTATGTCCTGCTATTATAAACCAGTGGCTGTGAGACATTGGGATGCACGGTCTCTTTCAGACTGGTTTCCTCGGTGTGTATGCCCAGAAGTGGGATTGCTGGGTCACATGGCAGTTCTATTTCCAGTTTTTTAAGAAATCTCCACACTGTTCTCCATAGCGGCTGTACTAGTTTGCATTCCCACCAACAGTGTAGGAGGGTTTCCTTTTCTCCACACCCTCTCCAGCATTTATTGCTTGTAGACTTTTGGATAGCAGCCATCCTGACTGGCGTGTAATGGCACCTCATTGTGGTTTTGATTTGCATTTCTCTGATAGTGAGTGATGTTGAGCCTTTAAAGAAGTGTACCAGGCCGTCAGTCAGGCAGGTCCAGGCCAGAGGACCTGCCAGCTCCCGCAGCCCCCTGACGTACGGCCCCATCACACTGCTGCAGGGTGAGCACCCTGAGCTGCCTGGGCCAGGTCCTGGGTACCAAATCGGTGTGCTTGGCCAACTTGCTCATAATTTCATTATATCTTAGATATTGTGTCTGGGACCTAGTAAATTCAACATGGAACTCACTTTAGAAGAGGCTACATGGTAGTTTTAAGAGAATTAGCTTGGAATCAGACCGATTCTGCGCCACGGCACCTACTGCCTGTCTGACTGGCAGGGTATCGCTCTCCCCAGGACTCCACTCCCTGGGTTAATAACGCCTACCTGGCAGGTTACTGTGAGTGCCAAGGACAATAAAGATAACATTCTCAGCTCATGGTACGTACCTGTTAAAGGTCAGCTGCAATCACTGCATGTGATTTGTCTACTCTCAACACGAGATGTTTTTATGTTTTATAGAAACTATATGCATGTGTGTGCTCAGTCGTGTCCGACTCTAAGTGACCCCATGGACTATCACCCCACCTGGCTGCTCTGCCCATGAAATTCTCCAGGTGAGAATACTGGAGTGGGCTGCCATTCCCTTCTCCATATGAACTATATAAAAGCACATTAAAGTCAGTCAACAATAAATATATCTGTAAGTTTATAAAACATTAACTATAACCCTAAAACAAATAATTGTTTGGGAAGATAAATAACTAGATGAAAACAATTATGCACATATACAAATACAAAAAGAACTGAGCATAATATAAATAGGGATTACTTCTGAGTAATGGGATTGACAGCAATTTTCATTGTCTGCTTTTTGTTTATCATTTGCAAAATTTCTACACTAAAAAAAATTGTTATAATTACATTTAAACATACTGTATTTATTTGTAATATATATACACAAAAATATTATCTAAGTATAATATTTAAGTTATTCACTTTATAATCTTAGGAAAAAAGGTTTTAAAGATAGCTCTTTCCAGTTTTCAGGCTATTGTTTCAAGCAAAACAGGCAGTTTTAGGATTGCCTCTGTCCTTAGGAAGAAGAAATCTTTGAAGTTTTATAAGGTTGGGCTTTACCCCAACTTCTTGACCTACAGCAGCTTTAAAGCCGCTTTTCTTTAGACTGGTTAGGGAAGGAACAGGAAATTAATCTAGCCACTTTTTTGCACAGAAACTGGCTTTTTTTCAGGCAAGGCTTTAGTGGGGCCTCTGCTGCAGGAGGAGGGAAGGAGAACAAACAACGGTTCCCTTGCTTGCTTGCCAGCATTCTGGTGGAATCCAAGCACACTTGCTATTTTAAAACAGTTTCTTTTGATGCGACTAGTACCTTTCTAATAATATCAGACTTTAAATTTTGATTTGTTTTCCAAAAATATGTTTCCTTGTTCACAACATCCATGTAGACAAGCTCGGGTGGCCCTCATAGAGGAAGCAGCTCAGAGGATTTGGCAGGAATCCAAGACACAGCTCGTACGCATAGGGACCCGCAGGTGACGATCACACCTGCCTCTCACGCTCCACTGGGTTCCAGACAAATGGATCTCCCCACAACATGATCTGATCACAGGTCACAGTCTTTCGCCAGGACTTGAAGCCACATCTAGACTTAAAACCACCTCTAGATCACGCGACAGTCCTTATGGAGTACAGGAGAGAGAATCTCAGCTCTGATCTAAGAATTCATCACGGTAAGAACAGATTTAAACAGAGTTAAGAGGGAATCTTTTCCTCTTCCAGGAATCAGCCCCACTGAGAGTGCAGCGACGTGCTGAACACGGTGAGAGTGGGAGGTGGACTAAGCCAGACCAGAGGCACTTCCAGGGCCTAACCAGTCCTGTCCATTCTCCCACTTGTCCTCTATGGGTGCAAACAATCTCTTAAGTGGAATCTCTTAAGTGTCACATTAAAAAACTAAAAGGAATAAAACGAGACTTATTGTGTCCAGAACATAGAACCTGCTTCACCATACTGAATGGTTCCCCACCCAGTGAGAAAATCTCCAAAGGGCAGAAAACATTTTAAAGTTATTACAATTTAATATCTGCCAAAGGAAAGTGATGGCTCTGAGCAAATATGAAGATCATTAACTCAACACTTAATAACCATTCACTTATCTAACAGTATTTCTCCATCAACATTATTGAATCTCCAGTTGGTGAAAACACAAAGTGTGATCCCAAAGAGTCTTATAATTTAACAGAGAAAGAGGAGTCCACACTAATACATTTAAGAACACAAACAGCAGAAACATACAGACAAATGAAACTGCCCACAATTACAGTAAAACCTGTTTTCTCAGTCACAGTTTAACCCAGTGTTTCCCACAATGTATTCACTAGTCCAGTGAGACAGTCTTCAGGGGAAGGAAAAAACGTTCCTGTAAGTTCAAGAAATAGTTCAAAACACAGTGTACTGTGTGTACTGGAGCACAGTAAAGAATGAAATATAAACTATATGTCAATATAACATACATTAATATATGTTTAATACAGTATTTCTCAAATTTATTTAGACACAGAACCCTTCTCTGGTATTACAATTAACACCCATGATAGGTTCATACATTAACTGTATTAGACTGTAGTAGATTGTTGTTCAGTTACACACCAGTCTTGATGTTTCTATGAAGGCATTTTGTAGATCTTATTAATGTCTATAATTAGTTGACATTAAAGTACACGAGGAAAAAAAAAGTATATGAAGTTATCCTCAAGAGTGTGGGTGGGCTTCATCTCACCAGTTCAAAGTCCTTAAGAAGAAAACTGAGGTTTCCCTGAAACAGACTGCAGAGACAGCAGCTGCTCCTGCCCACCCTTCAATCTGGGGCTGGACAGCCTCCACACCACATAAGCCAACTCCTCAAAATAAATAATATTTAAATATGCATTATATTTTGTAATACTTATAACTTAAATCCTTAAATGTGCATTTGTGTGTGTGTATTAACTATTGGTTCTGTTTCTGTGGTCGAACTCATTGATAAAACACCTCGAGAAACTAACGTCTTACGTAACTTTCTTTAGAGAATACACTACAGTCCCATCTTCTACAGCAGTAAACTCCTACTTTCCACGGCAGGACCGCAATCAGGCCTCAGGAGTCTGATCCTGACTGTGCGCGCTCACTCGCTCAGGCGGCCGACGCTGCAAGCCCACCAACCGCAGCGCTCCAGGTTCCTCCGTCCGCGGGACTTTCGCAGCAAGAATACTGGATTAGCACTAATCAAAAACTGCAGTCTCTTCCACTTTGTCACCATGACTTGTTCAGTGAGCTGGTAATACAGACTTGAGACAATAAACGCACGGATGACCTTGCTGCACTGACTCTGCTGTATTAAGTGGCAGAAGGAAGTGAAGACCCCCCTGTTCTGGATGATGGGTAGTTGCCAACCACCACCAGGATTCAAACCGCTACATCTTGCTACCATGAGGAATGCTGGCATGAAAACAAACCAACAAACTTGGGAGGGCAACACTGAAAGAAATGAAGAAAAATAAATGTGTTCCAAGTAAAACCACAGGTAAAACCTGAACAACCTCTGAACTTTACTTCAGCCAATTAATCCATTCCATTGGTAAAGGCAACCTGAGTTGGCACAATATACACTTGTGGAATTGCACCTGCATATAACAGTATCCTTTGGGACAAGGCCACCCACTCCAGTGTTCTGGCCTGGAGAATCCCATGGACTATACAGTCCATGGGGTCGCAAAGAGTCAGACGCGACTGAGCGAGTGTGACTTTTCACTTTCTCTTTGGCGCTTCCCAGGTGACAACAGTGGTGAAGAACCTGCCTACCAAGGCAGGGATGTAAGGGACGCAGGGTTCAGTCCCTGGGTTGGGAAGATCCCCTGGAGGAGGGCATGACAACCCTCTCCAGTATTCTTGCCTGGAGAATCCCACAGACAGAAGAGCCTGGGGGGCTACAGTCGAGAGGATCACAAAGAGTCGGACGTGACGGAAGCAACTTAGCACGCACGCATAACAGTATCCTAACTAAAGGGAACACAGAAGAGGTAAAAACAGTATGCAAGAATATAAAAAACTCTGTTTAAGGATAAATATACTGGGAAGGGCAGCAGAAATGGGGAAAACGATGTCCACTAAATGATTAGATCAACCACAAGCCTCGTGCTACCCAGCTTTTCAGAACAGATAAAAGAATGTATATGTCTGAATGAATCTCAAACATCAGGGCTCCTTAAACGTCTTTGAAAACTTGATGAAAGCTGTGGTCACTTCCATCAGAAAAAAGACTACACATAATATTTCGATTTCAGCTTCATGAGTCTCATGTCGTCCTACCACATAGGAGGTCTATGGATTAAAGTCAGGAACCTCTACTCTACACAGGGGTTGGAAAACCCATGAACACTGATGTTTGCGGACAGACACAGAAGAATAGAACTAGAAATGTGGTTTGGCTGAACACAGCTTATACAAATGACAGTTATTTGTGAGAACCATTTACTCCTGGGACTGATAACACTGTTCGCATGCCATGATACGCACACCTACCTGAATCTTAAGGTCAGTTTTATTGACGTCAGTGAACTTTGTCCATAAATGCTCAGCATTTCATGGAACGCAGAGCATGGTTGTTATTACAGCTTTTAAAAAGTTAAGGGAAAGTTAATCAGCAGATTGACAGGCAGTTAAGAGGTTCAGAAAGTGATATCAAAGAATCAATTTGGGAGGTGGAAGTCAAGTGGAACTCACCTGTCACTTTTTAATGGAATTATGAGGATAAAAACCAGTTACAGGGGCCAAAGTAGAAGTTGTTTAAGAGAAATTTAAAAATGGTTGTGCTGACTCATGTCAGAGAAAGCAGACTAAGAAAGGAAAATGAGATATAGCATCAAGTATCATTAGCATTGAATTCTTCAGCTTAAATATAGTCATGTGAATAAAAAAATAAGACATTGTTCCAATTTTCCCTGTTACAGATAATGAAAATCTCTGCCATTTCTATCAACAATAAATAAAAGTAGTTTTTCTTATCAGTTAAAGGAATTCAAACCTAACTTGACAACCTATCACTATAGTCAGCAAAGCTATTGGGGTTAGGAAAAAAAGACAAGCATATTTATTTAAAGAAAATCAGATGCTAGCAACATTAACTGAAATTAAGAATAAATATCTAGTATGTTTCTCTTATAAATAACTTTTAGAATCAATAGCATCCCCGGCTGTAAGAAAATAGCCTTGATCTCATGACATCTGCTGGCACCATAAAAATACTTCCATGTAATTTTTCCAGTCCAAGTACTGTTAAATACTGCAGTAATATATTAATCAATTCATCTGCTCAAACATTCAGCTTTCCTGGAGTCAGAAAGAACAAATAAAGCTACTTAGTAACGCTATTGTTTAACACAGGTAGCTGTTTTAAAGTGGATGGGACACACACATCAGCTACTTTCTTAATGAATTGTGAAAGAATGAGAATCTCAGCCCTGCAAAGATCAACAGGAACAGAGTATGCTCTGACACGCATGCTAAGACTCCTAAATGTGATAACAGTACTTGCAGGGACAGAAGTTTTTTAACACTGTCCAAAATGTGAAAGAAGTAGAGTGTAAAACATTATCCAATGTTAAATAGTTTTGCAGCATTTTACTTTTTAAGACTATATCCTCCTCAAAAAAGAAAAAAAAAAAAAAAAGCACAACATACAAAGTAGAAAATAGTGTCAATTTAAAAATCACAACATTAACAGTTTCTTAGAGATTAAGAAATGTTGTATTCTGAAATAATTCAGGAAAGCTATTGGAGGAAGAGCTAGGAGTGGCTTAATTTAAACCCTAGACTCTTAAAAGACACTCATGAGGAAAGGAAGTGTGTCACAGAGTCAGAGTACAGAGGCCAAGGCTCTGGTCCACTTCTACCACTAACTAGCTTTGGAGAGCTGGGAGAGACACGTGCTCTTTCTGTGCTCAATGTCTAAGGTGCTACCCAGCTTTACAGTCTTGAAAATTTAAGTAAGAATCTTAATAGTGTAGATGTACACACATCTTAATCATACGTCCCAGGAGGTTCAAGTGGTAAGGAATCCACCTGCCAATGCAGGAGATGTAGGCTGGATCCCTGGGTCAGGAAGGTCCCCTGGAGGAGGCAATGGCAACCCACTCCAGTATTCTTGCCTGGAGAATCCCGTGGACAGAGGAGCCTGGCGGGCTACAGTCTTTGGGGTTGCCAAAGTCAGACACAACTGACAAACACGCATTTTAAGTGTTTTTACAATCTGAGACTTGACAACACCACCAATAGTAGCCCTGTCTGAAAACAGGAGAGACCCATTATATATGCATCTCTTCCAGACATCTGCCTGAATCTTGCCTCATCCTCTGAAAAGATATGGTTGGCCTAGAGGGGAATAGCGACCACCACGGGGCTACTACAATTTCCAGTTAGGATAATTCAGTCACAATATAACCTATATGGCTTTTCCAGTGGTCATGTACGGATGTGAGAGTTGGACTATAAAGAGAGCTGAGCGCCAGAGAATTGATGCTTTTAACTGTGGTGTTGGAGAAGACTCTTGAGAGTCCCTTGGACTGCAAGGAGATCCAACCAGTCCATCCTAAAGGAGATCAGTCCTGAGTGTTCATTGGAAGGACTGATGCTGAAGCTAAAACTCCAATACTTTGGCCACCTGATGTGAAGAGCTGACTCATTGGAAAAGACCCTGATGTTGGGAAAGATTGAACGCAGGAGGAAAAGGGGTTGACAGAGGATGAGATGGTTGGATGGCATCAATGGACATGAGTTTCAGCAAGCTCCTGGAGTTTGTGATGGGCAGGGAGGCCTGGCGTGCTATAGTCCATGGGATCACAAAGACTCAGACAGTGACTGAACTGAGCTGATAACCTATATCCTTAGCAGAGCAGTCAAGAATCTTCTCTCTGCCTGAGTCTGTGCAGCCACAGGGGGTGAAACTATCTTAGAGGCGCCCCAGTCCAGAAGGAGAGGCACGGGAGTCTGCTGGCAGGGCCTCAGTGACGGAAGCAGAGTGTGTGAGTCAGGCAAGGCTGTCCCGTGCTCCCACGAGAGGACACGGGTGTTTGTACAGTCGACACGCGTGTGCAGTGCAAAGGAGCTCTGCTCTACGTTACCGGGCAGCCTGGACGGAAGGGGCTTGGGAGAGAGTGGACACATGGCCAAGTCCCTTCGCTGGTCACCTGAACCTACCACGACATTGGTACTCAGCTATACCCCAAACAAAAGGAAACAAGAGGATGTGGACAAAGGCGTTCTGCTTGGCGAAGGGCCCGCGGAGTTGCCGCACCCTGCATGCTGAACGGGGGCAGCGGGACAGAGCCTGTCAACGCACGAGGAATAGCAGCTGCTGCGCAGGGACCCAGGGTGAGAAGGCAACTTAGTGCAGCCAAGACAGGAAAGCAACCAGAGCTGCTTCGAAAAGACCCACGGCTCATGAGGAAAGGCTCCACATCCTGGACGGCATGGAAGACCGGAAAGGAGTCTCAGCAGGGGAGTGGCATAATCTACTAGTCTATGAGAGGTCACCTTCCAAGCAGAGAGGGAAATGGATGGGAGTAGAGACAATATTTAAGATAGCCAGTTAACACTCTAGGAAAGAGTCTCTAATTTATAGAACTAAAAGGACCAGTGGCCAATTACAGGATCCCTGATTTAAAATATATTTAAGAAATGTCACATCCAATGACCTTCATCGAATGTGTACAATATATATCATGCCAAGAACTTTACCATGCATGATCTCACTGAATCCTCATAAAAAAACCTATGAGCTTATTATACCTCTTCTGAGACTCTGAATGGATAAGTGATTTCCCAGAATCATATATCTGTTAGGTGAAAGATTATGTCTTATAACCAGGGGTGAAGGAAAAATCCAGAGTATCTCCCACGATCCTCTGCAGGAAGCCAAGGTGGACGTGGTAACATTTACTGAGATGAAGTATACAAACAGGGGAGCAGGTTTGCTAGTGGCTGCTGGCTGGAAGTGAGGGGAAGAGAGTCAGGTTGAACAGCCTGCATAGACACCTAAATGGTCCTCCAGTGGAGAGTTTGGCAGGTCATCTGACGTGAGAGGCACTCCTACTATGAATTATGCACCTAGAAGACACATACAGATACCAACTGTTATCTCGAGCCTATCTGTTTCAATCAAAACAAGAGAGGATTTCTGACTTCACGCCTTCCCCTTGAATCCACATCTCCAGTACTCACCACTGTCTTAAGCATAAGATTTCAAAAACAGCTTCCACCAGATTCAGTTTCTCACTGTCTAGTATATTCCTAATTGCGTGGTTTATGGTGGCAGCATATTTTTAAACAATTTTGGAAAGTGATTTAAGATTTTCAGTCATCCTATATACATATACAAATTTATTAGTAATAAATAATACCTAACAAATCTTCTTTACAGAAGAACTACAAATAATTTAATATGTAGATATTCCTCCCTCCAAGAGGTGGAGTTTAGTCACCCTCCCTTCCAAGAGTTGGTGAGATTTAGCTTTAGCAACTCGGTTCCAAAGACTAGGCAAAGTAGGGGAAGAGATAAGTAGCAACCAAACAGCAAAGAAATCCGGGACAGCACCCTCACCAAGTGCTGAAGGTTAAAATCACCAGACGTCAGGCAGCTTTGGGTACACCTGATAATACTTGACGAGAAGGGCCCTTCATCTCTATGGTATTCCTTCCCAAAACTCACGACTCCGTTTAATCATGTGGAAAAACGACAGGCAAACCCAAAATGAAAAGGCACTCTACAGGACACCTGTCCAGTACTCCTCAAGACTGTTAAGGTCACAAGAAACAAGGAAAGATTGAGAAACTGTCATGTATCCAAGAAAGCAAGGAAACATGACAATAAACGCAATGTAGCTGCCTGGACTAGCCAGAAGAGAGGGAGGACATTAATGGAAAAGTTGATGAAACCAAACACAGTCTGGGGTTAATAAAAAAAAAAATTATTATTCAAATAAAAAGTTTCATGCAGTGTGTGCACAGCTTTTTTTGCTTAATATGGCCACATAACTTGTCTTAAAGCCTTTGCAATAATCCTTTGAGAAAGGCACTAGTATTTTCATTCTACAGATGAAGAAAGTGAAGCTCATCGCAGTTTTTAAAATAAATTAAAAATAGACAGCTAATAAGTAACCAGAGTTGGAATGTATTAGTATGTTTACACCACCAGATTAATAGTGGTTCTATTAATATTTACTGGAGTCATGGGTTCACTTTATACGGCCTGCAGCCATGTTATTCCCCTCAGAGTCAGCCTATAACCAGCTTATTTACAGAATGCTGGAATCCAAAGACATTTCAAAAGACTGCAATATCCAATCAGTGCAGATCCAGTCACTTTCTCTTTTACAGAGAGCCATTCCAGAATTAATATTCCTTACCTGAATGACAGTAAGACATCGCCTAAGTTATCCGGTCTCTATTCCCCCCTCCCTTTCCTTGCCATATGTATCTTATTAACACATTCCTCAAAGTTTATTAATTTGTTTTCTTATGGGTTTCAAAGAAATCCCTTCACCAGAAGAGACTAAGACAATTAACAGAAGCTACTAAAGAAATATAGGATGCAACCAAAAGTCAAACTTCATTTTACTAGTTAGATACCAAGTTACAGAAATATGTTGTTACATATAGTCTATACTGACATCCCTGTTAATACAAGGTCTCTTCTATATGATACGTTTTTATCAGTGTGCACAGATTATAGCCTGCTTTAAAGCAGTTCCTACTACATCTGTGTGTTTTGTTTTTTTTTTTAATATCCTTAAATGCTTTCTAGGACTCTCCTTTTTATTTCTGAATCACAGTCAAGTTGCAGTGATTCTGGGTCCAGTTATTTAACTTTCCAGAGAAGAATGCATTATTCTTAATGAAAAATTAAAGTGAAGAGGAACTAAAGAGCCTCTTGATGAAAGTGAAAGAGGAGAGTGAAAAAGTTGGCTTAAAGCTCAACATTCAGAAAACTAAGATCACGGCATCCGGTCCCATCACTTCATGGGAAATAGATGGGGAAACAGTGGAAACCATGACTGACTTTATTTTTCTGGGCTCCAAAATCACTACAGATGGTGACTGCAGCCATGAAATTAAAAGAGACTTACTCCTTGGAAGGAAAGTTATGACCAACCTAGGCAGCATATTGAAAAGCAGAGACATTACTTTGTCAACAAAAGTCCCTCTAGTCAAGGCTATGGTTTTTCCAGTGGTCATGTATGGATGTGAGAGCTGGACTATAGAGAAAGCTGAGCGCCGAAGAATTGATGCTTTTGAACTGTGGTGTTGGAGAAGACTCTTGAGAGTCCTTTGGACTGCAAGGAGATCCAACCAGTCCATCCTAAAGATCAGTCCTGAGTGTTCATTGGAAGGACTGATGTTGAAGCTAAAACTCCAATACTTTGGCCACCTGATGTGAAGAGCTGACTCATTTGAAAAGACCCTGATGCTGGGAAAGAGTGAGGGTAGGAGGAGAAGGGGACAACAGAAGATGAGATGGTTGGATGGCATCACTGACTCAATGGACATGAGTTTGGGTAAACTCCGGGAGTTGGTGTTGGACAGGGAGGCCTGGTGTGCTGCTATTCATGGGGTCGCAGAGTCGGACACGACTGAGCGACTGAACTGAGCTAAATGAATATGTGACAAAGTTGGTGCAAATAATATCTCAAAGCTACAAAATGATTAATATTTTCTAATTTTAATGCTCCTCTTATAAGAAAAGCAAACTGTAAAAATTATACAGAAAGACCTATGTATAGCAGTTATTTTAAACTATCTCCCTCAACCATCTTTTTGTCTGCAGATATTGAAAACCTTAAGGTTATACCACACATTATTTTCAATATGTGAAATACAGAAGGACAGCAGTTATTTACAAATATTAAGATCTTTCTTGGATCACCTCAAGCTCATACGAAGTCATGTAGTGTCTACTCCATGACTCTACATTATATGTGAGCTTATCACTAGCGAAAGTAATGTGAACTTGATTCTTAAAAATTAACAGTTTAAGATATAAAATTGACACCAACTATCAGAGAAGGGAATCTAGTGTTGAAGAAACACTGACCAAGTTTATAAATTCAGTAAGATCAGTCAATCTTAAAGGAAATCAACCCTGAATACTCACTGGAAGGACTGATGCTGAAGCTGAAGCTCTAATACTCTGGCCACCTGATGCAAAGAACCGACTCATTGGAAACGACCCTGATGCTGGGAAACATTGAGGGCATTGGGAGAAGGAGGTGACAGAGGACCAGATGGTTGGATGGCATCACTGATTTGAGAACACGAACTTGGGCAAACTCCTGGAGACAGTGGAGGACAGGAAAGCATGGTGTGCTGCAATCCAGGGGGTCACAAATTGGCGACTGAAGAACAACAAAGAGTAAGTAAATGTTAATAAACTGGTGCTCGACAAATCAAAAGCATTAACAGGATTTTCCAGGATGGAAAGTGCACTTGGAACCAGCAGGTGAAAGTGTGGTCAGAAGTCAGAGGAACACTGGGGTCTCAGTCCTGAGAGAGGTGTGTAAGTGACCACATGAGCTGTCCCAGGTCCAAGTCCTGATGGAAACATATGATATTCAAGAAGAGACAAGTTTTATGTTTTAATAGCTGAGCCTCTAGTTCACAAAAAAAACTCCTGTGCCAGCTGCTAAGGAAACAAAGTGCCGGGAGCTGGTGGGCGTGGGCACCTGGAAAGCCCACAGGTATGGACACGGACGCAGCGCAGATACCACGGGGTGGTGCCTGAGGCAGCACCTAGATGGAGCCGAAGCTCCGTCACCTCCCCGTGAAGTCTGCCTCAGAACTGCTCAGTCCCCAAGTCACCTCAGTCCCCAACACCTGGGAGAGGAACAATGCTGGGCATCTGAAAAAGGAAAAGCGCATCACTCTCCCCCAGCTACACATGCCCCACTAACCTAGATTAACTCAGGTTGGCTCCTGAGACACAGCACGCTGATTCTGAGGTTTGTGACCAAAGTCAGAAGGGTGTCAAAGTGGAGAAAAGGGGCATATGGGGATTCTGGCAGGCTCAGCTGCCTTACCTGCCACAGCACAGCAGACTGGGTGACTTAAACCAGACAGTTATTCTTCCTGGGTCTGGAGGCTGGAAGTTTAAGATCAGGGCCAGCACAGTTGGATTCTGGTGAGAGTTCGCATCTTGGCTTGCCAACAGCTGACTTCTCGCTGTGTCTTCATGCAGCAGAAAGCGAAAGCACGCTTTCCAATCTCTCTTCTTGTGAGAGCACAGATCAGATCACGAGGGCCCTCCGCCAAACATCATCACAATGGGGACGAGGACTTCAACACGAGATCCATAGTGGGGACACAAGCACCAGGCCATCACAAGGAAGATACAAGGAAAATGAGATGGACCTGGGCTCTGGTAGGACAACAGGAACAAGGAGGTGCTTGTGGGCTGAGGTGCAGCCCGCTCAGGAAACAAGACGAAGTCCTCAGCAAGCAGTGACCTTCCTTCCTTCCCCCCAGAGTCTTTCTTTCACGATACCACCCCCCTCTGTCATCAAACACAAAATGAGGACAAACGTTTCAGAATACTTCTTTTGACAGAGCATAAAAATCATGACCGTGAAGTTAATGACCCTACTTAGAAGTTAAGTCAAGGGGTGAGTTTTCTGATAAGAATTAGACATCCCAACAGATGTTTTTTACATAAGAACCGCAAAAAAAGCCCGACACAGGACGGACCGCTCCCGCTCTCCTGCCTGAGGTCTCCTTAACTCTCCCTCCCTCCTCGGGCAGGCAGGACGTGTATACAGGACTACGGCCCAGGACATCAGGACATCACTACTTGCTTACACAGCCACAAATGGGTCATGAGTCAAGCCTTTTCAAAGTAGCTATTTCTTCATTACTTTTAAATTTAAATAATTTTAAATGATCCCCTTTCACCATTTTTACTTCCACTAAAAGAAGTAACTAACAATGAGTATATGTCTCTAAAAAGAGATGAAGCATTTAAAAAGCACAAAATAAGAAAAAATTATTCAAGATCTTCCAACACATTTATAAAGCCTTTGGAGCTTAGAGCCCTACTTACTCCAAAAGCTGTGCTGTCTCCTGAAAACACAGTAAAGAACTAAGGCAACCATCTGGAGATTGATTGATAATAAACTGGAAGAAAACACATATGTACAGATGCTTATGGCTAGAAGGTAACTTTGAGGTAGATGATCTAAACACAGAAGGTCACATTATCCCCAATCATTCAGAGATGGTTGTTGGATAGTCGCTTAGTCATTTCCTACTCTTTTACAACCCCATGGACTGTAGCCTGCCAGGCTCCTCTGCCCATGGAATTACCCAGGCAAGAATACTGGAGTGGGTTGCCATTTCTGTCTCTAGGGGATCTTCCCAACCCAGGAGTCGAACTCAGATCTCCTGCAATGCAGAAGGATACTTACCACTGAGCCACCAGAAGGTCCTTTAAGACAGAGCAGCCTGATAACAGACTGGAGCCCAGAATGTTACAGAGGGCTTTGAATTGCAGAGGCCCTGCTGGTATGACTAACTCAACAAATATTTAATGAGTGCTCACTATACCAGGCATTGCAATTGGTCTGAGGACACAGGAGTGAACAAGGAGACAGGGCCGAGGTCTGGCCCACAGAGGCTCACACTAAAGAGAGGGGCAAAGACACTGAATCAGTAAGTAATTTCAGTGTGCTGGTTTAGCAAAGGATCTGTGTAGGGAAACATCTTGAAGGAAGAGAGATTTAAGAGTGCATTTGTTTTCCTGAAGATATTCATCTAATTCCTCAAGTATTCTTCATTCACTTCCTTTGCACCAACACTTACTAAGCACGTTTGGGAGGCCGCTAGTAAGCTGGCGAAGGGGCTTAGTAGTAGGCATGAAAGATGGATGAGATTCAGGGCTCCTCTGAGGAGCAGATGCTGTGGTGGTGAAGATGGAAAGCATTTCCCTGGAAGACAATAAATGGATGACGCGGTATGAGAGTGAGAAGGCAGGAGGGGACAGGGGGAGTCTCCTGAAGGAATTAGAAGAAGGGCATTTCAGGCCAGGGGAGTTTCACGCACAACCCCCGGAGATCTGAGGCCCATGAAGGGTTAGACAGGAGCACAGCGGTCACGACCGGTCCTGAATCCAGCCACTTCCCCCTCTGAGCTTCAGGCTCGCTTCACACCGAGGCCCAGTGAGGGCCAGGCCCAGACGCGGGAGACGCGTCCCGCCTCACCGCCCCGGGATCTGGCCTCCTCACGCCGCGACCGCGGCCTCCTCACCCGGCGCTCAGCGCCCGCCTCAGACTCCGCGGCTTCCTCACCCCGTGCTCAGGGCCCGCCTCAGTCTCCGTGGCCTCCCCACCCCGCGCCCAGCGCCCGCCTCAGGCTCCGCGGCCTCCTCACCCGCGCCCAGCGCCCGCCTCAGTCTCCGCGGCCTCCTCACCCGCGCCCAGCGCCCGCCTCAGTCTCCGCGGCCTCCTCACCCGCGCCCAGCGCCCGCCTCAGTCTCCGCGGCCTCCTCACCCGCGCTCAGCGCCCGCCTCAGTCTCCACGGCCTCCTCACTCCGCCTCACCGCCCGCCGGGTTGGCCTCCTCACCCCGCGCTCAGCCCCCGCCTCGGGCTCCCGGCCTCCTCAAGCCGCCGGGCTCCGCCGTCCAGGACGTCCTGCCTGCTGCCCCGGCCTTAGCCGGCCCCGAATGCCTGTCTGGCCCGCTGTCCCCTGGCTGAGGCCACCTGACGGTGTCACCTCCATCCCCGGGGCCCAAGCGGGCATTGGCCCCCGCTGCCCCCCGCCTGCGCCTGAACCTCACCCGCCCTGGGCGTCCCGCTCGGCCTGGACACGCCACCTTCTCAGCACCTGGAGGCCCGACACAACCGCACGCGTGCTGTGAATTACCCGGAGGATGTGCTCAGATTCCTACTCTGCTAACGTGGCACCCATACACATGCCCGTCTCTGTTTATTATCACATGTTTAAACTGCAGATGGTGACTGCAGCCGTGAAATTAAAGACGCTTACTCCTTGGAAGGAAAGCTATGACCAACCTAGACAGCATATTAAAAAGCATGGACATTACTTGTCAACAAAGGTCCGTCTAGTCAAGGCTATGGTTTTTCCAGTGGTCACGTATGGATGTGAGAGTTGGACTAGAAAGGAAGCTGAGCGCCAAAGAATTGATGCTTTTGAACTGTGGTGTTGGAGAAGACTCTTGAGAGTCCCTTGGACTTCGAGGAGATCCAACCAGTTGAATATTCATTAGAAGGACTGATGGTGAAGCTGAAACTCCAATACTTTGGCCACCTGATGTGAAGAGCTGACTCTGTTGAAAAGACCCTGATGCTGGGAAACATTGAAGGCAGGAGGAGAAGGGGAAGAGAGAAGATGAGATAGTTGGATGGCATCAACGACTCAGTGGAGATGAGTTTGAGTAAACTCCAGGAGTTGGTGATGGACAGGGAGGCCTGGCGTGCTGCAGTCCATGGGGTCGCAAAGAGTTGGACACAACTGAGTGACTGAACTGAACTGAACTAAACTGCTTCAAGAAACAGGTTACACTTGGAACTCACAAGTTAACTTCATTGAACATTTTTATTACCTTATGTGTTCACACAGAGGGAAAAGGGAGAGGAAGGACTCACAGTCCTATAAAAACACAAAGTTTAGTCTCTCAGTCATGTCCTACTCTTTGCGACCCCATAGACTGTAGCCCACCAGGCTCCTTTGTCCATGGGATTTTCCAGGCAAGAGTACTGGAGTGGGAACCACTAAAAATATTTCCAGTCACAAAGAAAACTTCAGAGGCCTGTAAGGACTGAACACTCCAGGCCAGGCTAATTTACTGAATTATAGAGCTTGAATTTGGATACATTTAATAACATATCTTATTTTCTCACTAGCTGTCCCAACAGGGAGCTTTGAAGCAATAAGATTCACTTGAATGAAGAGGTAGCAGTGCATTTATATCCTGTTAAAGATAACACTTGGACTGACTACCTGTTACAACTAAAGAACAACTTTGTACATGAAAGTCCTACATGGAAAGTTGTCACTTACTAAGTTAGGGTCACTAACTAACTGTCCCTTCAGGACAGTACAAGAAGTAAAGCAGACTAAGCTAAAAAGTATAAGATACAGTACAATGAGAGGGAAAATGCAAGCAAAGTCCCTACTAAACAGTCCATGAAGACTGAAAGAGGGAAAATATCATTCAAATACTGCATTACACTCACAACAAACGTGTGAACATAACAAAAGATTTGCAATCCCCTACTCTTCTCTGTTCTAGCTTATAATGTTAGTCAAATACTCTCCATGATATAAATCAAAGAAAGTACGGTTTTAACAAAAAATGCTACCACAAACCAGTAAAGAAAATGGTGAAGAACACGTTATATGCATTGCTTTTTTAGCAGCTCATTCTAATCAGAATGTTGTCTCAAGTCCAGCTATTTTTAAAAAAAAATTTTTTTTTTTTTTGCACCTGGTGAATTTTTCAACCATATCACCCTGAAGTATGACTTAAAAAGTAATTAACTGATGACAATGCATTTGTTAACCAAGTTAAACTCAGCATCCTGGCATGAATGCCCACAACTCTTCAAGCCCTGACCATCAAACACTAGGAAAATTCAGTCAATTAGCCTAAGCCAGCAACTGACAAAATTTACCATGAAGTTAGGTATTTTGAAACTGACATTCTTGCTTATGAATTCTGGGTTCAACCACACACACACAAAAAAACGAATACCAAAACCAAAATTCATTTAACCCTCTGCTTGATGGGCAAACTGTATTCCTTTTTTTTTTTTTTTTTTTTTTGCTATATGACTTTTTTTTTGGTTATAATGGCAGTTAAGCTCTTATCATAACCTTTCATCAGGTAGTCTTAATATGCATAACAAGTGCACATATGAGTCCACTTCCCCTTTCTGCACAAAGTCACACCTTGTAATATGATTTCTTGCTTGCATTTTGATCTATATACTTGCTTTAAAATAATGTTCATAAAGTAAAATGTTAGTATTTAAATATAAGTAAAAAACTTACTCAACAGCCACTTAAAACTACTATTCTTTGATCCAGTAATTGTCCAACAAAATATTTTGAGCACATGCTCCCAAACTGTGTATACTTATGTACCTATAAATTCAACACATGTGCCACTGAACCAATATGTGATATTCTTTTCAAAACATTTATAAAACACAAAAATTAGAAAAATAAATAAAAATAGATTCTCTTCTACATTCCTTTAGCATCCCAATATATTATTCACCCCCTGGATATGAATATCCCACTTTGGAGACCTCTGCTTTAGTTAAGATATGAGTGACTGCTTTACTTTAGTTCTAAAGTCTATTTAAATGAAAAAAAATTATTTTTTTTAAATGCTTAAAACAGTCTCAGAGGACCTTAGTTAGTCCACCTGTGATATGTGCATGGCATATAGAAGGATCATTCAACATGCAGATAATATATTAGTAAACAGAAAAATGAACAAAAACTAATTAGAAGCAAATAGATTATTTAGCATATTACTTCTGTAATGTCTATCATTTCAAATATAAGAGAATGATCAATTGAAACTGATTTAATTATTATATACAAAATAAATAACCCTCCAGTAATCTTTGAATGTGAATGCTGATCATGATGTGGAAATTTAGCTTAAAGTACACCCTTCAAGTAAAGTTACTTCATTTTCAAAAGCAAGAATGATGAATGAAACTAACCAATGTACTATACATGTAAGAACTGCAACTGATTTAGTTTCAACAGATATAGAAAAAGGATGAGGAAAAAAAAAAGAAAAAGGATGAGAATACATTTAAAGACCGTGCCCACTAAAAACACTATCAGGTTGACATGTCCCAAGTAAAAGGGAGACTAAAGGTAGTCTCTTGAATAAATGAAGCTTTGATGTCATTTTCATCTGAAATTTTCATGTATGTGAGGAGGAGCAGAAGTTTACATTGACTGATCTAGGTCTTGGGTCAGCAAACCACAAGCTAAGGGCCTAAGATTGAAGCCACTTATTTTTGAACAGTCTTCAACTGAAGAATAGTTTTTACATTTTAAAATGGTTTTTAAAAATCAAAAGAAGAATAATATTAAGTGACATGAAAATTATATGAAATTAAAATTGCAGTTGTTAATAAAGTTTCATTGGAACACAGCCATGTGCATTGGTTTCTGTGTTGTCTGTGGCTGATTTCACTCAATTATCAGGGTTGAGAGTTGCCAGAGAGACCTGTGACCCTCAAAACCTAAAGCAGTTCCATCTGTCCCTTTCCAGGCTCTTTACCCAGTACAGGAAACTGATCTTAATCCCCTCAGTCCCACACTTCCCCTTTCTTATTCTATCCATGGAGCGAGGGATGGTTTGTTTGTTTTTTAAAACCAACATGGTAAATTCTCTCTTACCCACCCCCCTCACTTATCTGCATTAAGAGTTAGAGGCAAATGCTGAGTTCCACATCTTTACCCCCAATGCAGCTGCTTCTATAGCCACCTTTTGCTCTCATAATGGTTACTTTCTATTTTAAGTATAATTTGGGTTTTCAGCTGATACAAACTCAGTCATTTTTTTCACAGGCTTTCTTTGTTCTGATATCAACTTACCCTTCTAACCTTATATCTCATTACAATATTCATACTTTATAAAATTTGCAAGATAAATTGTATATCCCACATTTGTCTGCCAGGTTTTGCCTTTTTTTAGAATGTAATTTCCACCTGGGATACTCTTCACCAAAGATCTACCTCGTTAAAATCCTGCCAGATTTCAAGATCCACCCTTCCCGAAGAAGACACCTCAATCTTCCCAGTCAGAATTATCACTTCGTTGTGAAGACTGCTGTAATTCTCATTATCTCCATCTGGTGTGCATGCTGCTAAGTCACTTCAGTCATGTCCAACTCTTCGTGACTCTATAGACTAGCCCGCCAGGCTCTTCTGTCCATGGGATTCTCCAAGTAAGAATACTGGAGTGAGTTACTGTGCCCTCCTTCAGGGGATCTTCCTGATCCGGAGATCGAACCCGCGACTCTTAACGTCTCCTGCATTGGCACAGACAGATTCTTTACCACTAGCACCACCTGAGAAGCCCCTCCATCTTGTATTAATCTTATTTGTTTATCTCAGATTAACTGTTGCTGCCTTATCAGTAAACTGTACATGTGGATGCCAAGCAGGGTTTTATTTATCACATTCATTCATACTCTAACCTCTTCCCTGTCCACACCCTGTCCCCACCCCTCCACACACCATAAAGTGTCCAGTTCATAATATCCAAAAGATCAGACTTATAACAGAGAGGACTTCAAGTGCCATGAAAATGGTATTCAATAATAATAAATCAAAAAATGACATCATTCTCTTTTCAATTATTCTCAATCTTTCTGATTACATCAAGAAGAAAACCTCAATTTGTGCTACTATGGTTTAAACTCTCTAATCTTTGATAATCTCCCTTTTTAACAAAGAGAAAAACGATTCTAGGCCTGGAGCCTTCTGGAGACAAGCATTTCTGCTACAGTTTAGTAAAAATGCTTTGTTCTTATTGCTTCTATTTATGGCATGAATACTGGTTTTCAATTTAATGAAAATTAGTAATCTCAGTCAGTAAATTGCAATTCAGTTCAGTCGTTCAGTCGTATCTGACTCTTTGCGACCCCATGAATAGCAGCATGCCAGGCCTCCCTGTCCATCAACAACTCCCAGAGTTTACTCAAACTCATGTCCATCAAGTCGGTGATGCCATTAAACCATCTCATCCTCTGTCGTCCCCTTTTCCTCCTGCTCCCAATCCCTCCCAGCATCAGGGTCTTTTCCAATGAGTCAGCTCTTCGCACGAGGTGACCAAAGTATTGGAGTTTCAGCTTCAACATCAGTCCTTCTAATGAACACTCAGGACTGATCTCCTTTAGGATGGACTAGTTGCATCTCCTTGCAGTCCAAGGGACTCTCAAGAGTCTTCTCCAACACCACAGTTCAAAAGCATCAATTCTTCGGCACTCAGCTTTCTTCACAGTCCAACTCTCACATTCATCTATGACCACTGGAAAAACCATAGCCTTGACTAGATGAACCTTTGTTGGCAAACTAATGCCTCTGCTTTTTAATATGCTCTCTAGGTTGGTCATAACTTTCCTTCCAAGGAGTAAGTGTCTTTTAATTTCATGGCTGCAGTCACCATCTGCAGTGATTTTGGAGCCCCAAAAATAAAGTCTGACACTGTTTCCACTGTCTCCCCATCTATTTCCCATGAGGTGATGGGACCAGAGGCCATGATCTTAGTTTTCTTAATGTTGAGCTTTAAGCCAACGTTTTCACTCTCCTCTTTCACTTTCATCAAGAGGCTCTTTAGTTCCTCTTCACTTTCTGCCATAAGGGTGGTGTTATCTGCATATCTGAGGTTATTGATATTTCTCCCGCCAATCTTGATTCCGGCTTGTGCTTCTTCCAGCCCAGCGTTTCTCATGATGTACTCTGCATATAAGTTAAATAAGCAGGGTGACAATATACAGCCTTGACATGCTCCTTTTCCTATTTGGAACCAGCCTGTTGTTCCATGTCCAGTTCTAACTGTTGCTTCCTGACCTGCATACAGGTTTCTCTGGAGGCAGGTCAGGTGGTCTGGTATTCCCATCTCTTTCAGAATTTTCCACAGTTTATTGTGATCCACACAGCCAAAGGCTTTGGCATAGTCAATAAAGCAGAAAGAGATGTTTTTCTGGAACTCTCTTGCTTTTTCTATGATAAATTTAGGTTAACAAAAATGAGGTGATTTAAACAAAAATATTAAGCAAATTATAGCACAGGGGTTATGCATATACAACAGAAATCAATGGTATTACATAAAATGGAAGAAACATTTGATTGTAGCAGATAATCAATAAAGCCAAATAACTTTAATCCATCAAACTCCTTGTTAACTATTTACATCACTAAAAGAAAATCATGCAAAAGACGAGGGGTCCTCAAAAGAAAAGGAGGTGACATTTGATAATGTCTAGAGACATTTTTTTGGAGTAGAAAATGGCAACCCACTCCACTATTCTTCCCTGTCTGGTGGGCTACAGTCTATGGGGTCACAAAGAGTCAGACACGACTGAGCATACACACACACAAACACACACACAGACATGTTTGGGAGTCACAACTGGTGGGTGAGGGTAGGGGAGCTACCTGCAACTAGTGGGTCAAGGCCAGGGATACTGCTAAACATCTCACAATGCACAGAACAGCCCCACAACAAAGAGTTATCTGGCCCCAAATCTCTACAGTGCCAAGGCTGAGAAACTGCTCTGAGAAAGAGAGCAAGCTGAACACTTCCTACCCTCTGCCCACAGTTATGAATCGTCCTCTGTGCAGCACGCTGTCCTTGTTTAATCTTTGTCACCGATAAGATTGCTGAGGAAAATCTCCCACCCCACCTTTCATTATCTTACATCGCCCAAACAGCCGCTGCCCTCAGTCAGCAATTAGAATTTTAAAAACAGACTGCACTGGAGCATGTCCTTTATATGCTAATACTAGGCCATCGATAGTTAGATCTAACTTCCTAATTAAACCATGGAAGCTATGAAATTTTCAGATGACCCTACATTATCAAATAGATTTTTTTAAATAATTAAAGATTAGTACCATTTCAGTCAAACCTTCATTCTAACTGCTATCGATTTCATGTAAAGTTCTTTGACTTGAATTATATGCTTCATTGACTCAAATACTATATTTTGCGGAATAAACCTGACCTTGACATTTTTTAATTCAATATTTTTTATTAGATACATTAGCTTTCCTGAAAGGGAGTCTAAAGAGAACTACTTTTTAAGCTAGCAAAAATAAAATCATTAACATAAAGCAATATAACTGTTAGTAGCTCAAACAGTTCACTTGGCTACCACTCAGTACTTTATTCTCAGACTATTATTGCAAATACATAATCCACACAGATGTGTCTGAGGGTAAGTGTTTACAAGAAAGGTCTTTGAAGCTATTTTGTGGTTAGTGTTTTCGTTCTTTCTCTTTTTTTTTTCCAAGTAGAGTTCACCAGAGCAACTTAGAAGCAGACAGCACCTGGGTCTTTTTATGTTTTGTTTTGCTTTGTTTTTCCAAATCAAAAGTTATTTTTACCCTTGCAACAGTATTTGAACAAGGAAAAATATTGTATTCTTAAAGTAATGACGCTATCATAATCTTCACTTGACTTATAGGTTCTTTAGGACAGTATTTCTAAATTTAGCATTTACTATGTATTAACTTTAGTAGCAGGCATAGCTTGGAGGTATTTCACGCTTTTGACTTCAAGCTGGTTTGACTCTAACTCTGACATGCCTGTGGTAAAGTGATGGTAACGGTGAGACTGAACCCTTCTCAGTTCAGTCACAAAGCAGCCTGCCAACAGCAAAGCAGCACGATTCTGAACAGGAAAATTTACAGAGGTGGCAGTTACCAACACTCACACCACCAAGAAAGAAAGCCAAATGCTGAGTGAGACGAGGGTCACGGTCGCACATGTTTCAGGGAGAAGATAAGCAGGTCACCAGATTGTCCTTTCCTTGGGGTCCCCAGAACTGAGATGATCATATCAGGACCCACAGTGCCAGCCCATTTTGTTACCATTCATCCATTCTCTTCAAAATCGTTTATTGAGCACCTGCTGGGCACTGACACTATGGCAGGCGACGAACACACAACAGTCAATCAGCCAGACCTACAGACCCTGCCCTCCAGGAGCCAGCGGTCAGGTGGTGCAAAGAGCATGTGCAGCCCCTTTCTATTCTCCCACTTGCAACCCCACCTCGCTCCTGAGTCCACTGCCTGAGAAAAGAATCGGTGCACCAAGAACAAGACAGCGACTGAACAGGTACACTTCAAGTTCCTAGTGAGATTAAAAAATAAAGACCACAGCATCCCCATGAGCTCAAGAAACCCAGCGCAGCGAGTGTGGCCGGAGGCCCGCGGGCACTGCGGGGCCTACAGGCGAGTGTCAGGGAAGATGGAGAACTCAGGAGCCCCGGCGGAGAGGGGCCGGAAGGGCGTGGACAAACAGGGGAGGGCCAGGGAAAAGAGGGTCTGAGTCCTTCCTAGCCCGGAGCACAGGCTGGAGCCGTTCTCTTAGAAGACGCACCCTCTGCTGTTCCCTTACAGGAAACATTTGCTGACCATTGCCTGAGAACAAAGTTCCGTGTTACTGAGTGGAATACAGCCCTGCTCAGGCCTCTGGATTCCTCTGCTTCACAGTGAAGGTGCTCCTGGTCCAGCCTCCTGAAACGCTCAGTCAGTCCAGGAGATACTCCACCCTCGTCTTAGAGAGACATCAGAGTTTTTCCAAAGTGTTTGAAAAGGGAGACCCAATCATGCTGGAAATAAACACAGGGGAATTTGTCTCTACAGAGCCACGCCATCAGACAGGACTCAGGGTCACCAACTGGTCTGCAAGGCACCTCTCAAAAGGACTGTCTCCTGTTTTAATCCAGCACACACAGAGTTAGGCCTAAAACAGTCCTTTTAAAACTGAGTCACAACCTACTGGTGGGATGTGAAATCACATGGGTTCAGTCAATATTTTTAAGAAGCTAGGATAAAATCAAACAGCATAGAATAGGAAATATCAAAGTACATGGTTGGTAATAAGAATAAACATTATGTTATCAAACTTCCCCCCATTTGACACACACATATGACTCACTACCTAAATCTGTTTGGTTCCTAAGCAAGGGTACACACAGCAAGGGACCCTATATAATTATAGTTACATGGGGTTGCTATATAAGTTTTTTAAAAATCGTGAACCAAGTCAAAGGAGGGGGGAGCAGGTACTGAAAGTCATTAGCCTGAAAAAACTATAGTGAACTGGCATGAAAATGGTTTAAAAGTTTTAATTCCAAATAAATCAATTTCTACTCAAAAGAAAACAGAAGTAGATTTTTTAACCTTTCACCAAAATACTTTAATTTTGTGATTTTCACACTCTTATTCTTCTGTCCTAATTATCTTTCATTTGCTTCTCTGAACTTGTGTGTGTGTGCTGCAGGATGGTGGGGGGACACACATCTGATTTTGTGACAAATATCCTTTCAATCTCATACCAAAGACAGAAACAAAAGGTGAGAAATAACTGAAGCCCGAACCTCAGAGCAGCCCAGGCCGAGTTCTGCCCCTCTGTCTGCCAAACCACCAGATGGGATCTTGGCCACAGAGAAGTTTGCTTCTCCCTTGGAAAAACCTTTAAAATACCAGTTTCTCAAATCACTGGGCAAAGGACCAAGCACTCTCTAGGATACAGAGCCCTGAATGGGACCAAGGCCAATTCATCTTCTTAAGTAGAACTGAATTTGTTGTGAACTTGGTTTTCGTGAACTTTTAAACAAATTTTATAAACACAGCAGTATTTTCAAGTGTGGTTTTCAGAAAAACAAATTCGCTTACCCGAAACTCTTACATAATTCCTCTCAGCACCTTTCAGTTCCTGACTCACTCGCAATCTGAAAAAGGAACGCTCTCACATCTCCCCTGGTCTGACTGTTCACATGCGGGTTGGTGCCATGAGCACCACACAGGGAATCCAGGTGGTTACAGCCACGGGAATTTTGTTCCCCGAAATCCCCAAATACAGCCTCAAAGTGTGATGCCCTGATGGTCATATGTCCCATCGTCTTGAATTCAGGAGTCACAGCTTACAACAGGTAACTGCAATGGCTTACTCTCTTACCAAACCCACACTAGCCTGGAGGGAACTGTGTACACCCTGTAACTAACCACAACGGCCCCACACAGCACCAGGGACATTGTTGTCTTACTCTTAATCACAGCCGTGTCACTAAGAACTAAATGTCTGGGCTTTAGCGTCCCCACTGGCAGGCAGACGTGGCCCAAGGCAGAGAGGAAAGAGAGGAAAGGCTGGAAACCAACTGACCAAGCCTCAACTTTATTCTAGTGGGGTAAGGAAGCACACTTTCGTCACTCAATCAATACCTACGATTATAATTCTGTTGAATTCTCTGGCTTTAGAGATTCTTAGCAATTATGTTTGTAACATAGTTTTTTGTTTGTTTGTTTTAGGTTTATTTTGTTGGAAAAAAAAAATAAGTTTTGGGAATTCCCTGGTTGGCCCAGTGGTTAGGAGTCTGCTTTTCCACTGCTGGTTCAATCCCCAGTCAGGGAACCAAAAGCACTCATGCTGAGCCGAAAAAGACAAGCAAGCATGCAAAGAAACAAAACATTCTGATCATGAAGTGACGGTATTTCTCAGTCTCAACCAAATGGAGTACATATCACCTCACCAATACTGCCATCTACAGAGAACCTGCCTAATATACTTGAATACTGAGAAAGAGGATAGAAGGAACCATTTTTAACCTCGTCTCAAAATATTTTAATTCTCTGATTTTTATAGCAATCAAAGGACTCGACAGCAGAGTGATAGTCTGAGCATATATAACTGATTTATATTCGTGCTCCAAAATTACTGCAAAATACAACAACCTTTTTTAAAAAACATAACAAACTCCAAATTCCTTAGGTTTTCCCTATGAAGTCTACCATTCTGTATATGTATGCAATTGGTACTTTCCCATTCATTACATAAAAGGAAGTTTCCTGAGTTAAGTTTGTGACCCTTAATCACACAGCCAATGTGTGCTGACGGTAAGTCAGAGCGAACGAGGGGCGTCTAAGTAAATGTTACTCAGAAGACAGGCAGACTGGTGGTGGGACAGTCTCTACACCATCAGGCGCTTCCTCTACTGGGTGGCAGTTCCTGAAACTCACCAATTTTAAGTAGGTTATCACTTTCATCTGAAGTTTACAGGGTTCCACTGCAGCTCATCATACAATTATGTACACTTCAAACCTTACGGGAGATGTTTTATTTTCAGCCTTATTAGGGAATGCATGCAACAGCAGATCTTTAGATGAACATTGAAAAGCTTGATCAAAGCAGGATTTTACATATTATTCAATGCTCAAATATTCTGAAACCTTTTCAGAGCCTGGCAACTGCTAAATTTCAGTCAGAAGTTTTGCCCTTCTTACACACCTCTGCACTCGTGAGCCATTAACAGTAGAGGCAATTCGGAGAGAAGTGGCCCTTACACAGTTCCACTAAGGACCAACACCCAGAAGCCCATACTGTGGTCACCAGTGACACTGAAAAGAAAAAGACTGCTAACTCTATTCAGCAAAATAAAAAGAAAGAAAGAAAAAAGGACATTTGCAAAGAAATATTAAGTATAGAAGCTTCAATTTGTTAACGGTTGAAATTACATCTTTAGATTCCATATAATAAAGGGTCTGATTCTAAAGTGAATATTGAAAAGAGGTCTCCCTACCTATGAATAACAGAAAGGAGGAAAAAGGAAGGGGAAAGTATTTTTCAGCGGATAAAAATATAAGAACATAGGGTATCATTCACATTGCAAGACCACTACCTGTTTGGATCTTCAAAGCAGGGACGGGGGACATTTCTGCAACCCCAGGGAGATGGTTTTCTGCATACATAATTAAACAAATCACTCCAGCACGTCAAAGAGCAGCAGAACTCTTCTCACTAATTACCACTGCCTTTCCTTTAAAGCCACACTAGTTCATTATTCTGCCTTCAACTCCCTTAAATGATTCATCCCCCTTCACTCCTGAGCAGACTCTGCAGGGAAGCTGGTGTTTAAGTTTAATCTCCAGTGCCACTTGCTTCGGTGAGCTTGATGAGGGGAAGGAGGAAGAATTGAATCTAATATTTCTGTCAAGATTTGGAGAGGCGTCCTCCGCCCCTCATCCCCAAAAAATAACTAGACAGACAAAACCCTCTGGCAAGCTATAATCGTGAGCAGAGACGCCGCTTAGGCAAGCAGGGCCCACGTGCGGTGAAGCTGTCACCCACGGAGGCGGCAGCCGGCGAGGCGGCGGTGGGGGAGGACCCGGGCTGCCGCCCGCAGCTGCACCGGCCTGGGCGCGCCCGGGGACGCCGGCTCGCTCGTGAACGGTCCCGAGCTCTCTCCAGGAGCCGGCAGAACCCAAGGGCCGGGAGGCCGGCCCCGGTATTCCGGGGAGCTGGAGCCGCAAAAGGCAAGCGCCCGAAGCGCGCCGCGGGCAGAAGCCCCAGCCGGCGCCCAGGATGCCCGGCTCCCCCAGGTCCGAGCGCCCCAGCCCGCCGCCCCCAGCCCCTCGAGCCGCCCCGCCGTACCGTCCCAGCTCCGACTCCACCTCGAAGAAATCGCCCAGAGCATCCCTGTTGGAGCCGTCGACCCAGTAATCCGGCACCAGGCTCCCGGGCCCCGGGGCCACGGTGGAGGTGACCGAGGAGCAGGACGAGGCGGAGCACGAGGGCGTCGTGACTTTGAGCATCTTCGCGGCGGGACTCCGCTGGCGCCGCCGCCGTTTGCCGGAGCGAGGAGCCCCCGCGCGTCCCCGCCCGCGAGCGCCGGCGCGAGCGGCGCCCTGCAAGCGCGCGCCCCCGCCGGCCCCTCCGCGCGGCTGCGCTCCTCTCCGCGCGGACTGCGCTCCCCTCCGCGCGGGCTGCGCTCCCCTCAGCGCTCGGAGGCGTGCGGGGGCGCGAGAGACCGGGAGAGGGTGCAGGAGAGCCGAGCCGCCCGCGGGAGGGGCGGAGGCTGTGGCCGGGAGCGGCGCCGCCCCGCGCTCCCTCCTCCAGCACCCAGCCTCCCCAGCCCTCCTCTTTCCCTCCTCTGCGCGGAGCCCGCGGGGCGGGTACGGATGCGGGAGACTGGGTGAGCCCCCCGGCCGGAGCATCCCTCCCGCGCCCTCCCGCGGGAGCCGGGGCCGGGGCCGGGGCAGGGGCGCGACCGCGCGCCCGGGGGCACCTGGGCCGGCGCCCTGCAGGGCGGCGTCACGGGGACGGGTGGGGTGGTGCCACCCGAGCCGCCCGGTGCGAGGCCCTCCACCAGCGCCAGCGCAACAGCCATCCCGCCTGCCCCCGTCAGAGGGCGTGTCGGTGGCTGGGGTGTCCGGCCCACGGCCGCCGGGCCTCCGGAGCCGCGGCGCGCAGAGCCGGGAAGGCGGAGGAAGGGACGCGCTGACCTGACTCCCTCTGGACGAAATCTCCGGCGGGGACAGCTGCTGCTCGCGCTGCCTCCTCGGCACTGCTGGAGCTCCTGAAAGGGCAGCTGGCTGCTGTGACTGGCTGACTCCAGCTTCTGAAGGCTAGCGGCAGAAGTGACCAGAGAATTCCAGGTTTGGAAGGGGCCTCTGGAAGCCAACTAGTCCAGCCCTCTGCCATAACGCGGGACTTGGCATCATTCATGACAGAGGAGACTGCTATATTTAAAGCTCTTTCCTCTTCCCAAGAGAGCTGTCCCATCACAAGTCTTCTAATGTCTGTCCATCAACCTTCAGACTATCGTTCTAAGTATTGGTTAAGTTTACATTGAATATTTCTACCCTTGAACATTTTTCTTTTTAGATTTCAACAGAGATGAACAATAACTAGTCATTATATTCTGTAATGAATCTTTGTATACATAAAGACATTACATCACATCTTTCTGGCTAAATAACTTTGAGCCCTTTATTTAATCTTCACACGTATTAGTCTTTTTTTTTCTCTCCCGCAACATGTACTAAACTCTTTTCAGTGTCTCCATTCCTGATTATACCAGTAAACATGGTCCAATAGTTTCTTCTATTACTGATTAATTTATCACTCTTAAGAGCTTTTGTGCTATATTGGTGAACTACCAAAAATAAAACAAGCAAAAACCCCAAAATCTATCTAATTAATGACAGGAATGTGACTCATCATTTCATTGACAATTAAAAGTAAATTCAGAAACTATTCTTCACAGATAATTTTATGAAGATCAGCATATGATCAGTTTACAAATGGCCTAAAGAACAGCAAGTACATGTAGATTCACACAAATTCAATTAATACCAAATTCAGTTCAGTTCAGTCCCTCAGTCGTGTCCAACTCTTTGTGACCCCATGAATCACAGCACGCCAGGCCTCCCTGTCCATCACCAACTCCCAGAGTTTACTCAAACTCTTGTTCATCAGGTCGGTGATGCCATCCAGCCATCCCATCCTCTGTCATCCCCTTCTCCTCCTGCCCCCAATCTTTCCCAGCATCAGGGTCTTTTCAAATGAGTCAGCTCTTCACATCAGGTGGCCAAAGTATTGGAGTTTCAGCCTCAGCATCAGTCCTTCCAATGAACACCCAGGACTGATCTCCTTTAGGATGGACTGGTTGCATCTCCTTGCAGTCCAAGGGACTCTCAAGAGTCTTCTCCAACACCACAGTTCAAAAAGCATCAATTTTCGGTGCTCAGCTTTCTTCACAGTACAACTCTCACATCCATACATGACTACTGGAAAAACCATAGCCTTGACTAGACGGACCTTTGTTGGCAAAGTAATGTCTCTGCTTTTTAATATGCTATCTAGGTTGGTCATAACTTTCCTTCCAAGGAGTAATCGTCTTTTAATTTCATGGCTGCAATCACCATCTGCAGTGATTTTGGAGCCCCAAAAAATATATTCAGTAAAATACAAAGTGCTTACATGACTTGTAACTTCAGAGAACGAATTCAGTAATCTTCATGTTAGAAAATGGAAGTTCACAAACAAAGCAATCTAATGAAGCTCTTGAAAGTAAATTCTGAAAAAAAAAAAAAAAAAAGAAAGTAAATTCTGGTTCTTACTAGGTAAGTTTCCCTTGGTTTGCTCTGGTGAAAGGATGGGCATGAAGTAGCCGCTAAGCCGTTTGTTTTATTTACACTTCTCGGAGGCACGGCCTGAGTGGCAGCACTTCATGCACATACTTGTCTGTTGTGAGCAATTCTTTTATAACATAAGTTGAAAGCAAGCACATTACACTAAAAAAGATGGTAAGCCTTTCCTCCCTGCTATTTTAAGGAACAATAGCTAGGGAAACAGTATTTCATGGTACAAAGGTGACAGTAGAATTGACATTTATGTTCAACATTGGTTTAGTTATTTGACACCTAGGCTTTTCACAACTGACTTTTGTAAAAGTGTTATCAGCTGAAGTTTTAAGAGAGGGTATTTGGTTTCATAAAGGCAGTTTATGTTTATTTAAAAATTAGAGATGATAGTTTGGTAGAATAGGAATAGAATCTATGCTGTTTATCATCACTTATTATTAAATACCATCTAAAATGACAGAAAAGGAACAAATCCATATATCCACAAAAAGAACAGGAGAAATAATATCAACTAAAACTTAAAATCTGGGAACAAAGAGTCACTCACTCAGAAAACTGGATATACCTGAAACCCAGATTTACAATTAGGAGAAGCCAATATGAAGAAATAGAATTCTTGCCACAGAGTTCCAGAAATGCTCAGGAATCAGAGTACTAGATCTTCTAAAAGTAGAGTGGAGAATAAAATATTGGTTCAGTGTTTTTTTAATAAGAAGCCCTTAGTCCCAACATTTCTTCTTCTGCTATTCACACCCAAAACCCAGTTCCTACAGTTCCCTTTGAAAAGAGATTTAATCTTTAGAAATGTTGAACAAAAAATGAAGTATGTCTTAGATTATAAGATATAGCTATGAATGTACTGAAAACAGAGGGATTTGTGAAACTCTACACAAAAAGCAGTGAGACTTCCAAGTCCAACAGGCTCCCAGGATGCTGAAAATTAGTCTTGTATCTATCACAGTCCCAGCTATACTGAAATTGGAGGATTCCTCAATGAGAAAACTAAACAACCCAAGCGGAGGGGATCTGTGAATATTAACAATCAGGATTACCACCACCTCCCCCAACAAAAGAACTTGATTTCTGTCCACACCTTACAGTGAAGCCCATCACTGAACAGGATCAGGAACCCAAAGCTACTAATGAGCTATCCTGCGTCACTCAAACATAGATGCACAAGGAGCCTTTTTGGTGTGGCGGAGTAGCTGGTGTGGCTAACCTTCCTGCACATGACAATTATTATCCGTGAACTAAGTATAAAAGCAGTTATTTAAATGTGCAGAACGAACCACCAAAATCAGAAATCTGGAAGTGATGAAACCCATGAAAGAAAGGAACTCTTCTGAGTAAGTTGAACATTTATTCAGCTTTTCCTCTAAGGGTGCTGAAGGCAGCACAACTTTTAGCAGCTTATGGTGTCAGAAGACAGAATTCAGGGCTGGCTGGAAGTGAGACTAAAAACTGAGGAGGAAGTTCCAGAAAGAAGAGACTTAAGTGGAAGAATCCAAAGATCTACATGTAAACTGTGCTCAAATACTAGGCTGATCTCTGAACTGTGAGTATGTGTCGGAGATTCTAAAGAACCCAGCAAAAAGGATGAAGCAGTAACTAGAAGGCTGAACACGGAGGAAAAACGTTAGTTCTTCACCACTGGGGAGACATGGTTTGAAGTATGAGTTCTATCAAATGTAACTGTAGGCTAAAAGAAAAAAAAAAAAGTCTCTTCAGGGAAAAGATAATGGAATCCAGAATCTCTTAAAGGAATCACTAGCAATCCACTATACACACAGAAACATACACATAGCCTAGATACATGAAGTGGTAGGAAAATGTAAACCGTAGTCAAAAGAAAAATCGGTCAATAGAAACCAACCCCAAGATGGCTCACAGGTTGATATTCATAGATAAATTATTTAAAACAGCTATTATAAGTATACGTCCCAGGTTCTTTAGCTAGCAGTAAAGAACCTGCCTGCCAATGCAAGAGACGTAAGAGACACGGGTTCAATCCCTGGGTCGGGAAGATCCCCTGGAGGAGGAAATGGCCACCCACTGCAGTGTTCTTACCTAGAGAATTCCATGGACAGAGGAGCCTGGCGGGCGATGGTCCGTGGGGTCTCAGAGTCAGACGCGACTGAAGTGACTCAGCACAGCACATTGTAAGTGTGTTCAAGTAATTACAGGAAAATACAGTCAGAAGTATTGTAGGGATGGGTATTCCTATCAGAGATATGAAAATGATTCAAAATAAACAATTACAAATTAACATCTGAACAAGCAAACTACCTGAAACTTGCTTGGGGCGGGGCGGGGTGGATCACTCAATCTGCTTCAAAAGTATGCAGACTGCAGGAAAAAGGGCGTGTGAACTTGAAAATAGAATATGGTAACCAACCTCCAAGATCATCCCTGATTTTCTCTTCCTAGAATTCATGCCTTTCTGAGCTTACCTACCACACTAAATCAGGGTTGACATATAGAATATGTCTATTTCATAACAGATTGTGGTGGAAGTGAAGGTATGTGGTTTCTAAGGGCATAAAAGCATTGCAGATGCTGCTTTGATCTCCCGGGGTGTTTATTTGATGGAAGTCTTGACATGAGGACACTCGAGAAGCATGTCACACCCACGGAGACGTGATGGGGAGGAGCACTAGCTTGTCAGCCACGAGGCTCCAACCAAGCTTTCCAATGCCTGCATCTCCTGCCAACATCTGATGACCTGAGAGACCTCGGCTGAAACCAGAGCTTCAGAATTTCAGACAATTCAGAATTCTGAATTCATAGAAACTGTGAGAGCTTAATGATTACTGCTGCTGTAAGTCAATAAATGTGGAGTAATTGGTTATATATCCACAGAGAACTAAACATAACATAGCTATAGAAATTATCCAATCTAGAGAACAAAAAGGAAAATTATTAAAAAAAAAAAAAAATAAGCCATTCTGAGTGAATTTTTGGACAAATCAAGGTATCTTACGTGTAACTGTAGTTCCAGGAGAAAAGAAGAAAAAGTGATGTAGGAAATTTATTTGAAAAAATAATGGTTGAAATTTCCTCAAATTAGGTAAACAACATCAACTTACAGATTTAAGGGTTTCAGAAACCCAAACAGAGTAAGTAGAAATAAAACCACATGTAGAATCAGCTAAGACAAATATTTTCAACAATAGATTTTTTTTTTTTTAATTTTAAAAGTATCTCCTTCTGACAGAGAGAAAGAAGAGAGAGGGAGAATATATCATATATTTTTTTAAAAAAGTAATACGACAGGTGGATGCCTCATCAAAAATACTGTAGGACAAAAAACAATGGAATTATATCTTGAAAGTTATTTAACTCTGATGATATTTAACAACTGAAAGAAAAAAATAGATCCAGAATTCTATGCCAAAAGAATATTTCTAGGTTGAAGGGAAATAAATGAGAGAAAATCAGACATACAAAAAATAAAAATGGAGAGCAAAAATGGGAGATATGTGTAAATAAAAAGGCTAGATTTCATACTCTTCTCTTATTTAGAAGACAGTTCATGGTTTAAAGCAAAAATTATAACTGAATTTTATGGTTTGTAATATATGTGAAGGTAAAATGAATATAATTCCTTCTAAATAATATTCAGTAATACTAATGCAGAGGTAAAATGAAGTGACAGAATGCAGTGACTGAACTGCACAGTGACTGAACATGTGTTTGAGGGGATTTGAATGGTAACAGAAAGTTCTATATCTTGAGTTTGATGGTTATTACATGACTTCATGCATTTGTTGAAACTTTTCAATTATAAATACTTTTAAATTAATGAATTTTATTGTGTGAAACTATATATCAATAAAGCCAAATAAAAAATGTAATAGTAGCATTGGCAATTCTTTGACTTCAGTTCAGTTCAGTCGCTCAGTCGTGTCCAACTCTTTGTGACCCCATAAACTGCAGCAGACCAGGCCTCCTTGTCCATCAACAACTCCCAGAGTCCACACAAACCCATGTCCATTGAGTCGGTGATGCCATCCAACCATCTCATCCTCTGTTGTCCCCTTCTTCTCCTGCCCCCAATCTTTCCCAGCATCAGGGTCTTTTCAAATGAGTCAACTCTTCACATCAGGTGGCCAAAGTAATGGAGCTTCAGCTTCAATATCAGTCCTTCCAATGAACACCCAGGACTGATCTCCTTTAGGATGGACTGGTTGCATCTCCTTGCAGTCCAAGGGACTCTCAAGAGTCTTCTCCAACACCGCAGTTCAAAAGCATCAATTCTTCGGCACTCAGCTTTCTTCACAGTACAACTCTCACATCCATACATGGCCACTGGAAAACGGACCTTTGGTGGCAAAGTAATGTCTCTGCTTTTTAATATGCTGTCTAGGTTGACTTGACTTAGGTAAAATTAAAAGTCCATAAATACTGAAAAGGAAGACATTAAACTGTTGCCATTTATAAATGACTTGATTTTTCCATAGTAAATCCTAACAGTAGACTCCAAAAATTAATAAATGAATTTGGCAAGGTCACAGGGTAGAAGGTCAAAATAATCAACTGTATTTCTACATATGAGCAGGAAACTGGAAATGCAATAAAAAGATTCACTTACAATACAATAAAAAACAGTAAAATATTAGATATGAATTTAACAGAAGATATTCAAATTTTTTGTAGTGAAAACTACCAAATATAGCTAAGAGAAATTAAATAAGATCCAAATACATGAAATATATACCATGGTCATTTATTGGAAGTTCCAACATTTCCTAACAAATCAATTTCCCCCTAATTGAGATGTAGACTAATGCTATTAGGCTGTATTTGTAGAAACCAAAAAGTTTATTCTAAAATATGTTGTCGTTCATTCGGTTGCCAAGCCATGTCTGACTCTTAGCAACCCCATGGATTGCAGCACACCAGGCTTCCCTGTCCCTCACCATCTCCCAGAGTTTGCCCAAGTTCTTGTGCATTGAATTGGTAATGCTATCCAACCATCTCATTCTCTTCTCTTTCCACCTTCAATCTTTCCCAGGATAGGGGCCTTTTCTGGTCAGTCAGTTCTTCACATCAGGTGGCCAAAATATTGGAGCTTCAGCTTCAGCATCAGTCCTTCCAGTGAATATTCAGGGTTGATTTCCTTTAGGATGGACTGGTTGCATCTCCTTGCAGTCCAAGGGACTCTCAAGAGTCTTCTCCAGCACCACAGTTTGAAACCATCAGTTCTTCAGCGCTCAGCCTTTTTATGGTCCAGCTGTCACATCTGCACATGGCTGCTGGAAAGAACAAAGCCTTGACTCTGTAGACCTTTGTCAGAAGAGTGATGGTTTTGCTTCTTAACACATTGTCTAGGTTTGTCTTAGCTTTCCTGCCAAGAAGCAATCGTCTTCTAATTTCATGTCTGCAGTCACCATCCACAGTGATTTTAGAGCCCAAGAAGAGGAAGTCTGTCACTGCTTCCACTGTTTCCCCTTCTATTTGCCATGAAGTGATGGGACCAGATGCCATGATCTTGGTTTCTTAATATTGAGTTTTAAGCTGGCTTTTTAACTCTCTTCCTTCACCCTCATCAAGAGGCTCTTTAGTTCCTCTTCATCTTCTGCCATTAGAGTGGTATCATTCACATATCTGAGGTTGTTGATATTTCTCCTGACAATCTTGATTCCAACTTGTAACTCATCCAGCCCAGTATTTCACATGATGTGCTCTGCACGTAAGTTAAACAAACAGGGTGACATAAACAACCTTACCCTACTCCTTTCTCAATCCTGAACCAGTCTGATGTTCCATACAGGGTTCTAACTGTTGCTTCTTGACCCACATACAGGTTTCTCAGGAGACAGGTAAGACGGTCTGGTATTCCCACCTCTTTAAGAGTTTTCCATAGTTTGTTACGATCCACACAATCAAAGGCTTTAGCATAGCCAATGAATCAGAGGTAGATGTTTTTCTGGAATTCCCTTGCTTTCTCTATGATACAGCAAATGTTGGCAATTTGACCTCTGGTTCCTCGCCTTTTCTAAATCCAGCTTGGAACATCTTTAGTTTAAGCCTGAATTTGGCTATGAGGACCTGATGATCTGAGCCACCGTCAGCTCCAGGTCTCGTTTTTGCTGACTGTATACAGCTTCTCCATCTTTAGCTACAAAGAATGTAATCAGTCTGATTTCGGTGTTGACCCTTTGGTGATGCCCATGTATAAAGTCATCTCTTGTGTTGTTGGAGAATGGTGTTTGCTATGCCCAGTGTGTTCTTTTGGCAAAATTCTATTAGCTTTTGCCCTGCTTCATTCTGTACTCCTAGGCAAAACTTGCCTGTTACTCCAAGTATCTCTTGACTTCCTACTTTTGCATTCCAATCCCCAATGGCGAATAGGACATCTTTTTTTCTTTTTTGGTGTTAATTCTGGGAGGTTTTCTAGGTCTTCATAGACCTGGTCAACTTCAGCTTCTTCAGCACTGGTGTTTGGGGCACAGACTTGGATTACTGTGATGTTAAATAGTTTGCCTTAGAAACAAACTGAGATCATTCTATCGTTTTTAAGGTTGCACCCAAGTACTGCACTTTGGACTCTTTCATTGATTAAGAGGGCTACTCCATTTCTTCTATGGGATTCTTGCCCACAGCAGTAGATCTAATGGTCGTCTGAATTAAATTAACCCATTCCCATCCATTTTAGTTCAGTTCAGTTCAGTTCAGTCTCTCAGTCGTGTCCGACTCTTTGCGACCCCATGAATCACAGCACGCCAGGCCTCCCTGTCCATCACAAACTCTCAGAATTTACTCAAACTCATGCCCATTGAGTCGGTGATGCCACCCAGCAATCTTAGTTCACTGACTCCTAAAATGTCGATGTTTACTCTTGCCATCTCCTGCTTGACCATGTCCAATTTACCTTGATTCGTGGACCTAACTTGCCTGGTTCCTAAGCAATGCTGTTTTTTACAGCATCGGATTTTGCTTTCATCACCAGACACCCACACCTGAACGTCACTTCCGTTTTGGCCCAGCCACTTCCTTCTTTCTGGAGCTATTAGTAGCTGTCCCCCACTCTTCCCCAGGAGCACGTCAAACACCTTCTGACCTGGGGGGTACATCTTTCAGTGTCATCATATATTTTTGCCTCTTTATACAGTTCATGGGGTTCTCACGGCAAGTACACTGGAGTGGTTTGCCGTTCCCTCCTTCAGAGGACCACGTTCTGTCAGAGCGCTCCACCGTGACCCGTCCATCTTGGGCGGCCCTACACGGCACGGCTCTTACCTTCACTGAGTTACACAGGCCCCCTCACCATGACAAGGCAGCGATCCGTGACGAGGCTACAATGTGCAAAGAAATACAAATTATCTGGAATATAAAACCAATCTAAGAGCAAAACTGAAGGGCTCATTCTATCTGATTTCAAAACGTACAAGAAAGCTACAGAAATAAGGACAATTTGGAATTGGAAAGAAATAGGAAAGAAAGAATAAAAGAAAAAAGTTTAGAAGTAATATCATATACATGTGGTCAATTAATCTTTGAAAAAATGTCAAGGCAATTTAATGGGCAAAGAAAAGTATTTTCAATAAATAGTACTAGAAAAACTGGATAAATATATAGGGAAAATGACTTCAATATTTTGCTTGTACCACAAACAAAAATTAATTTAAGATGGATCATAAACCTTAAAGCTAAAACTACAGGAGCACTTTTAAAAGAAAACACTGAAAATCGTCAGGAACTTACAAGATAAAAATATCTTGGGACAAAGTGAGCTCTAAACATAAGAAAATATTAAAAATTGGAATTCATAAAATTTGAGCACTTAAGTACAGCAAGAAACACTGTTAAGAAAGTAAAACCACAAGCCACAAACTGGGAGTAAATATTTTCAATAGAAATATCTGACAAAGAATATTTAACTAGTGACTCAGGGACCTCAAACTAGGGCTCTGTAATAACCTACAGGGGTGGGAATGGGCAGGAGGTGAGGAAGAGAGTCAAGAGGAAGGGGACATATATAAACCTACGGTTAATTCATGTTGGTGTGTGACAGAAACCAAACCAATATTGTAAACCAATCATCAATCAATTAAAACTAAATATCTTAAAAAAGAATGTGTAACTAGAATATATGAAGAATTCTTAAAAATCATTTTAAAAAAACTAAAAATTAAAAGACTTCTGGTTCTTGCTCAGGATATAGAGTACTACAAAAAACATTGCTAGAACCCTTACAATACAGCCAAAATGCAAGGTCAAGATTTTCTTGAACCCTTCAGAGGACAGAAAACTAAGTAGGCTAAAATCTAAGGCAAGACAAGAATCTACAAGGAAAGATGGCAGCTGCTTACCTGCAGCAATCACGGCCACATACCAGTAAGAATTAGATGTGAAGACTAGCAAGTTGGGGGATAGTGAGTATGGGCTCACTCACTGAATGGCAGACCACTTCAGTATTTTTGCCTTGAGAACCCCATGAACAGTATGAGAAGGCAAAATGATAGGATACTGAAAGAGGAACTCCCCAGGTCGGTAGGTGCCCAATATGCTACTGGAGATCAGTGGAGGAATAACTCCAGAAAGAATGAAGGGATGGAGCCAAAGCAAAAACAATGCCCAGTTGTAGATGGGACTGGTGATAGAAGCAAGGTCCAATGCTGTAAAGAGCAATAGTGCATAGGAACCTGGAATGTTAGGTCCATGAATCAAGGAAAATTGGAAGTGGTCAAACAGGAGATGGCAAGAGTGAATGTCAACATTCTAGGAATCAGTGAACTAAAATGGACTGGAATGGGTGAATTTAACGCAGATGACCATTATATCTACTACTGTGGGCAGGAATCCCTTGGAAGAAATGGAGTAGCCATCATAGTCAACAAAAGAGTCCAAAATGCAGTACTTGGATGCAATCTCAAAAATGACAGAATGATCTCTGTTCATTTCCAAAGCAAACCATTCACTATCACGGTAATCCAAGCCTATGCCCCAACCAGTAAAACTGAAGAAGCTGAAGTTGAACAGTTCTGTTCAGACCTGCAAGACCTTTTAGAACTAACACCCAGAAGAAGGAAATGGCAACCCACTCCAGTATTCTTGCCTGGAAAAAATCCATGGACAGAGGAGTCTGGCGGGCTGAAGTCCATGGGATTACATGACTGAGCATGTGTGAACGAGGGTGGAGGGAGATGGGTTGGGAGCAATAAACTAGTAGAACTAAAAAAACAAACAACAACAACAACAAAAAAAATAACACCCAAAAAAGATGTTCTTTTCATTACAGCGAACTGGAATGCAAAAGTAGGAAGTCAAGAAACACCTGGAGTAACAGGCAAATTTGGCCTTGGAGTATGGAATGAAGCAGGGCAAAGGCTAATAGAGTTTTGCCAAGAGAACGCACTGGTCGTAGCAAATACCCTCTTCCAACAACACAAGAGAAGACTCTACACGTGGACATCACCAGATGGTCAACACCGAAATCAGATTGATTATATTCTTTGCAGCCAAAGATGGACAAGCTCTATAGAGTCAGCAAAAACAATACGGGGAGCTGACTGTGGCTCAGATCATGAACTCCTTATTGCCAAATTCAGACTTAAACTGAAGAAAGTAGGGATAACCACTAGACCATTCAGGTATGACCTAAATCAAATCCCTTATGACTATACAGTGGAAGTGAGAAATAGACTTAAGTGACTAGATCTGATAGACAGAGAGCCTGATGAACTATGGACAGCGGTTCGTGACATTGTACAGGAGACAGGGATCAATACCATCCCCATGGAAAAGAAATGCAAAAAGGCAAAATGGCTGTCTGAGGATACAAGTATCTGTGAAAAGAAGAGAAGCGAAAAGCAAAGGAGAAAAGGAAAGATATTCCCATTTGAATGCAAATGGGAGTTCCAAAGAATAGCTAGGAGAGATAAGAAAGCCTTCCTCAGCGATCAATGCAAAGAAATAGAGGAAAGCAATAGAATGGGAAAGACTAGAGATCTCTTCAAGAAAATTAGAGATATCAAGGGAACATTTCATGCAAAGACGGGCACAATAAAGGACAGAAATGGTATGGACCTAACAGAAGCAGAAGATATTAAGAAGAGGTGACAAGAATACACAGAAGAACTTTACAAAAAAGATATTCATGACCCCGATAATCACAATGGTGTGATCATTCACCTCGAGCCAGACATCCTGGAATGTGAAGTCAAGTGGGCCATAGAAAGCATCACTATGAACAAAGCTAGTGAATGTGATGGAATTCCAGTTGAGCTATTTCAAATCCTGAAAGATGATGCTGTGAAAGTGCTGCACTCAATATGCCAGCAAAATGGGAAAACTCAGCAGTGGCCACAGGACTGGAAAAGGTCAGTTTTCATTCCAATCCCTAAGAAAGGCAATGCCAAAGAACGCTCAAACTACCGCATAATTGCACTCATCTCACGCGCTAGTAAAGTAATGCTCAAAATTCTCCAAGCCAGGCTTCAGCAATACTTGAACCATGAACTTCCAGATGTTCAAGCTGGTTTTAGAAACGGCAGAGGAACCAGAGATCAAATTTCCAACATCTGCTGGATCATCGAAAAAGCAAGAGAGTTCCAGAAAACATCTATTTCTGCTTTATTGACTATGCCAAAGCCTTCGACTGTGTGGATCACAATAAACTGTGGAAAATTCTGAAAGAGATCGGCATACCAGACCACCTGACCTGCCTCCAGAGAAACCTGTATGCAGGTCAGGAAGCAACAGTTAGAACTGGACATGGAACAACAGACTGGTTCCAAATAGGAAAAGGAGTATGTCAAGGCTGTATATTGTCACTCTGCTTATTTAACTTATATGCAGAGTACATCATGAGAAATGCTGGGCTGGAAGAAGCACAAGCTGCAATCAAGATTGCTGGGAGAAATATCAATAACCTCAGATATGCAGATGACACCACCCTTATGGCAGAGAGTGAAGAGGAACTAAAAAGCCTCTTGATGAAAGTGAAAGAGGAGAGTGAAAAAGTTGGCTTAAAGCTCAACATTAAGAAAACTAAGATCATGGCATCTGGTCCCATCACTTCATGGCAAATAGATGGGGAGACAGTGGAAACAGTGTCAGACTTTATTTTTTGGGGCTCCAAAATCACTGCAGATTGTGATTGCAGCCATGAAATTAAAAGACACTTACTCCTTGGAAGGAAAGTTATGACCAACCTTGATAGCATATTAAAAAGCAGAGACATTACTTTGCCAACAAAGGTCCGTCTAGTCAAGGCTATGGTTTTTCCAGTGGTCATGTATGGATGTTAGAGTTGGACTGTGAAGAAAGCTGAGTGCCAAAGAATTGATGCTTTTGAACTGTGGTGTTGGAGAAGACTCTTGAGAGTCCCTTGGACTGCAAGGAGATCCAACCAGTCCATCCTGAAGGAGATCAGTCCTGGGTGTTCATTGGAAGGACTGATGCTGAGGCTGAAACTCCAATACTTTGGCCACCTGATGTGAAGAGCTGACTCAGTTGAAAAGACCCTGATGCTGGGAGGGATTGGGGGCAGGAGGAGAAGGGGATGACAGAGGATGAGATGGCTGGATGGCATCACCAACTTGATGAACATGAGTTTGAGTAAACTCCGGGAGTTGGTGATGGACAGGGAGGCCTGGCATGCTTCGATTCATGGGGTCGTAAAGAGTCAGACACGACTGAGCGACTGAACTGAACTGAAGTGACTTTCACTTCACAATGGGCATATACCCTGAGAAAACCAAAATTCAAGAAGCCACATGTGCCCCAATGTTCACTGCAGCACCATTCACAACAGTCAGGACAGAGAAGCAATCTAGATGTCCATCAACAGATGAATGGATAAAGAAGTTGCGGTACATAAATATAATAAAATATTGCCCAGCCACAAAAGGAGATGAATTTGAGTCAGTTGAACAGAGCTGGATGAACCTAGAGCCTCTTACAGAGTGAAGTCAGAAAAAGCAAAACAAATACTGTTTATTAATGCATATATATAGAATCTAGAAAAATGGTATTGATGAGCCTATTTACAGGGCTCCATACTGTTCTCCATTGTGGCTGTATCAATTTACATTCCCACCAACAGTGTAGAAGGATTCCCTTTTCCACACACCCTCTCCAGCATTTACTGTCTATAGATTTTTGACGATGGCCATTCTGACTGGTGTGAGGTGATACCTCACTGTAGTTTTGATTTGCATTTCTCTAATAATTAGTGACACTGAACATCTTTTTATATGCTTTTTGGTCATTTACATGTCTTCTTTGGGGAAATGTCTATTTAGATACACCACTCATTTTTTGATTAGGTTGTTTGTTTATTCATTATTGAGTTGCATGAACTGTTTGTATATTTTGCAGATTTTTCTTCTATTTGCTAATATGGGTGAAAAGGATGGTTTATTTTAGAATAAACCCAAATGGACCTTGATATAGTATTATCTTTATGTATTGCTTAATTTTTTAAAAAATTAGCTCATGAGCAACATCAACCTTAAATTTTTTTCCCTATAATGTCTTTGTTATAAACCAGCTTATCTTGGCCTCAAAAGAGAATGATACAGAAAAATCATATGGTCATCTCAATAGATGCAGAGAAAATACAGAAGTTCATTAATCATAAAAGGCAGAATGGTATTTTAAAAACTAAGATAGAATCTGAAGCAAAAATCATACTTAACGGTGATCTGCTGAGAAATTTTATTCTGAGATTAGAAATAACGAAAGCAAGCACCACTACTTTCACTCAGTGTTGTGCAGGATGTCTTAACCCATGTAATAAGGCAAGATTTGAAAATACTAAAAGAGTATTAAAAAGAATCTGCCATTACTTACAGATGAATTGCTTGTGCTGAAAATCCAAAAGAACCTATAAATGAATCCTTAGAATTAATGCATTTACAGTCACTAAATACAATGTGCCCAATTCAATTCAAAAATTGTATTCTTATATAGTGGCAACAAACAATTAGAAAAGAAAAAACAAATTAAATTTTAGTACTCAATAAAAGGAATAAAACTAATATACACAGAAACATGAATGAGCCTCAAAAAAAAATTAAGCCACATAAAAGAAGTCAGACTCAAAAAGAGTATGTATCATTATGATTTCATTTATTTGGAATCCTGGAAGAAAAAAGTAAAGGCAAATGGCCCACATCAAGATATATCTTGTTGTCATTTAAGAACACTGAAGTTTCGAACCAGGTTACCTACAAAGAAAGAACAGTCAGAATTTCATCACACTTCTCAGCAGCACTGGATGCTGGAAGACAATGAAGCAATTACTTCAAAGTTCAAAGGAAAAAACTGATTTTGAACCTATATGTTATGCCCAAGCAACTACATTTCAAATTAATCAAAATAACAGACATTTTCAAATATTAAGGGACTAGGAAAATGTATCACCCTTTTGATTCTCTCAGAAATAATCACTATAGGATTAACTGCAATAAAACTTTTAATATGTGCAAGAAAGTGAGTGATATAGAATACAATAATGCTGAGGAAAAAACTATAGCTTTTTTTCCTAGTTTAAAAATTATTAGTACAAAATATAATAATATGGATTAGTGTAACGTATTATTCTACAGAGGCAGCAGAGGAGAAAGGCAAGGATCAGAAAACACACCAAAGTAGATTACAAATCCCATTCCTTCCAGGAAAAGTAGAGATATTCTGATTAAATATAGATATTGATAGAAAAGTTATAAGACTAAACACATATTCAAAAATGTAAGGATGAGAAGAATAAGAAATGTTTATAGCTTTCAAACAACATAATGAACAGAGGGAATAGAACAAAGAAAGTTTCATAGACAAAAGGCAGAGGGATTAAAAAAACACTATTATAAAATATTTTAAGTGACACTATAGTGGATGTTGCAGTATACACTCCAAGGATGCCTCACTCAATTTAGCCCCCTCCCTGGGGGCGACTTATACCCAATTACTCATCTTAGACTTCCTGCTGAAATCCAGGGAAACACTGAAGGCCCATCCTACCTTCAGAGTCCCTGTGGGACAAACCCATCATAGTTCAACCTCTCCTTCTGCACAATCGTTCCCTTCTTATTCCCTTGCAGGCATTATTTTGATTACTCCCCAATAAACTGTGCATGCATATCACTTGGCATTTCTGTCTCAACAAATGTTTCTAAGGGGACCTGATCTTAGACAGTTGGAGACAAGTGGTCCAAAGAAGCAAACTTTAAGAATAGAATTTTGGAGCCAGATCACTCACCAGCTGGCTAATGATGAAGATCTCACTATTGGCAGTGAATGGAGTACAGCAGCTCCTGGCACACCATGACACCATATCATGATTATAAACTATTTCATAGCAAGTAACCCAAAAGCTTAGTGGTTTAAAGTAACTATTTCATTATTTCTCATGACTGTGTGCTCAACTGGGCAGTTCTTCAGCTTCGAAGAGGTCAACTGAAGTTGAAATCAACCAGGAAGTCAACCGGGCTCATTCTCAGGGGCTAATGCTGGCTTCAACTGCAAAGTCACCTGGGACTGTGACCAGAATGCCTACAAGTAGAATTTTCACAGAATGGCAAGCAGGATCATTCCAAGACCAAGTGTTCCAAAATGGCAAAGTGTTCCAAAGTGTTCCAAAATGGCAAGAGGGAACATTCCAAGACCAAGTGTTCCAAAAAAGCAGATGTGAAAACTTCCAGTTAACTAAAATCCAGGTCAAGAGTATACCTGTATACCTATTTTATTGATCAAAGAAATCTCAGCTCTGGCCAGATCCAAGGGGAGAGAAAATAAGATATATGATGTTTACATACTATAAAATCAGGACCATCTTAGGAAACTAGTTATCACAGACCACAGTTGTTAAAAATTCACTAGTGATGAACTGAGGTGGGATCACAATAGAAGGAAAAGCCTTGATGGGTGCAATGTCTCAAATGTTTGAAAGGTTTGAGAGAAATCATAATTATAACAACAATGACAGAAGATGGATTTTGAGTGCAGCTAGCCACTGGGAAAAGAAAAATCCAATGATGATTAGTCTCCGGTTTAAAGCAAAGTGAAACAACAAGTGGGCCTCCTTGATAGCTGTTGAAGAGACTCATGCCTCTGCAGCAAGATAGCAGAAAGAGCTGTCAATCAGGACTTAATTATAAAGATATCTAGTTGCATAAAAAAGTGAATTCTCAATCCAGGAAAGCCTGGTATACCAAGGTAGAGCCTTTGTCAGAAGGAATGGGACTGCAGGTCTTGCGATGGAACCATCTCGGTTGATGCACTGGAGAAACCTGAAACCCCAGATTGCCCTAACCATACGGAGTGACCCACCCCTCCTATTAAAGGCTGTTACACCTCCATTGATGGAGATGATAGTGAGGCTTCAGCTTTGCAAGACAATATGCATCTCATTCAGCGTCTATCTCCCCATCATTCCTCTTGACCCAATAAGTAGGGTCAAGTCACAACATAATGAAACACAACAGAGAAGTGCTGGGCATGCTATGCAAGGAAAGGAACTAAACTCTGAAGGAGCTACTAGGACCTAAACAACATGTACTGGCACGAATTTGAATCCTGAGGTTACTGGATCAAGAGAATCTGAACAAGGAATTGAATAAGGGAGATTTTATGAGTGTGGAAACTGCTTCCCTGATGCTGCATTGAAGACCTTAAATAAAAATTTTTGTGTTGAGTCACAAAGATCTCCAGTATTCATAAAAGAAATCACAGAGGACAAATTTTCTTATCAAATTGCAGTAAGATCAGAGATTAACAACAAAAAATAGCAAAAGAAGTCATGCATGTGGAAATTTTTTAAACACCCCCTCAGATAAAACTAAAATTCAAATTATAAATTATAATTTATATCCTTTATAAAGAATGAAAATGAAAGCACTAATTACAATAATCTGTCAAATATGGCCAACATAATATTCAGAGAAATATTCGTCATTTTAAATGTAAGTATTAGTAAACAAAGTTTGAAAATAAATAAGTTAAAAGACTATATAACTGGTATGCTGAACTAGCAAAAGTTGACACGGTGCAAACAATAAGACTTCCCCGGTGGCTCAGACAGTAAAGCGTCTGCCTACAAGGCGGGAGACCCAGGTTCGATCCCTGGGTCGGGAAGATCCTCTGGAGAAGGAAATGGCAGCCCACTCCAGTACTCTTGCCTGGAAAATCCCATGCGCAGAGAGCGTGGTAGGCTACAGTCCATGGGGTTGCAAAGAGTCGGACACGGCTGAGCGACTTCACTTAACTAAACATAAAGAAAATTCATTTTCAAATTCATTTCACTATCTTTTAAAATCCATTCTACAGTCTCAAATAAAAAGTGAAAAAAAAAAATAAAATCCATTCTACAGTCTCATTCTTCCCTTCTCCTTGGATAAAAAACTGAGAAACAGTTATAGCTTTTCTGACCACTCTTAGATGGGAATAAGAATCCTCCAGTCACTTCTAGCAATGGTTATGAGCTTATTAACTAAGAGGCCCATTTCAGTGGAACCGTCTACGCTGGCATTTGATGCGATGCTTCACTTCCCTTTCCCAACTCAGTCCACCTCAGTCGGGACTCTGCGGGGGGCAGGGCGGCGCCGTGTGCGGCTCCGTCCGCCCTGGGGGCCCCTGGTCACTCAGGCCCGCACGCCCAGCTGCCACCTCAGGGCCCTGCAGGGTGGGGCTGGGCGGTAAAGGGCGGGATGAGGAGAGCTTGTGATTCATGGGGACGCAAAGAGTCGGACACGACTGAGCGACTGAACTGAACAACACGGAGGGGGAGGGCGGTTGTGATGCAGTGATATGCTCTCTGGGTTTGCGACTCTTCACGGCGGACTTCGTGAGAGTATTCAGTAGGCTTTCTGGAAATGTCTTTTCTAGAAACATCAAGCTGTCGCTCTCTGGATGTGAGCAGAGAGCTGTCTCTGGCCTGGCCACTAAGACTCCGCGCGTGGAGTCAGCCTCTAGGGCTCCTCTCTCGGTCTGTTCAGGCCTGGGAGTCTCCATAACGTCTGGGCCGCAGCACAGGCCCCCGCGGCCCTCTGTCGGGGAGGCGTCCTCCGCGCCTCGTCAGGCGGGCGGCTCTGGCCGCGCGCTGCCTGCCTTCCCCTTTCGCATTCTGCCTCTGGGCCCCTCAGACACTAGGGGCAGAGGAGGGCGGGGATGTGTACCGTAAGGGAGCGGTCCTCTAAGTCCGTCCAGCGAGTCTTGGGGTCGGGAAACCTCCCCGCGCTGCGGAGGGCAAGCTCGGAGGAACGACCCCGCCAGCAGCACCAGCGCCTCAGGGCGCCTGCGCCCCCGTCCCCCACCTCGACGCCTCCACGTCCTCCCGCTGGCGTAGGACCGAGGGTTCCAAGGCGGCTTCTCAGCGCTCCCTTCTGGCCCTGTACACAGACGAGACCGCTGCCTTCAAGTGTACGGGTCCTCCTTGCCTATTATGTCGGCCTTTGGGTTTCAGACAAGACCGAGACAGCAAATACTGATTATTCATCCTGCCACACACATAAACCGAAGGGGCCAGAAAATATCGACAAAATAATACAAAACCAACTTAAAAGAATTAATAAATACAAAAGCAGAAACTGATTAAATAAAATAAACTTCAAGCACAATAAGTAAAATCAAAAGTTTGTTCTTAGAAAATCCCATTAAACTGAACTTCTGGCAATTATAAGAAAAGAAAGTTGGACAGACACAGGTAAACAAAATTATAGATGGGAAAGGAATATAAGATTACGTTAAACAACCTAAGAATTATAAGAAAATATTATAGTTATTCTTATATTTAGAAAACTATATGAAGTATATCACTTCATAGAAAAGTATATATTACCATTAATGATTCAAGAAATAAACATAGGAATAGAAGTTTTATTAGCAAAGAACTGGTCACGGCAATTAAAAGCTTCTCTTTAAAAGACTAGGCCCAGGTAATTTCACAGACAGATTCTATAGAACTTCAAATAGCAGATATTTTCCACATTATATATAAACTGTCCCAGAACATAGATTTTAAAAAGAAGTTTGGTATGTAATTCTTTGATAACAGCAAAACTCTACTATTAAAAAAGAACTAAAAGTGTACAAAGAGAGAAATATAACGCATTTTCTTCTCATGAGCATGACCATTATAACCTTAAAGTAAATACAGCTGACCCTTGAACAATGTGGGGGTTTAGGGGTGCCATCTCTTTGCACAGTAGAAAATCCATGTGGAGCTTAGAGCTGGCCCTCCCATGTATATTCACGGGCAGTTCTTCTGAATCCGAGGTTTCGCACTCTTGGATTCAACCAACCTCAGATCATGTAGTACCATAATATTTACTATTTTAAAAATCCACATCTAAGTGGAGCCATGCAGTTCAAACCTATGCTGTTCAAGGATCAACTGTTATTAACATTCTAAACCCAGCAGATGGGAGCGGGGAGGGAAGCTCAAGAGGGAGGGAATATACATAAAATTATGGCTGATTTGTGTTGTTGTACAGCAGAAAACAACACAGCATTGTAAAGCAATTATCCTCCGATTAAAAAACAGCAGAATTTAAAGAATACCATAATCAAGTAGAAGTTATCTCTGTGCTGACATCTGGAAAAATTAGAAAATTTGCTTCTCTGGGTATACACACACAATAAAGAGTACATTAAGAAATTCAGGAAATGGAGTGTTACTCTATTGCCCACTGAGTCTATAGCCAATATAATATTACACAATATTCAGATATTGTTACATTGGTCTCAGCCTTCTGTTGATGAGAAACTTTTTTCTTTCATGTATCTGAACTAATACTTAACCCTTTCTTCCCCACTCTATGTGAAGCAGTCTGATCTCAGGGTTTCTTTCCTTGAATATTATTTCTGGGTAAGTATCAGAAAATAAGTATATACATCACTATTAGAAGACTAAGGAAAATATATATTTGGTCATATTTAATGCTCTTTAGTGACTCAAAAAATCAGCAAGCATAAACTAAAGAGAAATATCCTCAATCTAAGGGATGCTTATATGAAGTTTACAGAAAATGCCACAGTTACATGGCAAAATATGAGAAGCACTGACTAGAGACACAAGAAAAAGGCATCTTCTACAGCAACACACAGTGTAATGAGCACATGAAGAGAAAGAAATCGGAGGGATCAGTATGAGAAGCCCGGCGATAAAGCTCGCATTTCTTTTTATGAGCACTATCCAGTAAGAAAAATAGGTCTTATTAAAAATATAAAATACTTAGAAAATATCCTTCATTCTGAAATGTAGGAGTCCTTGTCATGTATTATTTTGCTTTTGGCCCTTGGGTTTCAGACAAAACCAAGATAGCAAATATCTAATTCACTTAATAAGAGTAAATTTGATTTAATCAAAAAGACTATCTATCTTTCTCTGAAGATGACCCAGAAGAGCCAAATATATCTGAAAAAGAATGTCAATGAGACAGGACTTCTAAAATATGTGTGACTACATACTAAAGGGCCTATGCTAATTGAGCCTAGAGAGTTTAGGAACAGGGAAACAAGGTTGAACAGGGTACCTAAGCAGACTCAAGTATATGTAAGACTTCAACTTACTGTTTACTTGGCCTTTTAGTCAGTAGGAAACATCATGTGTTTATTAAATTGTAGGAAAGTAGCTCTCATATGGAAAAAGTGAAGCAAGATACTATCTGTGCCTCATATTATTTACTAAAATTCCATATGGCTTAAAGTACCAAACATTAAGCAAAAATATAAATGTGTTAGAGGAAAATACAGAAAACTTTCAAAGCCCTGGGGTAGCAAAGGTCTTCTCAAGTGAGACCTCCAACCCAGAAACTATCAAGTGTATGTCACAGATTTCTCCTAAAAAACTCAAACGATTTTGTATAATTGGGGAAAGAAACATAAACCAGTGGAAGAGATAAATTACTGCAACACATTTAGCAGACAAGGTATTGATAACCAGAATGTATAAAGACTGCTATAAATAATTTAGGAAAAGGCAAACAACTCAACACTAAAATGAGTAAAGGAGGCCAGATAGCAATTCTTACAAAGAGAAATAAAATGGCCAGTAAACACAGAGGACTGCATTCTCACTGGCAACTGTGTGTGTGCGTTTTCATGTATCAGATAGCACAAACGGCAAATGTGGGAAAGGTGTATAGAAAACCTGGTAGATTTGTATACAGTAGATAGAAGTTTTTGGGGAAGGCAATTAGGAAGTATGTTTTTGAAATCTTATATTCCTTTGGGCTAACAATTCTTCTTCTAGCAATACCATTTTAAGAAATATTTTCTCAAGTGTGCAATGATATATTCAAGACTATTCATAACTTTATGTATTAGTGTAAAACTGGAAGTACAGAAATGTCTACGAATAGGGAAGTTGTGAGTGTTATTTGATTTACGATGTGTAAAAAGATTGAGTTATACATATATATACATATGCATTTACATATAGCACAAAAATTTTCCAACCATGTTTTTTCAAGTTCAAGTACTAAGATATGACCACTCTGTTCAACATTAAGAAGCATATATGTAAATGCATGGGAAGGGTAGAAAATTCATATTAGACACATGACAGTGGTACCAACTCAGAAGTCGGAGCTCTGAAGCATACTGCAGAGGTCATCTCAGGGCTTGCTCTTAATAGCTCTGTATTTATAAAATCTTTCTTAATGAGAATATATTCATGCATTAGTGCAATAATTAAAAAGACAAAACAACTAGAGAAATGAAGAGCAAAGAATTTCCTTTTTGATCCCTGGCCACTTCTGTTTGTAATGGACAAATTCACCCCCAAATTTGGCCATTCCATTCATTCTGGCCATTTATCACTCATGCTTTGAGATAGGGCTAAATTTTCAATGGGTGCCCAGCAAAAGAAGTAGCAAATTATTCACCAAAACAATCATCTCAAAGGACTTCCCTTTAGATACACATTTCCTTACCTTCCACACTTTTTACAACTGGAATTTAGAATTTTCCTGTTGAAACTTCTAGTTGCTAAGCAGCATTTCCTCCTTCCTCTCTGACAAGCTTGGTTGCCATAATAACTTTTCATCAGCTTGATCTTCCTCTTCCTTTCCTCCTAATCACCACCACCACCACCACCACACACACACACACACACACGATTTTCCAGAGCTATTCCGTACACTAGGTATTTATTCATTTGCTTTGTAAGAAAGTAAAGTCTTGTCTTTTTATTGTTGCAAACTCCTAACCAAAAGGATGTTTGTTTCTTCTTCTAGGAAGACAGCCACCCCAGAAATGGGTTTTCAAAAAATTAAGAAGAGAACTGGTTTGAGGGTTAGTTCTGAGGACAGACGCTTAGGTTTACAGGTTACTTTAGGGTGATGGCTTTCAGATGGCTAAGTCCTATTACAATTTCATTCAATAAATATTTATTACCATAATCCCTATAATTTACTGGATATTGAGAATGCAATGGTCAGTGAAAACAGTCACCACTCTAAAACAAGTTACATTCAGAGGATGGTGCTATATGAACACAATGTCCCCGCCTTCAGCCCACTCAAACTCTGTTCCAGCTTCCAAATACTCCTTCCTCTGAGCTTAAAAATGGTTGTCAGGTGCAAAGCCTTCGACCTACCTGGGTTCTAAAGTGGGTACACGATGGGTCCTCCTTTGGCCAACAGAGTCTACAGACTGGCAGTGGAAAGGCCCCAGGCAAGAATCTGAGCCCTGGAATTACTGGTGAGACTTTGGCCTTTGGAGAGCCTTGTCCTCCCGCAGGAACGCCTGGTCTGCTTGGTCCTGGAATAGCCATTATGGATACACACACGAGGGATGCGCCTGTGGGCAGAAGAGCGTGTCCTCTTGCTGTGGGCAAAGACCACCTGGATTTAAGTCCTGACTCCATTGCTTCATAATTGTAAAAGCTTGGGCAAGTTTCTTAACACTTTTTTTATACAATGGAGATAACAGTGTATAAATCAAAGAGCTATTATAATAGGAATCTTTGATTTTTACAAATTGCTTAGACCAGTACCTGAAACAATATGATCAAAAATGCTGACTTTCTATCTCTTCAGCCTGACTCGAATTCTGTAGCTAAGAATGGAAAGGAAAGAGGCTTTCTTAGAAAGAAGCCAGGCTGATGTAGCCTCAGCTCACAAGAGTGTATGACGTCGTGTCTCCCACCACAGTACCCCCGTCAGCCTGCGCCCTGAAGGCAAGAAAAGACAGGGCCCAGAGAGACCCGTCACCAGAGGGAGCATGGTCTGTGCTCCCCAACAAAAAGGTCATTCCCAGGGATAAGGACTTCTCGTGGGGACAGGCCACATATTTATCACCATTAACAACATAGCAGGGCTTCCCCTGTGTCTAGGGTTTAACAATCCACCTGCCAATGCAGGGGACAGGGGTTCAGTTTCTGATCTGGAAAGATCCCACGGCCGTGGAGCAACTGAGCCTGTGCGCCACAAGTACTGAGCCAATGCTACAGAGACCACAAGCCACAGCTACTGAGCACACACACCGCAGCTACTGAGCACACACACCACAGCTACTGAGCACACACACCGCAGCGCACACACCGCAGCTACTGAGCACACACACCGCAGCTACTGAGCACACACCACAACTACTGAGCATACACACCACAGCTACTGAGCACACACCACAACTACTGAGCATACACACCACAGCTACTGAGCACACACCACAACTACTGAGCATACACACCACACAACTGAACACACACACAGCTACTGAGCACACACCACACAACTGAACACACACACAACTACTGAGCACACACCACACAACTGAACACACACACACAGCTACTGAGCACACACACAACAGCTACTGAGCACACACACCACAACTACTGAGCACACACACCACACAACTGAACACACACACACAACTACTGAGCACACACACCACAACTACTGAGCATACACACCACACAACTGAACACACACACAGCTACTGAGCACACACCACACAACTGAACACACACACACAGCTACTGAGCACACACACCACCGCTGCTGCGCATATACACAACTGCACACACACAACTACTGAGCCTACACACCACAGCTACTGAGCACACACACCCGGAAGCAGAGCAGCCCCTGCTCGCTGCAGCCAGAGAAAGCCCACACACAGCAGCGGGCACACAGCACAGCCAGAAACAAACAAATTGTTAAAACAACAAAACAGTGACAAGAGCACTTAAGGATACTAAAATATGCTTTATGGAAATTAGAGGTATGACTTTTAATCTTTTGAAAAATGCAATGCATTAGATGAAACAAAGAACACAGTGATCACTGCCGAGAACTGAATCGTTGTCTTGGAAAATCAAAGTATGGAAATTCTTCAAAAATGGAGCAAAAATCAAAACAGATGTAAATCCTGAGGGAGGAAAAAATGATTTGGAGAACACATGAAAGTTTCAAAAAGCAAATGATAGATGACCCAGGACAGATAGAAGCAAAGAAGGAGAAGCAATAATTAAGTACAAGAGAGAAATTCCCTGGCTTTAAGAGAGATTTGATTCTGCAGGTGAAAAGAGCTCACTGAATTTGAACAAGATTGACTTATAAAGACAATATGTCTGTATATAAATCCCAAAGATAAAACAAAACAGAAGAAAACAAAACATTATAACCTTCTAGACAGAAAGAATTGATTACAAAGAAAAAAAGAACAGACTGACATCAGATTTCCTGTCTGTGATTGTGGAGTTTAGGTGGCAAGTAACATCCACAGCTAGTAAGAGAAGAGAACTGTGAACCGATAAACAAGAATTCACAGAAGTTGTCAGCACAGGCCTCATCTGAGGAGAATGTGTAATAAAGAGCTTTAGCCAAATGAACGAACTCAGAACACAAATCTTAACATTAGCAAAGGTGAAGGAGAACAAAAATGGTTATTGAAGGAGTCCTTTGGGCCTAGAAAAGAAAACAACAGTCTCAAAGGCCCTTGCTGAATCATCTATCTTCGGAGAAAACAAAACAGAACTTTAGGTCCCGCCCTGATGCTCCAGGCCGGTTGCATCTATCTGGGACTTATCACCCCCTGTCCGGAAACCTTCCACCCCCTACACTTGCCCAGAAGACTTATCATGCCCTGTCCAACTACAAATGCCATCTCAACTAAAGAATACCCAAAACATCCCACCTGATTAACATTTCCCTTATGGCTTCCACAAACCTCCCTATAAATATGGAGCCTCCCTGAACCCTCTCACTCAGCCTGGTCGTTAAGCAGACAGTCGTCCCTCCTTGCCTGAATAAAGGTAACCTACTTCGGTTGAGGTCGTCTTTCCTTTCTCTGCCTCGGCCCAAGCTATACCTTAGAGTTATGATTTTTGCAATATACAGGAAAGTGATTCAAAATAATTTAGGGCTCTGAAATAAAATAATGCTCTCTAAAATAACACAAAATAAGTTCAGAATTATAACAAAAAATAATTTCACCAAAACTTGTGTTGCAAATGAGAAGAAAGGGAGAGAACTAGCAGAAATCCTGTCCTAACCTGGGGAGAGCAGGGCCCTGGAGCACTCACCCACCTGAAACTGGAGGAGCAGGGAGCAATCGGACGTGCCCTGGTCAGGGGACCGTCTCCTTTCAGACTGCACTCAGCTATGCAAAGGGAATCAGACTAAACGGGCCTTGAGTTTCTCCTGTGACAGGAACGGGGAACAGGCAGTCCAGGCACAGCTCCCAGGGCCACAGCGGCCTGACTCCTGCGTTCACTCTGCCCCCATTCTTGTGGCTGCCGGCATTATGACAGGAGGTGACTGTTCCACCTTCAGGCATGATGTCTGCATTTTAGGCTTAAAGAAAAGGGTGGGCAAAGGGCAAAAGTAAAAGCCAGCTGAGTATATACACTAGCGTTCTCCCTAAAGCCCCATGCGGTAGATTCCACATATATATAAAGAGCCAGGAAATGGTCCCTGGCCACTGCCAATTAGAGAAATCTAGTTTGCAGCACTCCTTTTCCCCCAAAGAAGTTTGCATTCTGATTAGTTCAGAAGAGAGTGTGTTACAGGTGGGTAGGTAACTACCACTGTCCACTAAAGGGACAGTCCTGGGTGTTCATTGGAAGGACTGATGCTGAAGCTGAAACTCCAATACTTTGGCCACCTGATGTGAAGAGCTGACTCATTGGAAAAGACCCTGATGCTGGGAGGGATTGGGGGCAGGTGGAGAAGGGGATGACAGAAGATGAGATGGCTGGATGGCATCACCGACTTGATGGACATGGGTTTGAGTAAACTCCAGGAATTGGTGATGGACAGGGAGGCCTGGTGTGCTGCAATTCATGGGGTTGCAAAGAGTTGGACATGACTGAATGACTGAACTGAACTGAACATTTTGCTTTTATATCACAAGTGAGAATTTGTATTTGAAATGGGACAGTAACCCTTGGTGCAATGGAAACAGAAAGCTGAACTTCCAAATTAACAAGAGAAAAAAAAGAGAATAAAGTGTAGTTTATCATACCATAAGAAATGAGGGAAAGTAAAGACAGAAATTATGAAATAAATAGTAAATTAATACTGCAAGAAGTACATAAGTTCTTCTTTTACATGTAAGAGAGCCAAAATGCTCTCATTTTGTTTAAAAAACAAACCCCAACCTTGAGGGCATTATGGTAAGTGAAATAAGTTAGACAGCAAAAGACCGACACCAGAGGATCTTATTTACATATGTAATCTAAACAACACCAACCAACCAACCAAACCCCAGAATGGAACTCATAGACACAGAGAGCAGACTGGTGGTTGGTAGGGGCAGGGCGTGAAAGGGTAACCCGGGTTTAAAGGTACAAACTCCAGTGATTGCATAAATTCTGCGGCTGCCACGTACAGCACTGTGACTACAGTTAACAATCCTGCATTGTACGTGTGAAAGTTGCTAAAAGAATAGACATCACAGTTCACATCACACAAAAAAGAATCTGTCACTATGTGGAGTAATGGGTGTTCATTAGACTTACCATGATGGAGGAAACAGAACAGGCTTCATCTTGAGAGCAGGGCTCCATCTGGGGCTGGACTGTGGACTTTCAGCTACTTGCCCAGTATCTATGGAAACGACAACCAACTGGAAAACCAGGCCCGCAGAAGGAAGAGCCCAGGGCTCTCCATCGCCTAAAAGAATAGCCTGATTGTCTGTGTAACCGAATAGAATCATATATTCTGTTATGCTTATTGGAGTATGACCCCAGGCTTATTGATAATTGTCCACTGTTAACTACCTAGGCTTAAGGCATATGATCCTTGGTTAACTTGATTCTATCTTTCTTTTTCCTCAGTTCAGACTAGTATCAGGGAACCTTATACACTTAGGGTATATAAGGTTTTCACAAAAACTGGTCGGGTCCTCGGCTAAGAGGAGACTCTGCCTTGGGCCCACCTGGGTAATGAACTGCGCTCCGCTGTCTGCATTATCCTTCTGAGTGAGTTTGTTTCCTGGAACACGTGGCTACAACAACTGCAGTGATCATTCTGCAGTGTATACAAATATCAAATCATTACGTTGTACACCTGAAACTAATATACTGTTATATGTTAATCATAACTCAATAAAAAAGAAAAAACATGCAACTAAATGTTAGTTGTAAGATATATACCTAAAATGATACATTTTAAAATGATAATAAAATGACAGAGAAATAATTACTGGCAAATATAAATAAGAAGAATAAAAATATAAATAAAATAATAAATAAAAAGAATACATATATAGGAGTACATGTATGCATATACCTACACATATAAAATAAGGTACAATTTAAAAATACAATCACTAGTTAGCCACAAGGGTCACTATATAAATGAGAAAAGGCAAAATTTTTTTAACACAATGTAAGAGGCTACTTATGGGTCAAACAACACAGTGAATAAAAACACATGGTGACCACTGTTACAACTATAAAATCAAACATTATAGAGGGAGATTTTAATATGTCACTTAAAAATTATGCCAATCTAATAGAAAAGCTTATTTTCCAGCAGAATTATTGGGAACAAGGGAATGAAACAGACAAGCAGACAGGCAGTTACAACACGGAAATAAGTGCTGTGATAGAAATGAATACAGGCTGTGACTAACCCAGTTTCTTCTCTAGTAGATGCTACACACACAAAGTAGGTTAAACAAGAATGGTGTCTGCCTTCTAGGAGTTCATGATTAGGTAAGTCCGTTCTGGAACACACTTCAAGGTCAACTTTTTCTCTTTATAAAGTTTTCCCTGGTTTAAAAGTGATGATTTAACAAGTACATTATCAAAATAGCTTATGATAACTATATATGACTTTACTAAATAAAACATTTTAAAAAAGAAAGTGTGATTTCTTTTTCAGACCACTGATACCATTGATTAAATATTTTTAATGAACTAAATGCCTGGGAACACTCTTCATCTCTCACTTATATATGAGTGCGTGAGAAAACAGGCGTCCACAAGTCGTTTAAGATAGCCACTGTTCAGGATGACAGCTGGTATGTGGCCTTCACTGTTATGCACCTCGGTCTGACTGAGAGGAGTCCTGAGGGGCTCCCAAGGCTGTGACCTCATCACAGGGATCACCCGCCCCTCCTTTCCTACCACGCACTTCTGATCATCCCTTCCTCCTCCAAATGTAACCACTTTCCGTTTCTCCTGAACTACTCAGATGCATTTACTATTATAGTTCTGAACAGTACTCAGTCCTGACTTGAATACCTAATAGTTAGTGGAGCATATTGAGACCCTGACTACTACAGAAAAGAGAACTGTGAACAATATAATCCAGTTTCTTTGACAAAATGCCAATTTAGAAAGATGCTTATGAAATACATACACAAAATTACTTACAAATCCTATGTGTACAACAATTAGATGCAAAACTTTAAAAATATGTGTCATGTCACACAAGACTGTAATTTCATCTCTGTGTCTCAGATTCTGCATTAATTCCCTCCTGACTGCCTCACTGTGATGGCTGAGTGAACGCTGATCATTTAGCTATCTTTCAGATTACTGCTTAAAGTTTTTAGTCTCTGAGTCTGACTCAGGCAAGCTGACAATTAACATCTCTGACAGTGACTTTCAGGGAAGGCTGTACCCCGTCCTCGGGAGAATTCTCTAGATCTGAGGTGCTGCTTTGGGTCATTGCAGTGACTGAGGAGACCTAATTGAGTTTAGTGGACAGGACAAGAGAGGTTAGGCATTCTGCAACACGTAACGCTGAGAGATGCCTCATAAGAGCACAACTGTCCGACATCCCACCAGATCCTTAAGCAATTGAAAGGCCAATTTAAAACCAACTGCGCTTAAAATATTTGACATATAAACACATATAAAAATTTTTAATATAATCACAAAGTATTTTCTCCTGGTCTTAATATTCTTCAAGAGCATAAGCAGAATGTTGACCATCATTTTAGGAAATTATTTTATGGAGCAATGCTGTTTATGGTTTTAAGCTGAGAATATAATACACCACCACTGGACTACATACTTATCCTTAGTTTATAGGCAAATATATATCAGAAGAGACTGATTCCCATTCTAACAGATTTACAGCTAAATATTTGACACGTAGGAATCTTATGAATTTATTAATAAAAGTTTTTACATTTTTCATATTAATAAGCTCCTATGTAATTTCAAATTACAGTACAGGATAAATCTAGGTAAGTTGCATATTAAAATTACTTCTTTGGGAGTTGGTCCTCTCTTTCCATGTCCCCAGTGTCAGCCACACCACCTCTCTGTGGCCCCTGGGGTTTCCTACTGTTTCAGCCCAAGAATCCAAGCCAGAAGATAATTGCCTACAACTGTCTGAAATGCTATTCCCATAGCAATTTAGTTTAGTTCATTTTATTGTATATGAATGAGTTTTGGCTACTATTACCTATCCCAATGCTGGGTTTTATTTCATGTCCACTGTGCCTCTCCTCTATGCTTTTCCTGTGTTCCCATACTGAAAGTGTCAGATCAACTTCTCATAAACCCAAATTGATTATGAATAAAAGGAAGCAAATATTTGGCTTCATCATGTCTTCTACTATTGTAATCTTATTCAGTATTTACATATTGAAACATATATATTTTAAATTTTTTGGGGGGTATACCACGCGGCATACAGGGTCCTAGTTTTCTGATCAGGGATGGAACCCACATCTCCTGCAATGGAAGCACACAGTCTTAACTGCTGGACTGCCAGGGAAGTCCCTCCGGTATATAATTTTATGAACTATTTTCCATTTTAAATAGATTTAGGACATTATGGTGGTCTTTCAAAAGTATATTTGTTAGATTTCAGTGTCTTTAAAGATAATTAAAGGACAAGGAATGGGGAATCCTATTTGACAGAACTGGGAGCCATAGACCTATGTAATTCCCAAAGATTCAGAGGATATGGGTATGGACATGATTATGGTTATGGATTTAGAAAAGGCAGAGGAAGCAGAGATCAAATTGCTAACATCTATTGAATCATTGAGAAAGAAAGCGAGTTCCAGAAAAACATCTAATTCTGCTTTATTGACTATACCAAAGCCTTTGACTGTGCAAAGTTTATTTTTTCACAATAAACTGTGGAAAATTTTTAAAGAGATGGGAATACCAGACCACCTGATCTGCCTCTTGAGAAATCTGTATGCAGGTCAAGAAGCAACAGTTAGAACTGGACATGGAACAACAGACTGGTTCCAAATAGGAAAAGGAGTACGTCAAGGCTGTATATTGTCACCCTCTTATTTAACGTACACGCAGAGTACATCATGAAAAATGCCAGGCTGGATGATGCACAAGCTGGAATCAAGATTGCTGGGAAAAACATCAATAACCTCAGATATGCAGATGACACCACCCTTATGGCAGAAAGTGAAGAAGAAGTAAGGAGCCTCTTGATGAAAGTGAAAGAGGAGAGTGAAAAAGTTGGCTTAAAGCTCAACATTCATAAAACTAAGATCATGGCATCTGGTCCCATCACTTCATGACAAATAGATGGGGAAACAGTGGCTGACTTTATTTTTTTGGGCTCCAAAATCACTGCAGATGGTGACTGAAGCCATGAAATTAAAACACGCTTGCTTCTTGGAAGAAAAGCTAGACAGAATATTAAAAAGCAGAAGCATTACTTTGTCAACAAAGGTTCATCTAGTCAAGGCTATGGTTTTTCCAGTAGTCATGTATGGATGTGAGAGTTGGGCTATAAAGAAAGCTGAGTGCAGAAGAATTGATGCTTTTGAACTGTGTTGTTGGAGAAGACTCTTGAGAGTCCCTTGGACTGTGAGGAGATCCAACCAGTCCATCTTAAAGGAAATCAGTCCTGGGTGTTCATTGGAAGGACTGATGTTGAAGCTGAAACCCCAATACTTTGGTCACCTGATGCAAAGAGCTGACTCATTGGAAAAGACCCTGATGCTGGGAAAGATTGAGGGCAGGAGGAGAAGGGGACGACAGAGGATGAGATGGTTGGACAGCATCACCGACTCAATGGACATGGGTTTGGGTGGACTCCAAGAGTTGGTGATGGACAGGGAGGCCTGACATGCTGCGATTCATGGGGTCGCAAAGAGTCAGACTGATGGTTATGGTTGTGGTTAACAGCTACTGTAAAGGTTATGATTACCTTAGCGTTATATTCCAACATTAAACCAGAATAACAGCTAAGTACTAATCTACAACCCTTGAACAAATTATTTTGTGAATTTATTCTTCATTTCACATTCTCTATCCTCTTTATTTAACTATATCAGATTACATGTTTCTCCCTTCTCCCTTGTAAAATATTTATACTTTCCAATCTTATACCATGCCTTTAGTCAAGTGCTATTCACTTTACCTGGAATATGCTTCCCTCAGACTCACTTTTCCAAGATAAGGTAAAAAATCATACTAATTGAAATCTTTCTCCCATCACCTTTATTGGATGTAATTTTCTTTTGAGTCTGAATTTCCACAGCAATATTCTAAAGCAAATATCTATATATATGTATGTATATGTGTGTGTGTATATATATATGTATACATCTTTGTCATAACCTTTCTACTCTGTATTTTGGCTACATAACTTATCATGGGAGTTCAAAAGTTCCTTGAGGGTAGGATATTTGCTTCTACTATGTGGTTAGCTTGACCAAATAAATAAATAATCTGTAGTCTGCCAGAAACCTAAATTTCTCAGAATTATAAACATAAAATAATTATCATTTTCAATATTACAATCAACTAACTAGTCTTAAATTTAATTTGTCTTAAACTTGATGTACATAACATATGTATACTAAATAAAACTCCAGTACAAAAAGATTGAAATTTAGAGGAAAAATATTAGTGTTTCATGTACAAATATTTATTTAGACCCTTTGATAACATTTCTGCTGAAACTTAAGTATGGTTCAAATTTCTGAAGGATGTTTCCAATAACAAAATGAGGAACAGTTCTATTAATATCACAGTGGAAAGATCATACGGAGCAATAGAGAGAATGGATATTTCACAAAGGAAAATGCTATTTGGATTAACAGGTAGGTGGGAACATCTAGTCCTAGCTCTTTCGTTAGCCAAATGCTGTATGCTGTAACACACTGTACTTGAATGCAGAACATTATTAAGAGTAAATTCTCTGCAGAATATCAATGATTTTGTGTACTTCTAATTCCTTGCTGTCTTGAACTTCTGAGCCTCATAAAATAAAAATTACTTAATAGGGTAAAAGCAATTAAAATCAGACTTACAGGTTATATTTCCCGTAAGTTTATGGTGGACCAGCCTCAGGAGAGTGTAACCAGAGCAACATTGAAGCGGGAACAATTGCAGCTGCAAGCCTCAGGCCTTGCAAAACCCACTCTGAAGTGTTAACACCGTACACAGATTCTGTAAGGTAAGGCATAACCAGTACTAACCACCAAGAGGACTGTCCCCAAACTTTTTACACAGAAAATGTATAGCCTGCCAAAAAGGATGAAAATCAAACAAAGTTTTAGTTATAGGCCTTATGTCTTAATGAAAACTCATACTAAAAAAAGTTAGTCATCTCACATTTTTAATTTTTTATTATATTGTATAATATAATTTATAAAGTTTTTATTATATTGTACGTAATTTAAAATTTACATTTCTCTCCCAATCCCCCCAAAACAGGATTGCAGTTTAAATTTTTTTTCTATTTTGGATATTTTACTGCTATCTACATTAATAAACTTTTAAAATTTGTATACCTTTTCCTTGATTTAATAAATAATGAATGTATCAGTCAGGATTCATTTATGGAGACAGTCATTTTTTTTTTCATTTATTTTTATTAGTTGGAGGCTAATTACTTTACAATATTGTAGTGGGCTTTGTCATACATTGACATGAATCAGCCATGGATTTACATGTATTCCCCATCCCGATCCCCCCTCCCACCTCCCTCTCTACCCGATCCCTCTGGGCCTTCCCAGTGCACCAGGCCCGAGCACTTGTCTCATGCATCCAGCCTGGGCTGGTGATCTGTTTAAAAATATGGAACACTTCATGAATTTGCGTGTCATCTCTGCGCAGGGGCCATGCTAATCTTCTCTGTATCGTTCCAATTTTAGCATATGTGCTGCCGAAGCGAGCACGGAGACAGTCATTTTAACAGAGTAAATTTAATGTAAGGAATTGGTTAAAGAGTTATTAAACAACTGAAAGTAAAAGGAACTAAAGTAACATATAGAAACTCAAGAAAGCAGCTCCTACTATTAAACTTGGAGGAACAAAGAGAAAGGATAAGATTATTAGAACTGATCAGCTGGTGTTAGTATCCCAGGAGCTTTAGAAGAGAGACCAACACAGCTGGGACTCAGGAATCTAAGAGAAGGCCGCTGCAGGGCAGCTGTAAGCTGGTACCAGTACCTCTGAGCAGGCAACAAGCTGTTCTGGGAGCACGGGAGCCAAACTGCTGTGGTCAGGATGAAACACCACTCTGTCAGGACCCTGGCAGGGACAGGAAGCAGAATCAGAAGCAGCAAGTCCCCTTTGCTACCTCCAGTTCTGCCTTCCGCCTCTTGGGCCCCAATTTGACAGGGAACCAGATTGCAAACAAAAATGTGGCTTGCCAAGTTCTAGCACGCGCACACACACACACACACACACACACACCCCATATTTTAAATAAATGATTGAGGTGCTCTAATCTTTTCTGAGGCCCACCACTTTCGATAAAAGGAAAGTTCTCCTTCATGTAAGGAAAACCTGACAGTATTCCTGAGAAATGATAATCAGCATCATGTAACTGATTAACCTTTTAAACCAATGACCAGACTCAAAACTACTTAAGAGATTCAAGACTCAAGCTTTATCCCTAAAAGTGTGAAGCAGAAACTGTGGGGAGTGGGGGAAGTTCCCTCTACCCTTTTGGAGTTCTTTTGGTGGGTCTAATAATTGAATTGACACAAGAAAGATTAACAGGAAAAAAACTGAATTTGTATATAAAGGGGTCTAATAGAAATAGGGCCTAAAGAAATGACCAAAGCAGGCAGCTTTAATAGTTTTTAGGTGAATAAACAATAAATTTGTGAAGAATTGACAGAAAAAAAAAAAAAAGAAAAGAAAAGAAAAGTTGGGTTTGGGCACTAATTAGCAAAGAATCGAAGCAGTTTGTTTAGTCTGTTTACAAAGCCTCCTCTGCCCTGCATTCCCTACCTTTGGGTGTTTCTCCACCTCCTGCTTCCAAGGAGACAGAATAGGGTCCAAGTGTTCTTGCACTGGCTATTTCCTAGGTCACTTTAGTTCAAAATAATCAACATGCCTGTTTGACATCTTTTGGGCCAGTCTGCCCTGAGCCTCAACAGAGCTCAATAACTCTGTTCATGCATGCTTACAATGTCTCCAGATTTTTTTGATCCATCTATAAATCTTAAATATCTTAAATTTCACCAGTGGGCTTACATACCTAATCTTCATCATGTTAGTGAACATGCAACAATTTTCAATAGAATAAAAGAAAAGAAAACCAATTTCTGACATTCAATATGCTAATTAGAAAAGCATGATTCGGTGGTGATGGTTCTAACAGAAGAGCTTGTAGTTGCTTCTCGGGAGTACAGGCTTTTCTGATACAACACCGGCTAACCTGCATTTTAGCTCAACCTAAGTAATACTCAGAAATACGCTACGTGCTCAGCGGCTAAGTCATCTCCGACTCTGTGTGACCTCACAGGACTGTAGCCCAACAGGCTCAGACTCCGTCCATGTGATTTCCTAGGCAAGAATACGGGAGTGGGTTGCCATTTCCTTCTCCAAACATAAACACCACCATATAAATACTAAAGAATTTTCAAAGTAAACTGTAGATGAAGGAGGAAACAGAACAGGCTCTATCTTGAAAGCAGGACTCCACCTTGGGCAGGACTGTGGACTTTGAGCTCTATGCCCGGTATCTATGGAAACGACAAAGCAACTGGAAAACCAGGCCCCCGGAAGGAAGAGCCCCAGAGCTCTCCATTGCCTAAAAGAATACCCTAGTTAATACCCCGATTATCTGTGTAACTGAATAGAATCATACATTCTATTATGCTTATTGAGGTATGTCCACAGGCCTACTGATAATTGTCCACTGTTAACTACCTACGCTTAAGGCATATGATCACGGCTAACTTTGATTGTATCTTTCTTTTTCCTTTGTTCAGACTAGATTCAGGGAACCTTATACACTTAGGGTATATAAGGTTTTCACAAAACTGGCCAGGGTCCTTGGCTAAGAGGAGACTCTGCCCGGGGCCGGCTGGTGTAACAAGCTGCACTCTACTATCTGCGTTGTCCTTCTGAGTGAGTTTGTTTCTCAGAACACATGGTTACAACATAGACACTGTGACACTTGGATTCATATATCACTATTTATACCAAACTATATGCCATATAGAGAATTTTTAAATGTAAGATAAGGCAAATGAGGGTACAAAGAGAAAATCTGAGACATTTGGAATTCTCCCTCTCTTTCTCTTTCAGCAATCAAACAAAACCCAGAAGCAATTAAGATAGATTTTCAAATCCCTAAAAATAAAACATACTGCATAAACAAGTTCCAGTGACAAACAAAAATAAGAAAAGACTATATGCAAAAAAGATTACAAGAATTAACACTTTATATATAATAAACTTGTGTAAGTCAACCATTTAATAGAAAAATGAAATGAAAAATCACAGTAAAATTTCAACAACACATGAAAAGATGTTGAAACTTATTTATAATAAAGAAACATAAACTAGTACTAAGTGATATTTCAGTTTTCCATTAGGTTAAAAATTCGAATGTGGGTTACAAGAAAATCAAAGAATCTACACATTGCCAGTGGGACTACAGCTGGCAAATTGGAAATGTCTCTCAACGTTAGATATACACACCTTATTGTTTCAGCCAGTACACATTTGAGATTTTTTCCTACAAATATTTACTACTTATATACAAATAATTATGTACTAGTATATATATTACTACATTGTAATAACAAAATGAAAACAACTTCAGCATTTTTATGCACAACATAGGGATTTCTATACATTACAAATGATCACTATGGTATCTAGCTACCATGTGACACCATACAAAGATATTACAATATAACTGACCTCATTTCCCATGCTATGTATCTCGCCCGGTGACTCGTTTTTAAAGCGGAAGTCTGTACCTCATAATCTCTCTCATCTATTCATTCATCCTTCAATCCCCCTTCCCCTCTGGTGACCACCTGGTCCTGTATCTACGAGTCTGTTATGTTTGTTCATTTGTTTTGCTTCTTAGATTCCACATATAAGTGAAAACATACAGCATGTGTCTTTCTCTGTCTGACTTATTTCAGTTAGCATAATGCCCTCTGAGGCATCCACGTTGTCACAAATGACAAGAAACTCTAATGACAAAAAGACAAAAAAAAACTCTCTTTTTAAACTAATATTCCATTGTTTGTGTGTGTGTGGTGTCTATATACATACACACACATATATATACACACCACACACACACATATATATATACACACCACATATATATATACATATACCATATATGTTTATATACCACATCTTTCTTACCCATTCATCTGTTAAGGGACAAAGATTGTTTCCGTATCTCGGCTACTATAAATAATACTTCAGTGAACACAGGGGTGGGTGCATGTATCTTTTCAAATAATATTTTTTTGTTTGTTTTCTTTGAAAAAAATACCCAGAAATGGAATTGCTGGCTCATACGGTAGACCTGCTTTTAATCTTTTAAGGACCCTCCACACTGTTTTCCTTAGTGTGCACCCATTTACACTCCCACCAACAGTCCCCTCCTCTCCACACCCTCCCCAGTCCACGTTATTTGCTGTGTTTTGATCACAGCCGTTCTGACAAGCGTGGGTCATACTTCACTGCGCTTTGCTTTGTGTTTCCCTGATGATTACTGATGTTGAGCATGTTTTCATGTGTCTTTTGGCCCATCTGTGTGTCTTTAGAAAAAATATCTATTAAGGTCCTCTACTGTACTGTTTGAACGTAAAAGTGGAAAACACTGAAACTTTCATCAATAGGGCATATGTTAAAAGCTGCTACACCAGTTACAGCTGTAAAATAATCTAAGTATTTCTAAATATTCACTCTTCTCTGTACATTATTAAGTAAAATGGAAGACTCAAAAATATGTACAATATTCAAACATTTGAGAAAAACTTAAAACTTAATTTCTGCATACATATACTGGCAAAGGATACAACATATTTGGAATGATTCACAATATATTGGCTTTGCCCCATTGCTTGCCTTTGAAGAGAGGAACAAGAGGTGAGTGATGGGCACAGACTTACTTTTATTGTGTACTTCTGTCCTTAGAATTTTTTTTACTTATTAAGAAATACCCTCTCAAAGGAGGGGAGGGGGTGGGGAAAGAAAGAAGGGAAGGAAAGATGAATGGAAGGGTGCTGGTTTTAGATTTTTATCAGGAGTCAACACTAAGATTCTTTTAAAATTTTGTGACAGCTGGAATAGTCACTCTTCCAGCACTGCTCACAGCATCATTTTTGTATTGAGTAGTAAAAAATGAGAATATGATCAGCTCTTTTATTCTTAAAGTCAAATGGGACTCTTCTCTGTGAGTCAATAAATTCAATCACAAAAGTGTACAATCATAAGTATGAATGGTCCATTTATGACCATCTGGTTCTCTTGCTTTCTGTGTTGAATGGAGATCAATGTACAGTCCATTGCAATGAACAGACATAGGACTTCTATAAGCAAAGTGCAACAATCCATTGATTTCGAGTAAAGGAAAAGCTAATCATTTCATGAACCACGTCTTATGGGTAGAAAGTAGTTTCTGGAATGGAATGTTTACACTAACTTTCAGGAAACACAGGTAGTGAAGAGTGTTGGGAACCTAGGACCGTGTGCCACATACCGTCATGAAATGACATTTACTTTCCTTGAAATAAAACAACAGCAATTTTCTCTGTTGCCATGTTCTGGCTTTTTTCTGAATAAGATTTAATCTTATTTCAAATCTAAGCAAGATGCTTAAAATGAAAATAACTGGGTTAAATTAGATAATGAGAACTGAAAATAGAAAAACTTGCACCTCCCATCAGATCCAAACAGTTCTATTAGCACAGAACATAGTCAGATGGAAGATTCTCTATCAACGGAGTTCTTTTTTAAAAAGTTCCTTCCCTCATTGTGCCTATATTTTGAAATGTATAGATTAATTAAAATAATAACTATCTAATGAAAACTTGTGATGGTTTGCCATGGGCTGGAGCTCTGATTATATAAAAATGCATAAGTCATAGGTATTCCCTCAGGGGATGTTCAAAGTAGTCATGCAGTAGATGAGTAAAATGATAACACTATGGGAAGTTTCTAGCTGAAAAAGTTTCAAAATATATGCATTTATCTTCACTCCCAATTGAAACCCTAATAAAATTACAGTAAAGGATAAAGGAAAATTTAATTAAAAAAATTGAAAGGTATAAACCTACATGGAAAGTATAACAGAAGAAGAAATTATGGCAATAAAATTTATAAAGATGAAACACAGACAGATGAGTAATGAATAATTCTGCAAACCTAAAGTATCATCAATTAAAGATTACTCCAAAAGTTACCATGTTGTTGAACAGTTTCAGAACTCCCTGTTCAATCTGTCAAGGCTGCAATGTTGAAAGCTGACAAGACACACGCCGCTCAATACTTGAAGGAGTCTTTTGGGCCTAGAAAAGAGAACAACAGTCTCAAAGGCCCCTTGCTGAATCATCTAACTTAGGAGAAAACAAAGCATAACTTTAGTTCCATCCTGATGCTCCAGGCCAGTTGCATCTATCTGGGACTTATCACCCCCTGTCCGGAAACCTACCACCCCCTACACCCGCCCAGAAGACTTATCACCCCCTGCCCAACTACAAGTGTCATCTCAACAAAAGAATACTCAAAATATCCCGCCTGATTGACGTTTCCCTTATCGCTTCCACAAACCTCCCTATGAGTATGAAGCCTCCCTGATCCCTTTCGGCGCTCAGCCTGGTCGTTAGGCCGACTGTCGACCCTCCTTACCTGAATAAAGGTAACCTACTTCTGTTGAGGTCGTCTTTCCTTTTCTGCCTCGCCGGAACTATGCCTTACAATACTCCTTTTTAGAGATACTTCTTTTGACATTTAACTTAATTTTTTCAATTGAGAAGTATTTTTCACTAAAATATTTTAATGTCTGCATACACCTTTTCTGGTTGAGTAGGTGCATATTTAGGAGTGAAGACTAGCATAATAATTGACAGCAAGAGACATTTAGAGTCTTCATTCTTAGGTTTGTAATATCTTTGCCTCCTACCAGAATCAGGGCATGTATTTCATAAACTGTATTTTATATGCACCTTGAAAAATTCCAAAGATTCAACAATATCTCATCTGCCCACATCTCTCAGAACTATTGGTGGAAATAGGTCAAAATATGATTGTGAAAAGTGAACTCATTACGACTATATAGAAACCAGACATAATGCCTGTGGCTCATATGAGCATGAAATTATCTCTCAGAAAAAATGTTCATGAACAGGCCCATGAAACTCTGTTTATATAAAATGATGAGCCTGGTTGGAATTAGCCCATGCCATGAACAGATGGACAGGAAATGGTACAGAGAAGAAAAAGTTCCTACATTTTAAGTTTGAGTGTTCCTTGTCTGTAGTCTGCATCTGTAAATAATTAATCACAAATCTGGTTTAAACAAGCTGCAGCCAATCAATCAATCACACATCTGGTTTGGTACTCCCACTCTGAAAATCAGCCAATCACTAAACTCCACACTAAACATCATCCAATTCTTAAGAAAATATCACTTCTGAAAATAAGCCAACCCCTACCCTTCATGTTGTCCCAAATTCTTTAAAGTTCCTTTTTTGTTTTGTTCAGAAAGACAATGGCCTAAAAACATATCTCTATCTTCTTCAGCAAGTAATAAATTTAACCTAGTTTCAGATATATTAGTGATCTTTGCTGTTGAAAGAACAGAGTAGAAAGTTCAAAAACAGAGCAAAATTCACACTTAGACTTAATATGTCATAAAAGTTGTATATCAAAAGCCCCAAATTGGACTTTTTAATATGTGATGTTTGAATAATTAGAACCCTATAGGAAAAAATAAAACTAGATCTATCCCATCAACTAAACATGAGTAAATTCTAAATGACTCAAATATATAAATATAAAACACGAAAAGCACAAGAAAGAATTCCTTTATAACCCTGGACTTGGAAAGGCCTTTCTAAGACAACATTTAGAAGCCATAAAAGAACAACTAAGTTAAGAAGAAACAATCTCCTCACTGGCAAATATATACCACAAGGAAAACTTAACCAAATGACAAACACTGAGAAAAATAAATATTTGCACCTCATAGCACAAGATCCAATCTCTCTGATTATAAACATTTATCAAATATAAATTTAAAAATTAAATAAATTTATAGAAAAATAGGTAAAAGGCAACAACAGAGTTCACAAAAATTAACAATTATAATACATGAGAAATTGTTAAACTGACTCATAAATGAAAAACTATACAGGAAACTGCACTAAACTATCACTTTATTATAGTGTCAAAAATCCAAATTTTCAAACACATGTAAAATTGTGCTGTAAAAAACACTTGTGGCAAAGCTAGAGGCAAAAGCATTCTATTTCTTAGGAGGAAGAAATTGTACAATCTATCTTGAAATAAATCTGATGATATCTGTCAAAATTACAAATGCATTTACCCTTTGACCTATTAGTTACACTTCTGGGAACTTATACTGCAACTAAACCAATATGTATACCAAGTAAAGGATCTATAAGTTTCTTCATTGGAACACCATTATAATAACAAAAGATGTGAAATAACCCAAGTATTCATCAAGAGGTGACTGGTTAAATAAACTATGACATATTCATATAAAGAAATACTACTTAATACTATATCAATGTTCAGGTGAAAAGATCTCAAGGCTATATTATTAGGGTTTGTTTACTTTTTTAAAAAGCAAAAAAAAGGGCATTCTACACATTGTGCTAACATTTACATTAAAAAGGAGGGAGTAAAAATCACATTTACAGATTTGCTTTTGTTTACCTTATAAAAAGCACTTGAAAGATTACACAGGAAACTAGGAGAGGGGAAGAGTGAACATGAGTGTTGGCTGAGAAGAGAGCAATTATTGCAATCATTTTCTTTTCTTTTTTTTTTCATTTTCAACATATACTTTTTGTATCATTTTGATGTTGAACTATGATAATATTCAAAAATTATTCAGTGTTTAAAAAATTCAGAAAACTATGGGCCTGTGCCTAGTTTTATTACTATGCCTCCTTTTCTTGGTTCTTTACACTGCAACAAAACTAAACAAATCATTCTCTGAGCTATCAAAAAAAATGTGTAAAACGCTTACATTTCAAAAGTTAAGTGACATACATCTTAGAACACTGATGAAAAGCCCCTATGACGTTAAGGCTTCACAGCTGAGAAAATACTCGGAAGAGCTGGAGGCCCTTGCTGTAGAGGCCTCATAAGGACTGACTTTTCCCTTCACGTCAGTGAGGCAAGCACAGAGAGGCCTGTCTTTTCTCAGCAGCTGGCGTGCTTGGACTAAGGCTCTGTGTCAGCAGTGGCACTCTGTCCCTAAAGCAAGCACAAATTCCTTCGCCCATGCTAAAACTGTGAACTTTGTAGGTCCTAAAGCCACTTTGATTCTGAGAAAACTTACAGTTTTAGAAAAAGAAAATACGACACCCACAGGAACCCTTTTTATTTGCAGAACCCATGCACAGCCATGACTGCCTTGAGATGGACTGGGCTTCTGCTACTTGAATTATCTGCCCCCACTGTGTCATATTCCCTAAATGAAAGCACTGCTGCATTTGGAATTGAAGCACATTAACATGGAGGATATAATGATCCCTACACGCGTGGTTGAAAGCCCTTCGAGATAAAGAATCTTAAGAACACGACTGTTTTCCCAAACCTGCCCATAGCTGCGATTGCGGTCATCAGCTTGCTAAAAAGTTGCACTAGAATTTCCAGGAAGAGTTTACACTCTTAACAGCAAAGATTTCTGTGCCTACATACCTGAAAAGTCAGACTCTTTCCCTGATTTACTGAATTATACACAAAAGAAAATAAAAATATTGGACCTATTTACATGGACAGATAGCCTTTCAAGGAATTAAAGAAGAAAAATTATATATTTACTAATTTGGAGAAGAGTTATTTATTTAGTTAGGATGAAAATACATATAAAAGTATAAAGTTGTAACCTTACATAAGCATTCCACGAGCCTTTTCACCTGAGGCATGGAGTGCATACTTTGTGTGGTATTTAGGAGAAGTCTGAGAAATGAAGTCTGAAGGATAAGAAGTAAGGAATCCTATGCTGGAAAGCATTTCCAGTGTGCCACGCAGAGAGGGAAATCAGTGACTTCAGCAGTCTTGTTGAGTTGAGGGGATGGGGTTGGAAATTCAAAGGCCAAGGCAGCTAGAATTTGGGTTGGGGGAGGGACAGAAAGGAGCTTCATAGAGAGAGACCTCAAGATCTCCCAAGGGGTTCCCTTGGGTCTTTGGATGAGTATTGATCAATGCATGCATGTGAAGAAGCCACCTAAGTCTGAAGAAAAGGGCTGGAATTTCTACCAATCAGGATGAAAAGATTTCCTAATACATGGGTCAGCTGGATAGAATCATCAGAAATTTATCACTTTAGTAGTGAGGCTAAATTAGCCCTAGACTAATCTTGCTCTGGACTCAGCTAAACCAAGCTTTAAAGCAAGCCTCAAAACAAGCCAACTCTTTCCAAATAACCTAACTGGCCCAGGTTAAAGTTCAAACATATTTAAAGATATAATTTTTTAAAACTTCATCAACCAACAATGTAAAATTAAAATGCCTGGTATCCAATCTAAAATTGTCAGGCATGAAAAGAGGGAAGAAAATAATGTCCCAGAAAAAGGAGTGAGCTTAGTAGTAAAAACAGGCACATAAACTAAAAAGATGATAAAATTAGGAGAAAAGTACATTAAAATAGCTACTATATATAATACATGCTTGAAAGATATAAGAAAACATAAACATTATACAGAGAGAAGTGAAAGATTTTTTTAAAAAATAAAATAAATAATATAAAAATAAAATAAAAAATAAAAATTTTTACTGAAAAACAAAATACCTGAAATAAAAATTTCACTGGATAGGATTAATAACAGAGTAGACACAGAAGAATGAAAATACTGCTAAAATACATCAATTTACCAAGAGGCCATAATCCTGAATATGTGTACCTAATACAAGAGGCAAAAAACAGATGAAGGTGGAAAAAGAAATAGACAAACCCACAATAGTTAGAGACTTTAACACCCTCTTTTCAATAATTTATGGACAAGAAGAAAACATCAGTACATATATATTTTAAAAACATTATCAAGCAACATCAGCTAACTAAAACAATAAAACACCTAAAATCAAGAGTGGAACAGGGTTTTCCTGGTGAGTCAGTGGTAAAGAACTCACCTTCCAACACGGGAGGGACTTCCCTGATAGCTCAGTGGGGGAGACACAGGTTTGATTCTTGCTCCAGGAAGATCCCACATGCTGCGGAGCAACACAGCCTGAGTGTCAAGAGAAGCCACTGCTAGGAGAAACGTGTGAACTGCAACTAGAGAGAAGCCTCCACTTGCCACAGCTAAAGAAAAGCCTGCACAGCAACAAAGATCCAGCAGAGCCTCCCAGAAAATAAATAAACAAAAATTTTTAAAAATTAGTTACTTAAAAAATATTTTAGGAGTGGAACAAAACAAACGGGAAGGACATAATCAAATTTAAAAGCCTTCGCACAGTGAAGGAAGTCATCAACAAAACAAAAAGGTAATCTGGATGGGAGAAAATATTTGCAATGTCCAATAAGGGGCTAAATCCAAAATATATAAAGAACTCAGAAAATCAATATCAAAAAACACAGCTCCATTAAAAATGGGCAGAGGACATGAATAGGCATTTTTCCAGAGAAGACAAACAGATGGCCAGCAGGCTCATGAAAGGATGCTCTAATCAGTAATTATCAGGGAAATGCCAATCAAAACAGCAATATTATTACCTCATAGCTGCAAGAATGGAGAAAAGGAAACCTTAGCTCATTGTTGGTAGAAATGTAGATTAGTACAGCCACCAAGGAAAACAGTATGTAGATTCCTCAAAAAATTAAAAAAAAAACTACCATTCAGTTCAGTTCAGTCAGTAGCTCAGTTCTGTTTGACCCTTTGTGACCCCATAGACGGCAGCTCACCAGCCCCTCCTGTCCCTCACCAACTCCTGGAGTTTACTCAAACTCATGTCCATTGAGTCAGTGATGCCATCCAACCATCTCATCCTCTGTCATCCCCTTTTCCTCCTGCCTTCAGTCTTTCCCACCATCAGGGTCTTTTCCAATGAGTCAGCCCTTCGCATCAGGTGGCCAAAGTATTGGAGTTTCAGCTTCAACATCAGACCTTCCAGTAAATATTCAGGGCTGATCTCCTTTAGGATGGACTGGTTGGATCTCCTTGCAGTCCAAGGGACTCTCAAGAGTCTTCTCCAACACCACAGTTCAAAACCATCAATTCTTTGGCGCTCAGCTTTCTTTATAGTCCAACTCTCACATGACTCATGACTACTGGAAAAACCATAGCTTTGACTAGATGGACCTTTGTCAGCAAAGCAATGTCTCTGCTTTTTAATATGCTGTCTAGGTTGGTCATAACTTCTCTTCCAAGGACCAAGCATCTTTTAATTTCATGGCTGCAGTCACCATCTGCAGTCATTTTGGAGCCCAAGCAAATAAAGTCAGCCACTGTTTCCCCATCTATTTGCCATGAAGTGATGGGACCAGATGCTATGATCTTAGTTTTCTGAATGTTGAGCTTTAAGCCAGCTTTTTCACTTTCATCCAGAGGCTCTTTAGTTCCTCTTTCCTTTCTGCCATTAGGGTGGTTTCATCTGCTGATCTGAGGCTATTGATATTTCTCCCGGCAATCTTGATTCCAGCTTGTGCTTCCTCCAGCCCAGCGTTTCTCATGATGTACTCTTCGTGTACGTTAAATAAGCAGGGTGACAAAATACAGCCTTTATGTACTTCTCTTCCTATTTGGAACCAGCCTGTTGTTCCATGTCCAGTTCTAACTGTTGCTTCCTGACCTGCATGCAGGTTTCTCAGGAGGTAGGTCAGGTGGTCTGGTATTCCCATCTCTTTCACAATTTTCCATAGTTTATTGTGATCCACACAGTCAAAGGCTTTGGCATAATCAATAAAGCAGAAATAGATGTTTTTCTGGAACTCTCTTGCTTTTTCTATGATCCAACGGATGTTGGCAATTTGATCTCTGGTTTCTCTGCCTTTTCTAAAACCAACTTGAACATCTAGAAGTTCACAGTTCATGTATTGCTAAAGCCTGGCTTGGAGAAATTTTGAACATTACTTTACTAGCATGTGAGATGAGTGCAATTGTGTGGTAGTATATATACACACACACACACACATACATACATATACATACATAATGAAATATTAACCATAAAAAGAATGAAATTTTGCCAGTTGCAACAATATGAATGGACCTAGAGGATATTATGCTTATTGAAATAATTCAGAGAAATATTGTATGTTTTTACTCCTATTTAGACTCTAAAAAACAAGACAAATGAACAAACATAACAAAACAGCAACAGACTCACAGATACAAACAAGTGGTCACCAGAGGAGATGCGGGTGGAGAGAAGAGCAGAATAGGTGAAGGGGATCGAGCAGCACAGAGCACAGGCAGAAAACACACTAGATGGATGCAACATACAGCAGAGGGGCAAGGGCAATATCTACACTCGCTCTGTGCGATACGTTAAGTCGCTTCAGTTGTGTGCAACTCTTTGGGACCCTCTAGACTCTGCAGCCCTTCAGGCTCCTGGTCCATGGGATTCTCCAGGCAAGAACACTTGGGTGAGTCACTGTTTCCTTCTCCAGGGGATCGAACCTGTGGTTCTTATGTCTCCTCCAAGCACCACCTGGGAAGACAACTTTATATAGAGTATAGAGTATAATCTATGAAAAATATCAAATCATTATGTTGTACACTTGAAAGTAATATAATATTGTAAGTCAACTACACAAATAAAAATTTGTTTTTCTAAAAAAGGCATGGAAAAAAAATCATCAGGAGGAAAGGGCCTGGCAATTCCAAATATTCCAATATTTGTGGAGATTTTCCTTCTCATTCTAAATATTCACTTTTATTCTTTAAAAAAAGATGTGAATAAAAACATTTTCAGACTTTCAAGGTCTCACATGAATCTCTCCATACTCACCCTTTCTTAGGAAGCTTTGAAAGGAGATGTTCATTACCAGAAAATAAACTAAGAAAGGAGAAAACATAGGACACGTAAAATACAGAATCCAACACAATGAGAGAGATGGGAATCCACAGAACCTAGAACAGCAGCTGAGCTCCTGACAGAGAGAATCACTTAAGAGCCCAGTGGGCTCCAGGAGAGGGGAATAAACAGAGATGAAATTCACTGAAATGTCTATTGTTTAAATAACGGACAGAAATTTTTTAAGGTAGGTAGAGAGTGTACAGACAATTTAGTAATAGCTACACAGAAAAACTAAGACAAGAAAATAAAACATTTATTATCTTCTCCAAGAAAAACAGAAGATTATACAAGAAAAGAAATGCAATCATAGTGTATTATGTGCTCAGTTGTGAGACACTGTGTCATATTTGTATCAGAAGGATTGTGGAAGATATGTGCGTGTGTGTGTCTTTATTTGGTGGGCTGTGGAGAGAGCAAGAAAAAGAAAAAAAAAAATTAAATTCTTATTTCCCACAGAGAGAGAGGTGAAAAATTAAGAAATGGCAGTATGAGCAATAAAATCTTGTCATGTGGATATATGGAGTTAGAACCAAAAGACGAAGTCGTAAGGTTTGAAAGTAGTTGATTTAGACAGTGGGACATTATTTTTCATAATAAAACTTGTGAAACTTTTTGTTTAAATCATATGCATGTATAACCTTGATGAAATTTTAATAATTTTACATAATAAATAGACCTTATTTGAGACGTTCTATAAGAAAGAGCAACACTGTAGTTCAGCAAAGAGTTGGGGCAGAGTTCAGGGAAATCTTTTCAGAGAAAATAATTCTTTATATTCTTTACCTCATTATAAACTGGAGTTAATGACCAGTTGAGGGACAGAAAGTCCTGTTGGGCAGAGGAACACTCCTGGGCAGCAGCCTGTGAGGCTGCCAGGGTTAATACCATGACGGGCGGCCTGGACCTAAGTTTTAGCTTCCCCCGAAATGGTAAGATTCCCTACCCCCATCAGGTAACCTGGAGTCAGCCAATCAATATGCACCCAGTAAGAACAAAGGGAGAGCTGAAAAGCCCGAGAAAGTCTGTACCGATAGAATTACTTTGCAAACATGTAACCAATCCGCTTAAGCCAGCTACTAACCGCTTTTGCATATCTTATAAATTTGTGTACCAAGCTTGAGCTCGGCGCTTTTTCTGACCCTGCACCACTGTGATGTTTGTGGCAGAAAGCCCTGGCTCGAGACAGTAATAAACTTCCCTTTTTGCGAGTTGCATTGTCTTGGAAGCCTTCTCTCTTCCCGCTCGGGGATTCAGACATCGGGCATAACATTTGGGGGCTCGTCCGGGATCCCTTGACAGGGAGAAGAGAACGCTTACAGGACAAAGGGGAAGGATAAATAATAACACCGGTGCTCAGGAAGCAGGGGGAGCAAGCCGGCGTAAGGCCGGGGCCAGCGGACGCGCTGGGCGGCAGCCGACTCCGCGAGAAGGCTTTTTATAAAGGGGGAGCAAGCCGGCGTAAGGCCAAGGCCAGCGGACGCGCTGGGGGGCAGCCGACTCCGCGAGAAGGCTTTTTATAAAGGGGGAGCCAAGCCGGCGTAAGGCCAAGGCCAGCGGACGCGCTGGGGGGCAGCCGACTCCGCGGGAAGGAAAGTTCCTCTCCCGACCCCGAGCCTGGTGAACAGCGGACGTCATTCGGTAAGGTGAATCTGCTACCGGGAGGCAAGAAAATTCAGGGGGCCCGAAAACCCAGCGCTGTGTCGTCGGCCGACGTTTGTTTGTCCGTGTGTTTGTCTTTGGCTCTCCGTGTTTTTGTGTGTGTGTGCCGGCATTGTCTCTAGTCTCGTTCTCTTCTGGTGCATCGTTCTTTCTCACTTCTGACTTATTCTCTCTCTTCCTTACCGTTTATTCTTTGACCATGGGGCAGGGAGAATCTACCCCACTTTCTCTCATGACTGACCATTTTTCGGATGTCAGGGCCAGGGCCCATGACTTGTCTTTGCTAGTCAAAAAGGTAAATTAATAACTCTTTGTTCTGCAGAGTGGCCCGCCTTTCAGGTTGGATGGCCTCCGGAAGGCACCTTTCAACCGTCCATCATACAGGCTGTGAAGGAGAAGATTATGGCTCCTGATCCCTGGGGCCATCCGAGTCAAGTCCCCTATGTCATGGTCTGGCAGGATCTAGTGGAAAATCCGCCTAAATGGTTAAAACCTTTTGTTTACAAACTTCCTAGTTCCTCCAGTTCACAGGTCCTGGTGATGGAGACCCCCCCGGAGGAAACCAAAAAGAAAGAGGACCCAAAACCAGTCCTTCAGGAATCATCTTATCCAAACCTGATAGATCTAGAAACGGAGATAAGGCCTCCGCCATATGTGCCCTCCTTGCAATCCCCTCCGAGGAGAGAAGCTCCCACAGGTGAACCGAGAGGATTAAGAGGGCCAACGGGAACCGACCGTGAGGGGGGACCGGCATTGGGGACCCGGGGGAAAACTAAGGGAGATAAGGGTAAGCAAGACCCTGGGGACCCAGAGTTACCTTCATCCACTGTTCAGGCGCTCCCCGTCCGAGTGGGACCAACTAACCCGGACGGAGAGCGAACCTATCAGTACTGGCCCTTTTCCACGAGTGACCTGTACAATTGGAAGACCCAAAACCCTCCTTTCTCAGAGAAGCCCCAAGGCCTCATTGACCTCTTAGATTCCATTTTGTTTACTCATAATCCCACCTGGGATGATTGTCAGCAGCTGTTGCAGGTGCTCTTCACCACGGAAGAACGGGAGCGAATTCTGGCAGAGGCGCGGAAACGGGTACCAGGGGTCGACGGGAGGCCAACCGCCCAGCCTCATCTTGTGGACGAGGGGTTTCCTCTGTTGCGGCCTAACTGGGATTTTGAGCGGGTGGAAGGTAGGGAGCGTCTCCGAGTGTACCGCCAGACTCTAATGGCTGGCCTGCGGGCTGCAGCAAGAAAGCCGACAAATCTGGCAAAGGTAAATTTAGTAAGGCAAGAGCCCACTGAAAGCCCGGCAGCCTTCCTAGAGAGGCTGATGGAAGCTTTCAGGCAATATACACCTATGGACCCCCAGGCTGAGGAGTCACGCGCTGCAGTTTTGTTAGCGTTTGTGAATCAGGCAGCCCCAGATATTAGGAAGAAATTACAAAAGGTAGAGGGATTAGGAGAACAGACAATACAGGATTTACTGAAAGTAGCTGAAAAGGTATTTAATAATAGGGAGACCCCAGAGGAAAGGGAAGAGCGAATTCGGCGGGAGGAAAGGGAATTAGCGGAAAAGATCAGGAAAGAAGAGAGGGAACATAGGGCGAGGGAAAACCGGAAGAACCAGAAGGAGCTAGCCCAGATTCTTTTTGCGGGGTTAAAGGCCGGAACAGAATTGAGGGAACCTCGAGACCCCGGACGGGAGAAAAAGAAAAACCAAAAAGGCAGGCCCTAAAGAAGGATCAGTGCGCCTACTGCAAAGAACAGGGGCACTGGAAAAACGAGTGCCCTAAGAGGGACTCAAGGAGAGGAATGACCCAGAGAGAGAAAACCCCCCCTGGAACTCGAGTTCTGTGTGCGGGGGAAGACAGTGACTAGGGGAGTCGAGACTCGGCACCCCTCCCCGAGTCCTGGGTAACCATACATGTGGAGGGGAAACCCGTTGGCTTCATGGTAGATACTGGCGCCCAACACTCTGTTTTAAATCAAAAACTGGGACCAATGTCTAAGAAAGCCAGCTTAGTGCAAGGAGCCACGGGGACAAAAAGATATTGTTGGACCACAGAACGGAAAGTAAATCTAGGGACCCACCAGGTGTCCCATTCGTTTTTGGTGATACCAGAATGCCCAGCCCCTCTACTTGGAAGAGACTTGTTGACTAAAGTTAATGCTCAGATCCATTTTGACCCCGGGGGAATGTCAATCACGGATGGACTTGGACAACCGATACATGTCTTGTCCCTAGCCTTAAGGGATGAATACAGACTTTTTGCGCCTAAGCCCTCAGAGACCATAGCACTAGATGTACAACCGTGGGTCCATAAATATCCATTGGCCTGGGCAGAAACAGCAGGAGTGGGACTAGCTAAACAGAGACATCCGGTCGTCATCGAGCTAAAGGCCGAGGCAGTTCCTGTGAGGGTGAGACAGTACCCTGTGAGCCAAGAAGCTCGGCGGGGGATCACTCCCCACATTCGACGGCTCATGGAGGCCGGAATTCTCAGGCGATGCCGATCCCCTTGGAACACCCCCTTACTGCCGGTGAAGAAGCTAGGGGGGACAGATTACAGACCTGTCCAAGACCTGCGAGAAGTCAACAAACGGGTGAGTGACATACACCCAACTGTCCCTAACCCGTATACCCTCCTGAGCAGTTTACTGCCTGAGTACACTTGGTACACTGTGCTGGACTTGAAGGATGCCTTTTTCAGCCTACCCCTGGCAGTCCAGAGCCAAGAGATATTTGCCTTTGAGTGGACTGAGGAGGAGGGCCAACCAGTAGTACAATTAACTTGGACCCGCCTCCCACAGGGGTTCAAGAACTCCCCTACCTTGTTTAATGAAGCTCTGAGTGAGGACCTCTACGAATATCGGGCTTGCCACCCAGAGGTCATTCTGCTACAATATGTAGATGACCTTATGTTGGCTGGAAGCACAGAGGAAGCTTGCAGCCGTGCCACTGGGGACCTATTACAGACCCTAGGCATCTTGGGGTATCACGCTAGCGCAAAGAAGGCACAAATAGCCCGGCAAGAGGTCACCTATTTGGGGTATAAGATCAGGCAGGGGCAAAGGTGGCTAACCCAGGCCATGAAAGAAACAATATTGCAGATACCAGAGCCCAAAAACCCCCGCCAGGTGGGAGAGTTTCTAGGGACTGTTGGATATTGCAGACTGTGGATTATGGGGTTTGCTGAGAAGGCCCGGCCTTTATATGAGGGAAGTAAAGAGACCCCAAAGTGGACTTGGACTGAGCCAATGAAACAGGCTTTCCAGACACTCAGACGGGCCCTACTAGAAGCCCCAGCCCTTGCCCTGCCTAACCCAAATAAGCCATTCCAGCTGTTTGTAGATGAAAAGCAAGGAATAGGAAAGGGGGTCTTGACTCAACAATGGGGACCATGGAAGCGGCCGGTAGCATACCTTTCGAAGCGATTAGACCCGGTGGCCGCTGGGTGGCCCCCTTGCCTTCGCATCATTGCAGCTACAGCCCTCCTCGTCCGCGACGCTGACAAGTTGACGTATGGACAGCAACTCTCGGTTTACACCCCCCACGCCGTGGAAGGGGTTTTAAAGCAGCCGCCGGGTAAGTGGATCTCCAATGCCCGCTTGACACACTACCAGGCCTTGCTGCTCGATGCCCCACGGGTGCGTTTTCAGACCCCTTGCTTCCTAAATCTGGCCACGCTCCTACCCAACCCAGAGAAGGACAGCCCTCTCCATGATTGCAGTGAGATACTGGCTGAGGCCCTGGCGGCACGAAAAGACTTAACTGATGTACCCCTAAGCAACAGTGAGCTAGCATGGTTCACCGATGGGAGCAGTTATGTAAAAGATGGGCAAAGGAAGGCAGGAGCAGCCATAGTTGATGATTCAGAGCAGACGATATGGGCTGAGACACTACCCCCAAACACTTCTGCACAAAAAGCAGAATTGATTGCCCTAATACAGGCTCTGGAGCAAGCCAAAGGGAAGAGAGTCACCATTTTTACTGACAGCCGATATGCTTTCAGCACTGCCCATATTCAAGGTCCCGTATACCAAGAAAGGGGATTTCGGACAGCTGAGGGAAAACAGGTCAAAAATCTGCCTGAGATTCGCAGGCTCTTGGAAGCTGTCCAGCTGCCCCGGGCAGTAGCTATAGTACATGTCCCCGGTCACCAGAAGGGAGAAGACCCTAAGGCGCGGGGCAATCATGCCGCTGATGCGGCCGCTTGAGAAGCGGCTAGCCGGGACTACGCCGCCCCCATATTAGCCGTGGGACTTCCACCCCCTGGTATGGGGACCTTGCCACCAGTTCCCGAATATTCCCTCCCTGATCTCGCCTGGATCAACAAGGATACCACCCTCCAGAAAGATGACCAAGATGGATGGTACCGAGACCAAAACAACAACCTGATCTTGCCTGCCACCCTGGGTCATCACCTGTGTGAACACCTGCACACAACTACACACTTGGGAGAAAAAAAGACCCTAACACTTCTCCAGACGGCCTGCCTGAGGTTCCCTCGACAAAATGCAACTGTACGAGAGATAATTCAAGCCTGCGAAGCGTGCCAGCTGATGAGGGCAGAGAAGAAGCAGCACTCGGGAACGAGGTACCGAGGGGAAAAGCCAGGGCAACATTGGGAGATAGATTTCACCGAGGTAAGGCCAGGCAAGTATGGGTACCGCTATCTGTTGGTACTGGTAGATACCTTCTCGGGGTGGGTGGAAGCTTTCCCCACTAAGGGAGAGACAGCAATAGTGGTTGCTAAAAAGATCTTAGAGGAGATAGTGCCTAGGTATGGGCTGCCAGTGACTATGGGCTCTGATAATGGACCTGCCTTTGTGAGCCAGATTGTACAAGGGCTGGCCCAAGCTCTGGGGACGAAATGGAAGTTACATTGCGAATATAATCCCCAGAGCTCAGGACAGGTTGAGAGAATGAATCGGACCCTAAAAGAAACTTTGGCAAAGTTGGCAATAGAGACTGGCGGGGACTGGGTGACCCTCCTTCCCTTTGCACTCTTTCGGGCACGTAACACCCCTTATAAGCTGAATCTTACTCCTTTTGAGATTCTGTATGGAAGACCCCCTCCTGTGTATCCTATTTTCGAAGGAAAATATCTGCCACCCCCTACTTTGGGACAATTCCAGCAAACTCTGATAGCATTAAGTAAGGTGCATAACCATGTTTGGAAATTGATTCGAGAGATACATGAGGGCCAAAACAAGAGGGCCCTCCCCTCACATAATATTGGCCCAGGTGATTGGGTTTGGGTAAAACGACACCAATCTAAAGTATTAGAACCTAGATGGAAAGGCCCTTATGTTGTTCTTCTTACCACTCCTACCGCTGTCAAGGTCGACGGAATTGGACCCTGGGTTCATTGCAATCACGTGCGGCAAGCCACATCGGAAGAACAGGAAAAAGCGCGAGCAGAATGGAAGGCGAGTCCTCACCCGTCAAATCCTTTGAAACTGAAACTCGTCCGCTGGGAGACCTCCTAATTCTCCTGCTGATGGCAGCTCTCATCGACCCAGGAGCGACCAGTCATAACCCCCATCAACCTGCTAAGATCACATGGAAACTCAACGACGGGCAAACTCATGAGCTGCTCAATGAGACCTCAGGAATCCACCCTCCAAACACCTGGTGGCCGGACCTGAACTTCGACCTCTCAAGCCTCTTCGCAAAGCAGGACGGTCTCTATGATAAGTACTATAGGGATGGGATAAAAAACCATAGGTTGGGGTTTTGGGCTTGCCCGGGCTATGTAAAAAATAACTGGAAAACCTGTGGTGGCATAGAAAGCTATTATTGCAGGAGCTGGAGTTGTGTGACCTCTTGTGATGGACCCCAGAGGTGGCATGTTGGAAACAGAGATCTAGTTAGCTTCACCTTCAAGGACCGTAGACACCAGGGGCCTCAGGTACGAGTACGATTTAACCAGGAACGGGCGAAGAAAGAAAACCGCTGGACCTCAGGACTGACTTGGGGTTTTCAGCTCCACGTAAATTGGCCCGGCCCCTACCCAGGCGAGCTTTTAATCATTAAACAGGTTATTGAGCCGGTGCAGGTACATAGTTTAGGTCCCAATCTGGTCAAAGCATTACAGGGGCACAAGGCGACCCCCAAGCCAACCCCCTTCAGACCAAGCTTGCCAGGAACATTTAACATCTCCTCTACCCCGAGCCTCAGAGGCAAACTGACAGAAACCCCTGGCCCTCTGGCTGTTACCATTAGCTCAGCAATTCAGGACCCCCTATGGGCCTTAGTGAATGCAGCCTTTACGGTCTTAAACCATACCAACCCTAATGCAACCCAGTCCTGTTGGCTTTGTTATAATCTTCACCCCCCCTTCTATGAGGCCATAGGCCTCAATGTCTCTTACTACTTATCTTCAGGCCAGAACCCACCCCCATGCCGATGGGAAGAACGCAAGGTTGGTCTCACAATGAATGAAGTTTGGGGACAGGGACTCTGTTTGGGCACAGTGCCACGTGATAAAACTTCCCTCTGTGCCCGGACTATTAGTAACCTACGCTTATATGGCAAAAATTGGATTGTGCCAGAGGTTGGGGGCTGGTGGATTTGTTCACATACTGGGCTAACCCCATGTTTAAATGTGAAGGTTTTTAACCAGAGTCAAGAATTCTGTGTTCTGGTTGCTGTAATGCCAAAAATCTTATACCACTCTGAAGAGGTTATGTACTCACATTGGGACCGAGAATTGCCAAGACAAAAGAGAGAGCCAATCAGTGCGAACACCATGGCAGCCTTGTTCAGTCTTGGGCTGGCAGGAGCAGGGACAGGAATAGCTTCACTATCTCTGCAAGGCCAAGGGTTTTCTTCCCTACGAGCCGCCATAGATGAAGATATAACTCGCATAGAAGAATCAATCAGCCACTTAGAGAAGTCTCTGACTTCCTTGTCTGAGGTGGTCTTGCAGAATAGGAGAGGATTGGACTTGATTTTTCTCCAACAGGGTGGGGTCTGCGCGGCTCTGGGAGAAGAATGTTGTTTCTATGCAGACCATACAGGAGTGGTAAGAAAATCTATGGCAAAAGTGAGAGAAGGGCTGGCGCAACGAAAGAGGGAACGGGAGGCCCAACAGGGATGGTTTGAGTCTTGGTTCCAACGCTCCCCCTGGCTGACCACCTTAGTTTCCACCCTCCTGGGCCCGCTTATAGTGCTATTATTAACACTCACGTTTGGCCCTTGTATTTTAAACCGGCTAATGTCATTTATTAAAGAACGTCTAAATACCATTCAGATTATGGTATTGAGGCAGCAATATCAGATGGTAGCCCAGGATGAAGAGAAGGATTCCTCTACAGGAACAAGAAGACAGGGGGGAATGTGAGGCTGCCAGGGTTAATACCATGACGGGCGGCCTGGACCTAAGTTTTAGCTTCCCCCGAAATGGTAAGATTCCCTATCCCCATCAGGTAACCTGGAGCCAGCCAATCAATATGCACCCAGTAAGAACAAAGGGAGAGCTGAAAAGCCCGAGAAAGTCTGTACCGATAGAATTACTTTGCAAACATGTAACCAATCCGCTTAAGCCAGCTACTAACCGCTTTTGCATATCTTATAAATTTGTGTACCAAGCTTGAGCTCGGCGCTTTCTGACCCTGCACCACTGTGATGTTTGTGGCAGAAAGCCCTGGCTCGAGACAGTAATAAACTTCCCTTTTTGCGAGTTGCATTGTCTTGGAAGCCTTCTCTCTTCCCGCTCGGGGATTCGGACATCGGGCATAACACAGCCCAGCGGGATCCGCAGAGACGCTCCCCCGGGGACCCCGGCGGTCAGCGGGAGGACCCCGGCGGTCAGCGGGAGCGCCGCGGAGCGCGGCGGGAGGGGCTGGAGGCACGCACCCGCCCGGCTCAGACGAGGCTGGGAAGCGGACTGACAGGGCCGGTTTGCGTTCCTGAGGCAGGAATGATCTTTCGAAGGGGCCGTGTGCTGGGAACTGAAAGCACTGTGGACACACAGGTCTCTTCTGAGGCTGGTGCGCTACCTCAGTGCCGAGGGCGGAGCGGAGGGGCGGCCCGCGGGGCTGGAGGAACCCGGGAGAGCGGCGTCTCAGAAATCCGAGGAGTACGTTCAAGACACAGGAAGCAGCAGACTGTGAGAAACGCCACAGAAATAAGACGAGGACAAAAAATCTGTTTCTTGGCTTTCACAGTAATAAAATAAAGGCCGACTTCGGCGAGGACAGCCGCTGCCTCTCAGCAACGACAGTGGAACCTCCGTTACAGAGAACTGGAGGGAGGAGGTGGATGGAGTAAGGGCGCTCTTCTTCTGACTGGACACAGTCCACGGAGACCCAGGTGATGCTGGCCCTTCTGACAGCCCACTGTATGTTCTGAATACTCAAAGATTAATAGAAAGATTAAACTATGGACAGAGGTTCCTGACATTGTACAGGAGGCAGTGATAAAGACTATCTCAAAGAAGAAGTGAATTCACTCAGTCGTGTCTGACTCTTTGCGACCCCATGGACTGTAGCCTACCAGGCTCCTCAGTCCATGGAATTTTTCAGGCAAGAGTACTGGAGTGGGTTGCCATTTCCTTCTCCAGGGGATCTTCCCGACCCAGGGATCGAACCCAGGTCTCCTGCATTGCAGGCAGACGCTTTACAATCTGAGCCACCAGGGAACTCATCTCAAAGAAAAGGAAATGCAAAAGGCAAAATGGCTGTCTGAGGAGGCCTTACAAATAGCTGAGAGAAGAGAGGCGAAAAGCAAAGGAGAAAAGGAAAGATATTCCCGTTGGAATGCAGAGTTCCAAAGAATAGCAAGGAGAGATAAGAAAGCCTTCCTCAGAGATCAATGCAAAGAAATAGAGGAAAACAACAGAATGGGAAAGACTAGAAATCTCTTCAAGAAAATTAGAGATACCAAGGAAACATTTCATGCAAAAATGGGCTCAATAAAGGACAGAAATGGTATGGACCTAACAGAAGCAGAAGATATTAAGAAGAGGTGGCAAGAATACACAGAAGAACTGTACAAAAAACATCTTCATGACCCAGATAACCACAATGGTGTGATCACTCACCTAGAGTCAGACATCCTGGAGTGTGAAGTCAAGTGGGCCTTAGGAAGCATCACTATAAACAAAGCTAGTGAAGGTGATGGAATTTCAGTTGAGCCACTTCAAATCCTGAAAGATGATGCTGTGAAGGTGCTGCACTCAATATGCCAGCAAATTTGGAAAACTCAGCAGTGGCCACAGGACTGGAAAAGGTCAATTTTCATTCCAATCTCAAAGAAAGGCAATGCCAAAGAATGCTCAAACTACCACACAACTGCACTCATCTCACACTCTAGTAAAGTAATGCTCAAAATTCTCCAAGCCAGGCTTCAGCAATACGTGAACCGAGAACTTACAGATGTTCAACCTGGTTTTAGAAAGGCGGAGGAACCAGAGATCAAATTGCCAACATCTGCTGGATCATAAAAAAGTGAGAGAGTTCCAGGAAAACATCTATTTCTGCTTTATTGACTATGCCAAAGCCTTTGACTGTGTGGATCACAACAAACTATGGAAAATTCTTCAAGAGATGGGAATACCAGGCCACCTGACCTGCCTCTTGAGAAACCTGTATGCAGGACAGGAAGCAACAGTTAGAACTGGACATGGAACAACAGACTGGTCCCAAATAGGAAAAGAAATACATCAAGGCTGTATATTGTCACCCTGCTTACTTAACTTATATGCAGAGTACATCATGAGAAACACTGGGCTGGAGGAAGCACAAGCTGGAATCAAGATTGCCAGGAGAAATAACAATAACCTCAGATATGCAGATGACAGCACACTTATGGCAGGAAGTGAAGAACTAAAGAGCCTCTTGAAGAAAGTGAAAGAGGAGAGTGAAAAAGCTGGCTTAAAGCTCAACGTTCAGAAAATTAAGATCATGGCATCTGGTCCCATCACTTCATGGCAAATAGCTGAGGGGAACTAATTCAGTTAGTATACACTCTCAGTTGAACCAAGAAGGTTAGGTGAGTTGCCCAAAGCCACAGAACTACTAAACTTGAGGCCTGAGTGTGCAAGTCCTACTCCTTGCCTCTCAGTCAGTTCAACATACTTCTTAAGTAACGATATTCAAAACAGTCCAATGCATAGAACACACAGCTTTTCTTGTCTGAAAGAGCCAGAGCATTCCAACTAATCAGATGTATTATCCAACCTTGTTTTAATACAACATACTCCCAAAGTTAAAAAATTAAATTACTTTGATCTGAAATAACTTCTTGGACCATACACATCTCCAAATCAGATTCTCCTAGGAAGAATGACAAAGATCCTAATATACTATGCCAATTTCCCTTGTTTAAAGCTGGAAAGGCTAGCCAAGGATAGAGCTGGGGATTATATTATAAAATAGTCCAATTCTTTCTATTCTGGAAATTATATAAGGCAGCCTAGGCTAACGAGCAGACAAACCTGCATGTGGAACTGGGTGAGAATACAGTTCTCACCTCTGGACGTTCTTCCTTCTCCCCCCATTTCCCCCTCCTGCTCCTGCCTGTCTCATCCTCTCTCTCCCCTCCTGCTCCTCCCTCTCTCCTCCTCTGAGCTCCCCTCCTGCTCCTCCCTCTCTCTCCTCCTCTGAGCTCTTCTCCTGCTCTCCTTCCTTCTCTCCTCCTCTGAGCTCCCCTCCTGCTCCTCCCTCTCTCTCTCCTCCTCTGAGTCTCCTTCTATTTTCAGTCTTTTCTTCTTCTCACCCTCCCTCCCTTTAATTTGTCTTTCCTTTCCTTCTATTTCTCATTATCTTCTTAATTCTTATCAAAAATAACATGGTGTTTTAACAACACTGAATTATGATCCTGAATGTCATCAGCAATGGCACAATCTAGAAAAAACAAAAACAAAATACCCAGCCCATCAGTCCTATCTGGAGATTCCAGCTCTGAGATAGGAAGCTTAAAGTCCCTGTTGGTATTGTCAGGCGAGTGTATGCTCCTCGGTTCTGTCTCGTCACAACAAAGATTTGGAGTGAGGGACATTCAAGCCCTCGGCATGTCACAGCTCTCGGGTCTTGGCTAGACTGTGTTATAGCTCTCAGGTCTAGAACGGACCCTGTTATAGCTCTTAGACAAATCAGTGCTACAGCTCTGTGTTACAGCTCTATTTTATTTAGATAATAGCAGGAAAATCCATCCTCAAGGCGTGAGGGCTTGTTGACCCAAAGACTTGAAGAGAAGAGAGCACCAGGGCGCGGGAGAGAGGGAGAGATCCCCAGCCCTTTGGCTCCTCTTTTTATATGTTTTTCCTCCCCCTGGGCCTGCCCTATGTAAATGGGGCTAGCCAGGAGTGCTGTTTGTTCTACCTGAGATCCTCACTCTGGTCCTCGGACCTTCCTTTGTTCTATTTCCACAGGCTTTTCCCTTCCTTGTCTTTTAGCCACTGCCATTCTGGACTCCTGTTTCCTATTCTAACTACCTAACAGTATCAACTTATTTCCCTAGGCAGTCCACCTGTATACTGGCTTTTAAATAAGTTCACATTATTGTAAGATTTTTTTTTTTTGCCTACTGTGTTGATGAGTTTTACAGAGTCTATGCTTTGATTCTGCCAGCAAGTTCACCAGATAAACGTAATAAGTTCTTTAACAGGATGGAGACAAACCACCAGGTGCCTGTCTCTATTTTCAAAAGCTCTTTTCTGTTGTCTTTAGATAATGAAAATAAACACTAGAAAGAACTGCATAGACCATAAAGTTTTAGGGATAGCCAATGATAAAACACATTTTTTTTTTCCAGTAAAACTTCAAGACACAGAAATGTTTAACCAAAAAAAAAAAAAGAACTAAAGTGTGAACTAAAGACTCAAAACAGCAATATAGTTCTAAGTACCATTCACGGAGGCTGCCACATGTTCGAACTCCACTCCAAGGCTCAGAGAACAGAACCAATGTGTGGGGTGGAAAGGTGGGGGAGTACTAAAAGCTATGTGACTCATCAAAATGAATAAAAGACCTAAATGTAAGGCCAGAAACTATAAAACTCTTAGTGGGGGACACAGGCAGAACACTCTGACATAAATGGCAGCAAGATTCTCTTTGACGCACCTCCTAGAGTAAGGGAAATAAAAACAAAAATAACACATGGGGCCCAATTAAACTTAAAAGTTTTTGCACAGCAAAGGAAACTATAAACAAGGTGAAAAGACAACCCTCAGAATAGGAGAAAATAATGGCAAATGAAGCAAATGACAAAGGATTAATCTCCAAAATATACAAGCACCACATGCAACTCAACATCAGAAAAACAAGCAACCCAATCAAAAAATGGGCACAAGACCTAAACAGACAGTTCTCCAAAGAAGACATAGTGGTCATTTAGTCGCTAAGTTGTGTTTGACTTTGCGGCCCCGTGGACCGCAGCCTGCAGGGCTCCTCTGTCCATGGGATTCTCCAGGCAAGAATGCTGGAGTGGGTTGCCAACTCTTTCTCCAAGAGATCTTCCCGACCCAGGGATCAAACTCGGTCTCCTGCAATGCAGGCAGATTCTGTACCGACTGAACTACAAGTGAAGCCCAGAAAGAAGACATACAGATGGCCGATAAACACCGGAAAAATTCTCAACATCACTTATTCTTAGACAAATGCAACTCAAAACCACAATGAGATAACACCTCACACCAGTCAGAATGGCCATCATTAAAAAATCTACAAACAATGAATGCATGCTGGAGAGGATGTGGAGAAAGGGGAATGTAAACTGATACAGCCATTATGGAGAACAGTATAGAGGTTCCTTAAAAAAACTAGGAATAAAACTACCATATGACTCAGCAATCCCACTACTGGGCATATACCCTGAGAAAACCATAATTCAGAAAGATACCTGTACCCCAGTGTTCACTGCAGCACTACTTACAATAGCTAGGACAGAGAAGCAACCTAGATGTCCATCAACAGATGAATGGATAAAGAAGTTGTGGTATACACACACACACACACACACACACACACACACACACACACACATCTATAACATGGAATACTGCTGCTGTTGAGTTGCTAAGTTGTGTCTTACTCTTTGCAACCCGTGGCAGGCTCCTCTGTCCATGGGATTCTCCAGCTAAGAACACTGGAGTGGGCTGCCAATACTGGAGTGGTTGCCGGGGCACCTCGGGACTGAAACCCTGCCCCTTGTGGCTCTTGCACTGCAGGTGGGTTCTTTACCACGAGCGCCACCTGGGAGTCTCCCAGAGTTTGTGCAAATGCATGTCCATTGAGTCGGTAATGCCATCTAACCATCCCATCCTCTGCTGCCCTCGTCCTGCTCTGCCCTCAATCTTTCCCAGCATCAGGGTCTTTTCCAATGAGTCAACTCTTCGCATCAGGTGGCCAAAGTATGGGAGTTTCAGCTTCAGCATCAGTCCTTCCAATGAACACCCAGGACTGATTTTCTTCAGGATCCATTAGATTTGTGCTCCTTGCAGTCCAAGGGACTCTCAAGTGTCTTCTCCAACACCACAGTTCAAAAGCATCCATTCTTCGGCACTTAGCCTTCTTTATGGCCCAACTCTCATATCCGTACATGACTACTGGGAAAACCATAGCTTTGCCTAGATGGACCTTTGTCAGAAAAGCAATGTCTTTGCTTTTTAATATGCTGTCTACATTTGTCATAGGTTTTCTTTCAGGGAGCAAGCGTCTTCTACTTTTGTGGCTGCAGTCACTGTCCACAGTGATTTTGGAGCCCAAGAAAATAAAGTCTGCCACTGTTTCTACTTTTTCCCCTTCTATTTGCCATGAAGTGATGGGACCAGATGCCATGATCTTTGTTTTCTGAATGCTGAGTTTTAAGCCAACTTTTCCACTCTCCTCTTTCACACTCATCAAAAGGCTTTTTAGTTCCTTTCACTTCTGCCACTGGAGTGGTATCATCTGCATATGTGATGCTGTTGGTACTTCTTCTGGCAATCTTGATTCTAGCTTGAGATTCACCCAGCCCAGCGTTTCGCATCATGTACTCTGCATAGAAGTTAAGTAATCAGGGTGACAACATACAACCTTGTTGTACTCCTTTCCAATTTTGAAACAGTCAGTAGCTCCATGTAAAGTTCTAACTGTTGCTTCTTGACTTGCATACAATTTTCTCAGGAGACAGGTAAGATGGTCTAGTATTCCCATCTATTTAAGAATTTTCCACGGTTTGTTGTGATCCATACAATCAAAGGGTTTCACAGAGTCAATGAAGCAGAAGTAGATGCTTTTCGGGAATTCCCTTGCTTTCTCTATGATCCAATGAATGTTGGTAATTTGATCTCTGATTCCTCTGCCTTTTCTAAACCCAGCTTGCCAGCTTGTGCATCTGGAAGTTCTTGGTTCATGTACTGCTGAAGCCTACCTTGAAGAATTTTGAGCACAACCTTACTAGTCAAAGAAAGTACAATTGGCTGGTAGCTTGAACACTCTTTGGCATTGCCTTTCTTTGGGATTGGATTGAAAACTGACATTTTCCAGTCCTGTGGCCACTGCAGAGGTTTCCAAATTAGCTGACGTATTGAGTGCAGCACTTTATGGAATACAACCCAGCCATAAATGGAACAAGTGTGATTCAGTTCTAGTGAGATGGATGAACCTAGAGCCTGTTACACAGAGTGAAGTAAGTCAAAAAGAGAAAAATAAATATTGTAAGTTAATGAAAATACATGGAATCTAGAAAAACGGTACTGATGAGCCTATTTGCAGGGCATGAATAGAGACTCGGACACAGAGAAGAGGCTTGTGGACACACTTGGGGAAGGAGTGAAAGTGAAAGTGAAGTCGCTCAGTCGTGTCCCACTCTTTGGGACCCCATGGACTGTAGCCCACCAGGCTCCTCTGTCCATGGGATTTTCCAGGCAAGAGTACTAGAGTGGGGTGCCATTGCCTTCTCCAGGGGATCTTCCTGACCCAGGGATTGAACCCGGGTCTTCCCCCTTACAGGCAGACGCTTTACCGTCTGAGCCACCAGGGAAGTTTGGGCACAAACTGAGAGAGGAGCATTGAAACATACACGTTAAAAAAAAAAAAAAAAAAAAAAACATACACATGACCGCGAGTAGGACAGCCAGCCGGCGGAGAGCGGCCCACAGTGCCACGCTCAGCCAGGTAACAGCTTGGAGGGGAGGAGGGGGAGCGGGGCTGAGGGCTGGGGGTTCACGGGGCAAAGGCCATATGTGCACCCATGGCTGGTTCCTGCTGCCGCGTGGCAGAAACCAACACAACGTCGTAAAGCAATTATCCTCCAATTAAAAACAAATGAAAAAAGAAAGGCTGTGAGACTGGTGTGCAGCAGGGACTCTTTCAGTAAGCATTACATCCCAAAAATAATATTCTCATTTCCACATAAGAGAAGCAATAATTAGGTAAATTCAGCCCAGAAATTCATAGACACAGGGTAGCAATGGCTGAAACAAAAGATTAAAAAAAAAATTCTGTCTAGTTGCAGTGTTAGCCGCTCATTCCAGGAAACAAACTCACTCAGAAGGACAATGGAGATATCGGAGTGCAGTTTATTATTACACCAGCGGGCCCCAGGCAGAGTCTCCTCTTAGCCAAGGACCCCGACCAGTTTTGTTTTTTTTTTCTTTTAAAAAAAAAAAACCGGGATCCGGAGACTCCCGGACGGCGCCATGTCGGCCGTTTCGCCCACCCACAACAACCGAGGCAGCCCCACCTCCGCGCCGCAGCTCCTCCCCCGACCAGTTTTTGTGAAAACCTTATACACCCTAAGTGTATGTGCACAAACCCACCTCCCCAAATTCCCTGACAATCAAAGTTAACCCGTGATTCACATGCCTTAAGCCTGGGTAGTTAACAGTGGACAGTTATCAATAAGCATAATAGAACTTATGATTCTGTTTGGTTACGCAGATAATCAGGGTATTCTTTTAGCCACAGAGAGCCCTGGGGCTCTTCCATCCAGGGACCTGGTTTTCCCGTTGATATGTCATTTCCATAGATACTGGGCATAGAGCTCGAAGTCCACAGTCCAGCCCAAGATGGAGTCCTGCTTTCAAGATGGTGCCTGTTCTGTTTCTTCCTTCAGCAGGATCGTATACTTGGACCTCATCCATGTCTTATGGTTGTCTAGTTCACCTAGCCAATCAGTCATTCAAAACCAAAGCTTATTAAAGAACGGCTAGACTCACAACAAAGACTGCCTTGTAGAGTAAATAAACATATACATAACCCCCCCCCCACACACACACACATGATTCTGGTTTTTTAAGTGAAAATGGAAGAGGATGGCTGGATAACTTAGAAAGGACCAGTAATGGGAATGAGAAATAGAGAAGTCAATGTCCACTTAAGAAGTTCTCAGTAAAAGGAGAAAGAAAAGAGACTTAAAACAAAGAAAGGAATGGGACAACATAAAGAATAGACTTTTAGGGGCTTCCCTGGTGGCTCAGTGGTAAAGCATCTGCCTGCCAGTGCAGGAGACACAGGTTCGATCCCTGGTCCAGGAAGATCCCATGGGCCGCAGGGCCCAGGAGCCACAACTGCCGGGCCTGGGCTCTGGAGCCTGGAGCCACAGCCGCAAGCCTCTCGCCGCAGCTCCTAATCCTGTGTGCCCTGGAGCCCACACTCACAATGAGAAGAGCCAACGCCATGAGAAGCCGAGGACCACAACTGGAGAAAAGCCCCTGCAGCAACAAAGTCCAGCAGACCAATAAACAAAGAAGTACTGTTAAAAATTATAAAACAAGAATAGATTTTTAAAAAATAATCATGATGCCTCAATAGTGCTGTAAGACTTCTTGTTTTGATGGAATAATCAGCAACCTTCCATCTCCATTTAAATCTGTGTCTGTCTAATCAGAAAAAATAGTTTATCTTAAGAGATAACCCAGAGGTGGATTAAAAAAATACAGAATCTGAAGTTATAAAATATATGACTTATTCCCATAAGGCATAATTAACTTATAGAACCTTCAACTGACAGGGAAAATAAATTTTAAATCATGTTTGAAGTTTGCTTCATGAGGTAACCTGTAACAGTAGCAGCCTAGCCTCCCTTCTGCACGTCCCGTCACTCACTACTGAAAGTACACGCCCCGCTTCCCTTGTGATCTAAATCAATGTTCATGCAGTTTCATAAAACTACCAGTCTTATATTACTCAAAAAAAATCCTAGAACCTTTTCTAAGTCATAATGATTCCTGAGTTTGTCTGCCCAAACAGGACAAGGCTTTCTGTAACCAACCACAGTCTACATCTCAAGACCTACATTATGCAGATGCATGCTTTTCTAGAGAAATTTAGATCCTAAATTTTTTTGAAAAATGCTTTCCTTTTTAGATAATTTTCTGAAATGTATTCACTTTTAAGAACAAATCACAAATATACATTAAAAAAATGTATGGCCATAGCTCTTAATTATGAGCAAGGGATTCTCTTTTAAGGAAAGAAAAAGGAACTTACTGTAGTGAGATTTCATCGATCTAAGAATCTCAGAATTGGATGGAGAAGGTGGATATAGGCCATGCAGATGGGACCAATACTTAGAATCACTCACAGAAGCACTGCTGAAGCTGCTAACGCCGTCAGTGCTCTGGCAGACACCGAGCCTGCAGCTCCCGCCGCCAGCATCGCGGGCCCTGGGGCCCCGACGGCCTCTCGCTGCACCACCTCTGCTGCCCGCGCTACCAGCCAGAGCGGGCAGACGGGTCGGGTGCATCTGACTGGCAGAGCTGGGCCGCACGTTCACGTTCTTGCTACAGGGAGGCTGGGAGGGAAATACATGGTACCTTCAACCTCTGTATTTGAAGGTCAGTTCTCCTCATAGCAAAATTCATCAGGTAGGAAGTTCCTCAATCATAGAAAGAGGGCTGAGATACTTGGTAGGCTGAAGAATGATAAATGCCTATCCCTGTAGTTATGAATGTACTCCTATATTCATGCCAAGTTATTCCCGACCTCCTTCACAGGCCCCTGTTCCAAACGCTGGCATTTCCTTCTCTGCATGTTTTCATCTGCACACATTCTCCTGAGATTTCACCTGTGTCATAGTTTTATGGCTCCTAAATGTACCTCTTTAGCCTCATTCACATCATCACTGTGGTCAAGTCTGCTTAAGGTTTGCCAAAATCCATTACCCTTTTCTTCTGGAGAAAGATAATTTTAGCTTGGCATGAAGCTTTCCGAACATACAAAATTTCCTAGTCTTTCTTGAAGTTAGTTCTGACTACACTGCTAATTCCTCTTTAAAGGAATGTGAACAAATGCGATGAGTACCACTTCCAGCTCTGAGACTTCAGATGTTCACATCTGTTTACTCCATGTTTCATCTCCCTTCCCTTTTGCAAACTCTGCAGTCTGTGGAAAGCCCACCTCAGCCATGCAAGTGACAACAAAAGGCAGCCGAGGAACCTGGATCACTGAGGAGCAGAGCTGCCCACAGTTTGAAGCGCTGAGATTGAACTGATAAATGAGACAGAAATAAAGGTCTATATTTTGTAAGCCACAAAAATTTTGGGAGGTGCGTAGCTTTTTTAATAGCTTCTGAGCCTTTTGCTAACTTAGACACACACACACACACACACACACACACACACTCCCAAGTTTCCCAACTTGCATTAGAAATCTTGGGGCTGGCTTAGATTTCTCCTTCTCCCTTATTCCCCCAATTCAGGAGATCACTAAATTATTTATAGTTCATTTATTTGTCTCTTTCTCTAAACCCAAAGTGACCACCTAAGTTTGGGTTCTTGGTTTCTCTCTTGATGTGAGTTCATTGCTATATGAGCTCAGGCTACCAAAACAAAACACCATAGACTGGGTGGCTTAAACAACAGAAATTTATTTTCTTACAGTTTTGGGGGCTATAAGTCCCACTTTCTCCTCCTCATCTCTTCTTGACCTAACCCTCTGCAGCTAATGCCCCCATAAGTTTCAACAGAAACCATGACATTTAAAACAGAACAACTAAGTTTCCTCAAGGAGAGTTTCTTGAGTATTGAAGCTAGTCCCCTGGGGAAAATGCTAATGGAAAAGATCCTGGTTACAGCAAAGATATCTGTGGACTTCACACAAGACAATCACTCCTAGAAATGGCCCTACAGTTGGGATTAAAAAGTAAGAGGAAAACAAAATTTAGATCAATTTTCTTGAGTTTTCCATGTCTGCCCTCAATTAAAATTTGTCAGATAGCCAGGTGACGGAAGACTTTAGTATGTGGCTTCCTTGCTTTTGGTATACACGTTTAAAGCCCTGGCCCAGCACATAGAAACAATAGAAAATTCCCATACGATGCTTCTGACTGGAAGGAATCAGCCTTGTAAATACTAAGTAATGCAGCTCCTAGAGGACTGACTGATTTTTGTGATCTTTCCAGGTTATCACCATTGACCATGGCTAAACTTTTTCATGGAAGTCATGGTGGTTATCAAATTATAGAAAATAACAGACAATAATGTCTCCTGTGGCCACACTGACCCAACTGTCTCATTTTACTTAAATTTTAACTTCCGGTCTTTTTTAAATGTGTGTCGACTTCAACCTAATATAAAAAAAGAAAACTAAAGTCTATCAAAAATTGAGCAATTTCTCCATAATCACCCTATTTAGTTGGATAGTGGCAGGATTTACTAGAACCGAGATTTCACTTACCAATCTCTATGACTCCCTTTCAATTCTGTTTCCTTTTACCATTAACCAACATTTTACAGTAGTTAGCTAAAAAAAGCAGAAAGTTTGAAGTTCAGGGTAAGTTTAGAACATGGTATTTCAAGTCATTTAAGCTCAGTTTTTTACCTGTAGAATGGAATAATAAATCTGAATCCATAAGGATGTTGTGTGTAAGCATCTAGATTACTGCTGCTGCTGCTGCTGAGTCGCTTCAGTCGTGTCCGACTCTGTGCGACCCCATAGACGGCAGCCCACCAGGCTCCCCCGTCCCTGGGATTCTCCAGGCAAGAACGCTGGAGTGGGTTGCCATTTCCTGCTCCAATGCATGAAAATGAAAGGTGAAAGTGAAGTCTCTCAGTCATGTCCGACTCTTAGCGGCCCCATGGACTGCAGCCCACCAGGCTCCTCCGTCCATGGGATTTTCCAGGCAAGAGTGCTGGAGTGGGTTGCCATTGCCTTTTCCGATCTAGATTACAGCAGGTACTAAATAAATATAAATCATCTTTACACCAATCAAACAGTTATGGTTTCTATTTAGCCAACAATTTACTGGCCAATTGTTAATAAAATATTTTGGAGTAACAAACAAGAAAATTAAAAAAAATCTGATTTCCTTTCTACTCTTTCCCTCCTAATCGGCACACACACACACAGACACACACACATGAGTACTTGCAAACACACTAATCCCTTCCTCTGAAAAACATCTGTGAAGCAACTCTACAGTCATTCTTCCAACACGAATATGATTACTCATGCAGAGGCTACGTCTAGGTAGGGTGGTGGCTACAAACATAGAGTATTCTTTGGCATCCCAGGAGGAAATCTCCCAAATACACCATTAAGTGCTCTCCACCCCACATCCATTACCTCCCCAGCCTGCTTGCTTACTTCTGGGATATAAAACATTGTATATTGTGATTTCTTGCTTGTTAAAGTAGCCTTACTTGGGAGGGGTTTTGCATTTGCCCATTTTGGTTGGTACCAAAGTAACTGCTGTTTCAGACCATGAATTTTAAATCATATAACTAGGCTCAAACACATCTTTATTAACCAAAATAGGAACCATTACAATCAACACATTTTTGCCAATGAGAAATAAGTTTGCTTATTCCCATAGAGTAAAAATCCGTGTTTCAGCATTCGAAGAACTCTTGGAAAGCATTTTCTGCTTCCTGCTGGTTGTGAAAGTGTTTTGCCTACAAAAAGTTGTAGAGATGCTTGAACAAGTGGTAGTTGGTTCACTAGAGGTCAGGTGAACGTGGCAAATGAGGCACAACCTGTCCAACTTTTGAAGTGCTGGCTGCGTGACGTCAGCTGGGGGTCTTCAGGCGGAAGGCCTGGGCCCCCTCTGTGGTCCAGCGCTGGCCACAGGCGCTGCAGTTTTCCATGACCTGCATCACTCTGCTGAACACACTTCCCAGATGCAATGCTTTCGCTGGGATCCAGAAAGCTATAGTGCATCAGACCAGGAGCAGACCACCAACAGTGATGATGACCTTTTTTTGGTGCAAGTTTGGCTCTGGGAAGTGTTTTGGAACTTCTTCTCCGTTCAACCACTGAGCTGGTCATCGCCGGCTGTCGTATAAAATCCACTTTCTGTCGCACATCACACTCTGATGGAAAAATGGCTGGTTGTTGTAGCAAGCAGTGAGAGAAGACAACACTTCAAAACGACGATTTTTTTTTTTTTTGGTCTGCTCAGGAGGCACTCATTTATTGAGCTTTTTCATCTTCCAATTTGCATCAAATGCCGAATGGGCTGTAAAACATCGAGTGAAGAATGGTCGACACTTCAGTTCTTCAGCAGCTTCTCGCGTCGCCGTAAGCGGATCATCTGTGACGGCTGCTCTCCTTCTGTCACGGTCACCTTCCGACGGCTGGTCACTGTGCTCCTCGTCCTCAAGGCTCTCGTCTCCTTTGCAAAACTTCTTGAACCACCACTGCACTGTACCTTCGTTAGCAGCTCCTAGGCCAAATGCGTTGCTGATGTCTCGAGTTGTCCCCACTGCTTTACGACCCATCTGACTCAAATTAAAAAATCACTCAAATTTTCTCTTTGTCTAACATCATTTCTATAGTCTAAAATATAAAATAAACAGCAAGCAATGTTATCAGCAAAAAAATAAAGAGAGAAATGTGTATTAAAATGATGTATAACATAACCACATTTATTTAAAAATGTATTCCAAAGGTTATGACAAAGGTCAACAATGCAAAACCACAATTACTTTTGGACCAACCTAATAGTTCAATCTATTGGCTCACTCAGCAATCAACTCGGTCAGAAAGTTGGTCCAGGTGTACTAGAGTCTTAAAGGAAAAATGGGAGAGCTAATAATGACTATTGGTTAGTACAGTTATCAACTTAGTAGCGTATGTCATAGAGTTCAAATAATAAAGAAATTAAGTGACCAAAGTCTTAAAAGATACCAACTCACACAAATATACAAATGGTGAAATGCAGTAAGACTTCAGAGATGTATGAGAATATGTTTATCAGTTACAATTTGCAAATAACAGAGAACAACTGTGCTTCCTTAAGCAGGAAGAGAGTGTATTGAAGGAATAACAAGTGGTTAGGGAAGAGACAAGACGCTGGAGAACCTAGTCTGGGTGTGAGAGGGACGAGGCAGGGCTGAGAGCGCTCCGGCCTGCAGACGCAGCTGTCCTTTCCGTCTGCACGCCTCCCTGCGTAAGTCCAGGGAGAAATTAACCCACTGGCCTAGTTTGGAGCAAGTGCACAAAGAATAAAATGCCTAATTTACAGCCCCACCAAAGCTACAGAGGCTAAATGACTCTTCCACAGGAAGTGAGGTGGTTCCCAGGAAGATGGAGTGCTCAGCAGTGTGCGTCTGCTAGAGCAGAACACAGGGCCAGCTGGTCTGGTGGGAAGGGAGAGACTAATTTAGGGAAGACTTTCTTTATCAGGTACTGTGCGGTTTCACACACTGTCATTTAATTCTTATACCAATCTTGTAAATCAAATACTATTTTCGCCACTTTCTATCTGAGAAAACTATAGCCAGGTTAAGGAGACGGCTCCAGATCAAAAACCAACAAGCATGTGGGCCGGGACCTGAATTCATGTCTGCAAGCTCTACAGCTGTCCTGTTTTGAGTTGGAAGATAAGACAAGATGTGGGCGCCGCTAGCCTCCGGGAAGAGCAGGCCGTTTAGATGACACTCAGGGGGCCCGGCAGGATGGTGGTCCTCCGAAACGAGAGCAGGAGAGCAAATAGGCGCCACGACGGAACTGGCTCCTGCAGGGAAGCCCCTTCCGGGGGGTCTCAGAGGAAGGGCAGCAGCTACAGAAACCTCCTGCTCTGCGGCGCGGTGATTAGCCTTTGGTTTGTTTTTAAAAATAAATAATAAACACACAAAAATATACCTGACCTCCAGTTTGGCAGGATAAAAGGAGGGCAAACGGCGGATATAAAGGTGGAAAGGGGTCCCAGAGCATGAGCACAGTTGAGGGTCTGACTTCGCCCAGTGTCTGCGGTCTTGATACTTCTTGTGGATAGGCAGACACTTTGTCTTCTAATAACTTGCCACTGAAAAATGCTTACAGACTATATGCTCTACAAACTACAGTGATAAAGACTGCTGTAAATTGAGGTTTGAGAAACAGGCAGGAAATCAAATGGGCCTGGTATAACATGGCAAGGAGATGGAGACTACTGAAGGACTTCAAACAGGGGAGTGACATGATCCCATTTTATCAAAATTACCCTGGCTGCTGGGTGGCCAATAGAACTAAACAGGGAAAAAATGACAGCAGAATATCTCGTTATTCTCACTTAGTCACTTTCTGAGTGAAAGAGAATGGCTTCCTTAATGGAACTCTGTCCTTTTGCTGTGTTCAGGGCAAAATTGTGTAATGGGCTTTCTGGCCCTAGTACCCTGCTCTCTGTTAATGTCCTTCTTCCCTCTTCAGTCCCCATTTATATCTACAAATCAGGGGCTGCCACTTTCTTTATTTCTGCTCCCCACTCAACCACCGGACTAGGAAGGCACTGCTATACCAAAGGCTGCCGACGTTTCAAGGTGATGCTTCACTTCTGGGACTGATGTTCACATTTTAATCAGTGCTGTCCATTGAACCAACAAGAGCATTAATGCTAAAGCTTCAGTAAACGAATGGGCCTATTAAAATATCTGGATTGGGAATTTCTCTTAGCACTCAAATCCATCACCAAGTATGAAAGTTCTATGATGGTGTCTGGCCTCCGGTGAAAGGTTATTTTTGATGTTGAAAAGCACCTTTTCATGAAGAGAAGTGAAAGGCAAAGCAGAAAAGGAAAGATATACCCATTTGAATGCAGACTTCCAAAGAATATCAAGGAGATATAAGAAAGCCTTCCTCAGTGATCAATGCAAAGAAATAGAGGAAAATAGAACGGGAAAGACTAGAGTCTCTGCAAGAAAATTAGAGATACCAAGGGAACATTTCATGCAAAGACGGGCTCAGTAAAGGACAGAAATGGTATGGACCTAACAGAAGCAGAAGATATTAAGAAGAGGTGACAAGAATACACAGAAGAACTATACAAAACAGATCTTCACAACCCAGATAATCATGAAGGTGTGATCACTCACACTCACCTAGAGCCAGACATCCTGGAATGTGAAGTCAAGTGGGCCTTAGGAAGCATCACTATGAACAAAGCTAGAGAAGGTGGTAGAATTCCAGCTGAGCTCTTTCAAATCCTCAAAGATGATGCTGTGGAAGTGCTGCACTCAATATGCCAGCAAATTGGGAAACCTCAACAGTGGCCACAGGACTGGAAAAGGTCAGTTTTCATTCCAATCCCAAAGAAAGGCAATGCCAAAGGATGCTCAAACTACCACACAACTGCACTCATCTCACACGCTAGCAAAGTAATGCTCAAAATTTTCCAAGCCAGGTTTCAACAGTATGTGAACCGTGAACTTCCAGATGTTCAAGCTGGATTTAGAAAAGGCAGAGAAACCAGAGATCAACTTGCCAACATCCGTTGGATCATAGAAAAAGCAAGGAAATTCCAGAAAAACACCTAGTTCTGCTTAATTGACTACAATAAAACCTTTGACTGTGTGGATCACAACAAACTGTGGAAAATTCTTAAAGAGATGGGAATATCAGACCACCTTAGCTGCCTCCTAAGAAATCTGTATGTAGGTCAAGAAACAATGATTAGAACCAGATGTGGAACAATGAACTGGTTCCAAATTGGGAAAGGAATATATTGAGGCTGTATATTGTCACCCTGCTTATTTAACTTAGATGCAGAGTACATCATGAGAAATGCCAGACAGGATGAAGCACAAGCTGGAATCAAGATTGCCGGGAGAAATGTCAATAACCTCAGATATGCAGATGACACCACTCTTATGGCAGAAAGCAAAGAGAAACTAAAGAGACTCTTGATGAAAGCGAAAGAGTTGGCTTAAAGCTCAACATTCAGCAAACTAAGATCATGGCATCTGGTCCCATCACTTCACGGCAAATAGATGGGGAAACAATGGAAACAGTGACAGACTTTATTTTCTTGGACTCCAAAATGACTGCAAATTGTGACTGCAGCCATGAAATTAAAAGATGCTTGGTCCTTGGAAGAAAAGCTATGACCAGCCTAGACAGTTTGTTAAAAAGCAGAGACATTACTTTACCAACAAAGGTCCATCTAGTCAAAACTATGGTTTTTCCAGGAGTCATGCATGGATGTGAGAGTTAGACCATAAAGAAAGCTGAGTACTGAAGAACTGATGCTTTTGAACTGTGGTGCTGGAGAAGACTCTTGAGAGTACCTTGGACTGCAAGAAGATCAAACCAGTCATTCCTAAAGGAAATCAGTCCTGAATATTCATTGGAAGGACTGATACTGAAGCCGAAGCTCCAATACTTTGGCCACCTGATGCGAAGAACTGATTCACTGGAAAAGACCCTGATGCTGGGAAAGACTGAAGGCGGGAGGAGAAAGGGATGACAGAGGATGAGATGGTTGGATGGCATCACCAACTCAATGGACATGAGTTTGAGCAAGTTTCAGGACTTGGTGATGGACAGGGAGGCCTGGTGTGCTGCAGTCCACAGGGTCACAGAGTTTGACACGACTGAGCAACTGGACTGGACTGAACTGAATTCATGACCTTTATGATCTGGTGCATAAATGACGCACCATCTAAGCTGCATGTTTTGAAGCATGAAGGGGCTCCCCAGGCTGCAGCATTCCTTTTTGCCATTGATCACATGTGGATGAAGAGAGATCAGTGCAAGTGAAATAGTGAGATCCAGTATTCATGTTACACAGTGTCAATACACAAGTGTTGGAGGGGTCTAGGCGTGAGAATGGGCGTTTATTTCAGGCCGCGTCCTTTATGAACCTCACAACGTGCCCTCTCAGTCTTCCTTAGATGCGTGTCTTCAGGTTCTGGAGTCAGACTGTCTGAGTCCAGACCTTGGTTCTTCCTTTATGGGATGTGAGACCTTGAGCAAGCTATGTCACTTTTCTGGGCCTTAGTTTCCTCATCTACACATGGATATATTACTAACACCTACCTCATATGTACCTCCTAAGGAATTTTTAAGGATTAATTCAAAGTCAAAAAGCACTGAGCACAAAAGCAAGCACAGAGCGCTCAGCAGACATGAGGGACTGTGAGTTATATTACTGGCATAGCAGAGGAGTTACTGTTTTACACCACTGTTCTGCAGCCATGACGCAGGTCTTTGGGCTCCTTCAAAGTGTGATTCATGGCTCATTTAACTTGACATCCTCAGTGGAATAGCTGGCACTTGGTAATTGGTCAGCAAATAACTGCTCAGGGAATGAATGGATTTTTTTTGGACTTTGTGCTTGTACATGTCTCTGTTTAAAAGTCATATTATCAAAGTGGTTTGAAATTTTTGGAGGCTTCGTGGGACTAAAGAGGCAGACTAAGTGTCAGAACGATCATTAGAGTGTATCCGACAGCGGGGTCTGGATTGTGCAGGCTTCCGCGCTGCGCTGTCAGGCTTCTGAGAGCTCTCTCCTACAGTCTATCCTGTACTCCTCAGTACAGCCCTAAGAGAGAACACTTCCAGATAATGCACAAGAATACAGACGTGGAGCCAGCTAAGTTGCTGAAGGCATTGCACTCCTAAGGGGAATAGATATAAACGAGAAGGGAAGTGCAGTAGTCACAGCGCGAATAGTTCGGTCCCACGCCTCATCGGCCGGGTAACCTTGGGGAGTCACTGAAGCACAGCGCTCAGCTGCCTCGCGTGCAGAATGACAACGCGAGCGCTCTCTCACGGGCTGTTGTGAACACTAACTGAGGAAAAGCCCGTTCAGCCTCCCTGTCTGCACCCAGCATAACTCACCTCCACACCGCAGGCCGCTGGGGCCCGACCCCGAGCTCACGGCCACGGCGCCCAAGGCCTCAGCCCTTGGTCACTCCGTCCCCGATATGCGCGAAGCCCAAAACTTTCGTGTCCCTCTTACACAAAGAATACTTACCGGAAAATGACTAACATAACAAACAGCAAAGTTGAATCAAGCGTCAAGTCTGATTTTTGTGAGTTTATTGTTTAAAATATTTCTCTCTGCAGTGGTGAAATGTGCCCGTCACGGAGGACACGCACACGCAGAAGCTTCTCTGCAGCGCAGAGCCGCAGCCCGCCTGGTTCCACGGACGCCGCCCGGCGGGTGACCGCGCGCTCGGCACCGGGGCAGCCCGGTCCGCTCAGGCAGCTGACCGCGGCCCGGACTAGTGACGGCCACAGGCCGGCGGGGCGCCCTCACGCTGGCTGCCGACAGAATCGCCCGTGAAACTTAAAATAGCTGATGCTTAGGTTACACCTCAGACTAATTAAATCAGAAGCTCCTGGATAAGGCTAAGGCATCAGTAATTTTTTTAACTGCCTTAACGATTACTATGTACAGCCAAGATTGGAAACTTGGCTGAAAGTTTTGTGGCCACAGCAGCTAAACTCACCTAATCAGTTTTCCACTGGTTCCTCTACAAGATACCTTGTTTATCTGGGAAGTTTTTCTCATTTATAATTTTTATGTATATTCTCAACTCATATATATAAATCATTCGCATTGTCTTTAATATTTTCTTGCAATATTAATTACCACTAATGAAAAATTGAGTATATGCAACTAAACACTGATGCTTGTATTACTATTCAAACATGTATATCTCACTGTAAGTAAAATCAACTAGTAAAGGGTCCAAATAACAATTGATGACAGAAAATACTGATTCCTATTCCATTCGCAAACTTCAGGGATTTCTGGTCAGGAATCCCCACCGGCTAGACAGGTGTCGCCATCTACTGGCAGTGTGTGATATCGCGCCTGATTCCCTGCATCCAGAGGAGACTGCCTCCGTCTGTGACAGGCAGTGTTACCTCCACAAGGAACCAATGCAGAGGAAGGAACCTTATTATCAGCCTGGAAGGACACTGTAAGAAACACTGAGTCCCGCCTTCGCCATTTCTATTCGCCTTTTCTCACGGTAGAACTCCAGCTTTGTTCCAAGCTACAAAACTCAACGTCTAGCACTTCCCCTCGGTTGGGGTCTCCACACGACACGATTCCCACCAACAGGGTGTAAGGAACACTGTCTAGTTTTCTACTCAATAACCTCACTCCTTACCACCAGAACCCAGTTCTGCTCACACTAGCAGTATGCCCAAGAGCTGGGAATACTGGTCAGTTTCCCCATTCACATTAACTTCTAGGAGACTGAGCCACGTGTGTGGCTCTTCTCTAATGAGGAGGGCTCTGCAGAGTGCAGTATTTCTACTTTGACTTTCTACCTCCACCCGAGATTTCCATTTATCTTTTTCACCTACTTTCACACATACTATCTTGTTGCCCTTCTCCCATGAAACCACCCTAAAATCTTTCTAAAGTAAACCATGTAGAAGCCGCAGCAAGGACAGTCAAGAGAAGCAGAAAAAGAAGAGAGGGAAAGAGAAAGAGAAGAAGGGACAGGCCAGGAAACAGGAAAGAAAGGGAGGGGAGGGGGAAGATGAAAAGGGAGGAGGGAAGGGAAGGTGGGAAGGAGAAAGGGCAGATCATGCAGACAGCGAGAAAGGCAGAGGAAAGCCAGGGAAGAGGAGAGACGGCGGGGCGGAGCGGAGCGAGCAGGACAAACACGACGGGTGAAGCGGAGCCGTGCCGGCCCAGACGGGTGAAGGGACAGTGGCCGCCACGACCATCGGTGACTCCCTGTGAGTCAGACAGGCTGATCAAAGGTGGGGGCTGATAACGGGATACCAACAGAAAACCAGCTGCCTGTGGGGTGTGAGTCTAGTCCCAAGCTTCTGAAACGTGTTTCTCTCCATTCCTGTTGTCAGGTGAGCAGTTAGCTCGATACAAAGGTTCCCGTGTGTTCACTACCCAGGGGCAAGTGCCTCGGCCGCAGTGTAGCGCGACAGTCGGCTTGATGAGCAGCGCTGGGTTCTTACCCGGCACTCATGAGCAGCTGGTCTCGGCTCTCACAAACACTGAGCTTCCCAGGCTCAGCTGTGCCGTGTGTACGCAGTCGCTCAGTCGTGTCCGACTCTGCGATCCCACGGACGGCAGCCCACCAGGCTCCCCTGGCCATGGGGATTCTCCAGGCAGGAATGCTGGAGTGGGTTGCCATGCCCTCCTCCAGGGGATTTTCCTGACCCAGGGACTGAACCCAGGTCTCCCACATTGCAGGCAGATTCTTTACCAGCTAAGCTACCAGGGAAGCCCAAGAATACTGGAGTGGGAAGCCTTTCTCTTCTCCAGGGGATCTTTCCAACCCAGAAATCGAACTGGGGTCTCTGGCATTGTGGGCAGATTCTTTACCAGCTAAGCTACCAGGGCAGGCCGTGTACAGCTAGCACATGATAAATATTTAGAGACTATTTGTTCCTTCCCTTTCTGTGTTGACACACAATCTTTCTACTTCCTTTATTTGTCTAACATATCTCTTGGGTCACCAACCTACTTATTGCTTAACAAAGACAAGCTTCTTCCATCAGTTTTTTAATCTCATTCTCTACGGCAAAATTTAATATCCTCAAATAAAGGGTAAAACTCGTATTATATCTGGCATTTTTTTTTAATCTTAACAATGCTCCTTTCTACATTCTGATGTCAAAAGAGGGAAATGTCTAGCTTTGAATTTAGCTTAATGTAGCTCACTAAAATAACTACATAAAACAATTTTAACAGAAGCCTAGCACACATAATACATATCAATGTCCCTCTAAACCTTTATTTGGGGCTTTCCTGGTGGCTCAGTGGTAAAGAATCCGCCTGCAGGAGATGTGTGTTACATCAGTGGGTCGGGAAGATCCTCGGGAGAAAGAAATGCCAACTCACACCAGTGTTCTCGGCCTGGGAAATCCCACGGACAGAGGAGCCTGGCGGGCTACAGTCTATGGGGTTGCAAAGAGTTGGACATCACTTAGCAACTAAACAATAACAACAATACTTTATTTGGCTTCTCGACCTATTTCGCTATGCAATAATTCTCTTTTTTCAAAGAGGAAGCACTGAATTTCTCTAGGTAGCTCCTTGTAAATCTATACCAATTTTATACACAAATGGCTATAGTTCAACTTTCTCAACTGAGTATTTTGTGAAAGTACAAGATGATCTTGGATGAAAAAAACTGAACTTTTACAATTCAGTAAATTCTTAAGAATTATTTAAGTCTTTCTTCACTGTTTTGAATCATAATACAGTTTCTGATCATATCCCTGCTATCAATTTCTGATCCTATAAAAAGAAACAATGGGATAGACAACCTATTTCATCTATAAATAGATATCAGATTATTTCTGCTCCCTCAGAATTTCTGTTTTCCAACAGATAATTGTAATTCTCAGTTACTAGGGCTAGGCAGGTGACAGAGCACATTCCACTACAAAACAGCGTGGAATGGTTTTATGTCCTAGTTCCATTTTTCTGTGGTCAAAATGATAATATATTTTTTAGAAGAACTAGCTTCTTAGCTTCCAGCCATGGCTAAGTAGACAAATGCTCTGTTCTATGTTTATGTCATAGAAACCAAGTGTGGTTTCAAGAAGAAACAAACTTTCCAGTCAATTGTTGTTGGAAGAGATAACTATCAATAATTCACAATAAAACCATGGCTGATATCAGACACTTAGGATTCACATGGGCAATAAAAGTAAAGGTTAACACTATGTAAACTGCATGCTATGCTCCAGGCAGTAAATTCAGTTCAGTTCAGTTCAGTCGCTCAGTCGTGTCTGACTCTTTGCGACTCCATGAATAGCAGCACACCAGGCCTCCCTGTCCATCACCAGCTCCTGGAGTCTACCCAAACCCATGTTCACCGAGTCGGTGATGCCATCCAACCATCTCATCTTCTGTCGTCCCCTTCTGCTCCTGCCCCCAATCCCTACCAGCATCAGGGTGTTTTCCAATGAGTCAACTCTTTGCATGAGGTGGCCAAAGTATTGGAGTTTTAGCTTCAATATCAGTCCTTCCAACGAACATTCAGGACTGATCTTGGATTGCCATCTTTAGGATGGACTGGTTGAATTTCCTTGCAGTCCAAGGGACTCTCAAGAGTCTTCTCCAACATCACAGTTCAAAAGCATCAATTCTTTGGCACTCAGCTTTCTTCACAGTCCAACTCTCACATCCAGACATGACCACTGGAAAAACCATAGCCTTGACTAGATGAACCTTTGTTGGCAAAGTTATGTCTCTGCTTTTTAATATGCTATCTAGGTTGTACATAACTTTCCTTCCAAGGAGTAAGCATCTTTTAATTTCATGGCTGAAATCACCATCTGCAGTGATTTTGGAGCCCCCCCAAAATAAAATCGCCACTGTTTCCACTGTTTCCCCATCTATTTGCCATGAAGTGATGGGACCAGATGCCATGATCTTAGTTTTCTGAATGTTGAGCTTTAAGCCAACTTTTTCACTCTCCTCTTTCACTTTCATCAAGAGGCTTTCTAGTTCCTCTTCACTTTCTGCCATAAGGGTGGTGTCATCTGCATATTTGAGGTTATTGATATTTCTCCCAGCAATCTTGATTCCAGCTTGTGTTTCCTCCAGCCCAGCATTTCTCATGATGTACTCTGCATATAAGTTAAATAAGAACTCTATTAAACAGGTCAAATGTGAAGGCACATTTGACAATTTACTCATCTGAAGGTAAAGATTTCTGTCCAAAATCGATCACTATATAGATACTGTCTTAATCTGGGTTGCTATTAATAGAATATCATAGATGGGGTGGCTTAATAATAGACATTTATTCCTCACAGTGCTTTAGGCTGGAAGTCCAAGGTAGAGCAAGCAGATCTGGTATCTGGTGAAGACTCTCTTCCTTTTTCACAGGTGGCTGTCTTCCCTTGTATCCACCATGGCAGAGAGTAAAGAGAGAGGAAACTAGCTCTCTCTTGTCTCTTCTTAGAGACTAACCCCATTAAGAAGGCCCAGTGATCAGTGCAAAGAAATAGAGGAAAACAACAGAATGGGAAAGACTAGAGTCTCTTCAAGAAAATTAGAGATACCAAGGGAACATTTCATGCAAAGATGGGCCCAATAAAGGACAGAAATGGTATGAACCTAACAGAAGCAGAAGATATTAAGAAGAGGTGGCAAGAATACACAGAAGAACTGTACAAAAAAGATCTTCATGACCCAGATAATCATGAAGGTGTGATCACTCACACTCACCTAGAGCCAGACATCCTGGAATGTGAAGTCAAGTGGGCCTTAGGAAGCATCACTATGAACAAAGCTAGTGGAGGTGATGAAATTCTAGTTGAGCTATTTCAAATTCTAAAAGATGACGCTGTGAAAGTGCTGCACTCAATATGCCAGCAAATTGGGAAAACTCAGCAGTGGCCACAGGACTGGAAAAGGTCAGTTTTCATTCCAATCCCAAAGCAAGGCAATCCCAAAGAATGCTCAAACTACTGCACAACTGCACTCATCTCACACACTAGCAAAGTAATGCCCAAGATTCTCCAAGCCAGGCTTCAGCAATACATGAACTGTGTGTGAACTTCCAGATGTTCAAGCTGGCTTTAGAAAAGGCAGAGGAACCAGAGATCAAATTGCCAACATCCACTGGATCATTGAAAAAACAAGAGAGTTCCAGAAAAACATCTATTTCTGCTTTATTGACTATGCCAAAGCCTTTGACTGGGTGGATCACAATAAACTGTGGAAAATTCTGAAAGAGACGGGAATACCAGACCACCTGACCTGCCTCTTGAGAAATCTGTATGCAGGTCAGGAAGCAACAGTTAAAACTGGACATAGAACAACAGACTGGTTCCAAATAGGAAAAGGAGTACGTCAAGGCTGTACATTGTCACCCTGCTTATTTAACTTATATGCAGAGTACATCATGAGAAACACTGGGCTGGATGAAGCACAAGCTGCAATCACGATTGCCGGGAGAAATATCAATAACCTCAGATATGCAGATGACACCACCCTTATGGCAGAAAGTGAAGAGGAACTAAAGAGCCTCTTGATGAAAGTGAAAGAGGAGAGTGAAAACATTGGCTTAAAGCTCAACATTCAGAAAACTAAGATCGTGGCATCTGGTCCCATCACTTCATGGGAAATAGATGGGGAGACAGTGTCAGACTTAATTTTTTTGGTCTCCAAAATCACTGCAGATGGTGATTTCAGCCATGAAATTAAAAGATGCTTACTCCTTGGAAGGAAAGTTATGACCAACCTAGAGAGCATATTAAAAACCAGAGACATTAGTTTGCCAACAAAGGTCCATCTAGTCAAGGCTATGGTTTTTCCAGTGGTCATGCATGGATGTGAGAGTTGGACCATAAAGAAAGCTAAGTACTGAAGAATTGATGCTTTTGAACTGTGGTGTTGGAGAAGACTCTTGAGAGTCCCTTGGACTGCAAGGAGATCCAACCAGTCCATCCTAAAGGAGATCAGTCCTGGGTGTTCATTGGAAGGACTGATGCTGAAGCTGAAACTCCAATACTTTGGCCACCTGATGTGAAGAGCTGACTCAGTTGAAAAGACCCTGATGCTGGGAGGGATTGGGGGCAGGAGGAGAAGGGGACGACAGAGGATGAGATGGTTGGATGGCATCACTGACTCAATGGACATGAGTTTGAGTAAACTCCGGGAGTTGGTGATGGACAGGGAGGCCCGGCGTGCTGTGGTCCATTGGGTTGCAAAGAGTCGGACACAACTGAGCGACTGAACTGAACTGAATCATTTAAGGCTCCATCCCTTGACACCATCACACTGGCGGAGGTGTTGGGGGGTGGTTTAGGATTTCATCACATGTATTTGGGGGAAACACAACTATTCAGTCCATAACAGTTGCTCTAGGGCATGGATTGGCTTCAGGAATGTTATTTGTGGTGTCACGTGAAGGTGCCCAGTTAGTGACAACTGACTTCAGCTGGCCATATTCCAGGCCTGAGTGTTTTCTTTTCTATTGCATGGATGCTTGTTTTTTTTAGGATTTTTGGTGTCCTGATAAACAATAACTGTTAAGAAGAGTACCCACACTTGCAAATACAGCAAAAAAAAAAAAAAAAAAAAATCACTTCATGCCTTTTGAAAGTTTTCTGTCTAAGAAGCTATGATATCTAACAAGGGTAATCTGATATATGGAAAGATGACTTGGACATGTTATCTACTTTTGATTAATGCCCTGATTCTGTAAAGCTATTTATTTACTTGGAAAAGATAAGTTACATTTTTTTTTTGTCCTGTAGAGATGCAACTAATTTCTTTTCAGAAGAAATGATATCCCAAAGTTTGAAATTTATTGCTCTATAGAACATTGGCTAGTTTTGTATCTAGCTGAGAAACTGGTCTTAGCTGTCTTTTACTTTCTTCAGTCTCTTACATCCTCTTTGAACCAGCTTTACTTTCCTGGTATTTCCATCATTAATTAGTGAACTGTATCTTTCCTGTGTATTCATCACATATTTGTATGAATTACATATATTTTAAAATTATATTTTATCATACCTCTCTTCCCCACCCTACTGCAAATTAGAAAACATAAAAGTTTAGCAAAACTGATATGTTTAAAGATAATACACTCAAAATATCTACTTTCTTTACTGGAAAATTTGACTGTATAACATAGCTTTAGAGCGGAAGCCAAACAGTCTTGTCATTATTTCACTGGTGAATTTAACTCACTTATTCATGCACTTCCTGGCAGAACTGGACAGCTTCAGCCCTCTGTCTCACCTCTCCAAAGGCAGGTCACTTTTACCATGTGGCAGACTGTAGATAGTAACACCCTCTAAAGGCTGAGGAACGGAAAGAAAAGCTGAGCTGAATGTGCACAACATCTCCTCCCATATCCATCAACCAAGTAAGTCGTTCATCCTTCCCTGGGGAGGAGTTAAAGAACAGAAGTTCGATGCATGAGACAGGGTGCTCGGGGTTGGTGCACTGGGATGACCCAGAGGGATGGGATGGGGAGGGAGGTCGGGGCGGGGATTGGGATGGGGAACACATGTACACCCATGGCGGATTCAAGTCAATGTATGGCAAAACCAATACAATATTGTAAAGTAAAATAATAAATAAATAAATAAATAAAAAAGAGCAGGAGAGAAGAGGCCAGAAATGAGGACAGAAAGTTAAATCACTGCTGCCACAGTTCAGTGCCTCTGATTACCCTATTCCTCTGGGGAAACAGAGTGACCCTCCAGTTTGGAAAAAGCACAATCTGGGTCTTTGCCATAACGAATCAAGTGACTGCTACCTGCATGTTTAGCATCTTAACTCTAAACCAAGCAATAACAGAGAATACTTTCTATTGGGCCCTTGTAAGAGACATCAACCAATTCATATAATATCAAAAGAAGTAAGTTTTATTCAACTTTAACTTCAAGCAAAGTTGGTACACAAGACTGTGTTAAATGAACAAATAACTGAATAATGAGGCATAGGGTGCTATTTCAGCATATCAAGGGAAGCCAAAGTTTTTCTTAAAAGTAAAGTAGAGAGTCTAGTCGAAGAGCAGAGCACATGTCCGCACCATGGCAGCTAAGGAAGTAGTTTTTTGAAAGAATGGTGGCGAAATCAGCGTGGGGCTAAAAATTACGTCTGAAATATACTGATTTGATCCTTCCCTGCGCCTCTGAATTTCATCTAAATTATCCCAAATCAATCAGAATGAGTATCATTAAGGTCCTTCAGTAAAGGAGATGCCGCATGATCTCTTGGAATACAATTCCGTGTTCCCCAGATCTTACAGCTGAGAATATTTAGAAGTCCATGTGAAATCCTCTCTGCTCCAAAACAAATGCAATTTTATTTTCTCTTCAGAAAAGGAAAGAAGCTTTGTTAGAGAAATCTCCTCTTTATAAAATATATTCTTCTCTTTTACAATTTTGCATGAAATCTACCCCAGATAATCTGAATCGTTTTAAAAAAGAAAATCTAAACAAGCCCAAACTAGAAACAACCATAAAGTCTATAAGTGGAAAAATAGTAGAATCATATGAAGGAATATCAGGTAGCAATACAAAGAAAAAACTACCGATATACACAAAAACACAGATAAATCTCAACACATTAGTTTAGTGAAAGACAGACATAAAGCAGCACACAATGCCTGATTTTATGTCCATGAAATCTAAGAACAAGTAACAGTGACCTGTAGTTACAGAAATCAAGACAGTAATTGTTTCTGAGATGAGTGTGTATTGGAGAAGGGAACTGACTGCAAAGGGACAAAAGATACCGTTTCTGGGGTGATGGAAGTGTTCTGTATTTCATTTTGTTTAGTAGTTTTGTGAATTTGTATAATTGTCAAAATTTACTGAACTGAGTACTTAATATCTGTGCATTTGAATTTATGTAAATTAAAACCCACAAAAGGAAATATAGGCTGTCACAGATATTGCCAACAGTCTTGCCAGCACTTTCCGTAAACCCAAGGGCCCTGAAGTTTCAACTGCATTCTTGAAAGTGGAGATTATAGCTGAACAAAAACCATTTTCTGGCTGGCTGTGCTTTTTCTCCTCTGTAAATAGTGAGCTTTACCCGTATAGGTAAAGTCAGGAAGTCAGTTTCCAGATAATTCCATATTCCAGGGTGTGCTAGGCTCTGAAGGGGACCAAAGCCAGTAATTAATGAAGTCTTCTCTTTATTAGCCAGGGTGCCTTTCTGATCTACTTCCCAAACAAACAGATCTAGAGGGCTGTTGGGTATGAAGTTTTCACATCTGTTCAGGTACCAGATAAGCAAAATGGTTCTGTGTTGATAATAAAACAAATAGATCATTTTTTAAAATATCTGCACAGGCACAGTTCTTTCCCCAAGGTGAAGAGGAGGAGGTTGCCAGCACTAATTAATCCCAGCCAGGACACCCCAGGATTTACAGGATGTGCAAAAAGACTATTCAATCTAAATGACACTGCACCAGTTTCCTTAAACGGAATAGGCTGTAGAGACTGGGACTGGTTTTCTAACTATAGAGTGATCTTGGCCAAACGACTCCAAATGAGCAGGTACCAGGAGGATGAAACAGGGTGATTTATTTGGATGATCAAATGAGGTCAACAATTATAAACTGAGATGAGAGTCCTTCTCAGCCTCCTCTCAGAAATCTGCATGACACATATGTAACTTGATTTCCTTTTGAGAAAAACACTTCCTCAGAAACAGTCTTTAATAAGCTAGTCCATCATTTTATTAGGCCACTTGCTTCTGGGGTACTATAACTGCTATAGAAAATATCAAAATATTTGTAAGCATTAGGGAAGAATAAGGAAGTCAATCATGTGGATGATTCTTAATTACTACTGAGGTTCCCCTCCACCCTTTTTAGAAGTTTATGCCTCTTGACCGATGGCAGTAATGACATATAGCCCTTTTGAAGTACTGAGGAGGGTAAGAGGAGGTGGGTGGAGAGGGGTTGCATACCAAAGGGGTCCTTGGGCTACAAGGGTAGAGACACAGATCATGACATTAGGTGACTGGTGGACAAGGAAGTTGGACATGTTAGCAGATCTGAGATACCTTTAGGATGATAGTTTCCTAGACTGCATTATCTATTAGCTCCTGTCAAGGATTTTATACATGTGAAAGCTGAGGTCTCTGATAGAATATGATGATCCGAGCTTCCTCCATGCTGGTATCAGTCGATAAAACCCATAAAAAATTATGATGCATCACTCTGGAAGAATAAAATAGCTAAAGTAATGCTCAAGGGCTACTGCATCTACTCCCAAACAAGAACTCCCCTGGGTTTAATCCATTTGGCTAATTAGTATGTTGGGCTCTTCTATCCAGACAACATATGTCAATTTTAGCCACCTGCACAACTTGAGAGCAATGACTCTCAGACTGGGTAAAAGTAAAGGTATTTTGTGTCCTATATGAATATCACCAAAGGGCATCTACTACAGAGGGAGCTTTCAATAATCCAGCAGACAAGAAGACACATTCTGTGGATATCAGTGTGCCTCCTTCCCCAGCTACCCTAGTGCCTGTTTAAAGTGCCCGTGGGCAATGGCCATGGTGGCAGGGATGAAGGCAGTGCCCGGCTTCCAAGAGCGCACAGGCTGAGGCAACTGCTGCTGCTGCGTGCCGGGGCTGTGCCCAGCAGAGATGTGCGCTGAGCTCCCGTACATGTGCTTCCTGAGATCCAGCCAGTCACCCAGTGGCAGGTTAGTTATACTGGACTTCTTCCATCACGGAGGAGACAGCAATTTGTCCTCATGCATTTGTGTTCCTTGCTTTCAATACCTCTGCCAGCACCACCATGCATGAACTTAAGGAGTGCCTTACTCACCACCATGGCATTCCCACAACACTATTTCAGATCAAGAAACTCCTGCCATGGCAAAAGGAGTACACAAAAGCGCTCGAACTTATGAAATTCACTGGTCTTTCCATGACCCTGAAACTGCAGAAGGCCGTGACCTGAGAGATGAGTAAGGCAGCTTACTGAAGGCTGCATTATGACGACAGTTCAGAGATAATGCCTTCAAAGGACAGGTATATCGGGCAAAAGGCAGTGCATGTTTTGATTCAACAACGAACACATGGTACTGATTCTCTCATAATCAGAATGCCTGAATCTGAATTACGTGGTGGAAGTGGCAGTAACCTATTACACTGAATAACCCTCTCTCAGACTGCTTGGTTCCCTTCCCCTCAACTCTGGGTATTTCTGGTTTGGAAATCTTGGTTCTTAAGGGAAGAATGCTTCCACCAGGGAAAAAAGCAAATTGAATTGGAAAGTGAGGAACAAACAGGCAAAAGGAGAGAAAGGAGATCCTCTACAGTCTGGGTGACTTCTCCTGATTATCACAGGAAAATTGCTGCTGCTGCTGCTAAGTTGCTTCCGTCGTGTCTGACTCTGTGCAACCCCATACATGGCAGCCCACCAGGCTCCTGTCCCTGGGATTCTCCAGGCAAGAATACTGGAGTGGGTTGCCATTTCCTTCTCCAATGCATGAAAGTGAAAAGTGAGAGTGAAGTCACTCAGTCGTGTCCGACTCTTAGCGACCCCATGGACTACAGCCTACCAGGCTCCTCTGTCCATGGGATTTTCCAGGCAAGAGTACTGGAGTGGGTTGCCATTGACTTCTCCGCACAGGGAAATGGCATTGCTGCTAATTTCTAGGGAGTAGGAAGAACTGAGATCCTCTCCCGAGTCCTGTCAGGGTCCACTAGTGACAGGCCGCTGCAGGACAATGAGCTGCAGCGCAAGAGGAGACACGCTCTTGCTGCCTCCTGCTCTAGTCAGCAGTCCTCCAGCAACCCCACTCTGATCCAGCAATTTACTCTAAAAGCAAGGGTGATTCCAGCTGGCAGTTTTTCCAGACCACTAGGACCTCAGCACCTCCTAGTACTCACTCAGAGGTGCCAGCAACAGTTGGCCAACGCAGCTTCCTTAGAGATCTGTTTTATCTCCGTTTAGCAATCCTCCAAGGTCCTGAGGCATGAGCAGCAGTGAAGCTGCACCGCTGTCCTGAGCTCTGAATTCCGGGTCCAGGGCGCCAGCAGTGTTTGGCCAGGAAGCACGCCTCAGAGCTCTACGAATCCTCTGCTTCAGGCTTCTCAGTTTTAATAATTTCAGTCTTTCTTCCCTGTTTCTCTGCTCCTATACGTGGAGGGACTCAGGCTGAATTGCTTGTCCGTAGTTGCTAAGGAAGCCTCTAATAATGAACAGTATTTTCTAAAATCTGTTTCCATCAAAACCTTTCAGATATTAAGGGCCGACCTTTGCATCAGATCCCGATGCTATATGCTATTTCAGACTTTTCACACAAAATTTTCATTGCTGGGGGAAAAAATTAATTAAATTAGCTGAAAATACTTGTTCATGTGTTCAAATTAAGCAGTAGTTTTAGAAATAAGTAGACAACCTGAGGATAAAGTCCTGCACAAAACAAATAAACAATGAAAAAACGTCAAGGACTGACAAAATACAGGCAGATAAACTGGTGTTGATGACTGTTGTCTGTATCTAGGGCATAATGGAAGGAAAATCTCTGGTTCTTTGTATGTGACAAAAAAGTAATGTGGTTGGTCTATAGTGAATAGAGTATCAAGAATAAGTAAAGATAACTCCGAGGAAAGACAGTGCAGGTGCAACAAAGACTAAGAACCAGACTCCCCTATTCATTACAAAGACAGATGCACACAGAGGCAGACGCACAGAGTGTGCACAAAAGGGGCAGAGGCACACAGCTCACTGGGTACTCTGGTGGAAAGACCGCCTCGAGGGAGGCATTAGGTAGGCACCTGGGTGAAATAAGAACCAAAGGAAGAGGGGGTTTACAATTGTGAGAAACTCTGTAAATCCAGTCTTGTATGTTCGGTAACTTTTGGGGCACTGCAGACTTGCTATTTCTCTCTCTCTGAAGAAAGGGGAAGGCTCACTCAGCGATGCCAGTGTGGCTCAGTCAGCAATTGAGATCACCTGTTTCTCAGATTGCTCCCCAATCCAGGAGGATTAGGCCTCTCAGAGCCCAGAACTGCACATGGAATAAACTCTCAAAATAACCTTACGAGGCAGAATTACTTTTATCCTCACTCTACAGATGAGGAAATTGAGACTCAAAGAAACTAAGATTTCCTAGCTGGCAAGTGGCAGAGCTAGAAGCCAGGTGCTTCCATCTCCAAAGTCTCCTAATGCCATGCTTTGTGCCCAGCTGTAAGTTCAGAGTGGAGAGAGTTTAGTCACTGAAGCATGGCCCAGTTATGCTATTTGAGTATCAGGATTATTTTGAGCTAAAGACTTGACAGCAGGTATAAGAAAGCTTTTCACCTTGAAAGCAGGCAGTAAAACTCCCACATGAACTATGTCCTTCTTATTCTGGAGGAAAGAAATGCTATCACCATCTGGGAGTCAAGGCTGAGAGAATTCTGCACAAGCAAACCTTGTTAAAATACTTCTCATCTTCCTTAGCCTCCCCATATATTTAGTTATTCTCCCACAATTGCCTCTCTTTGTTCAACCTAATATAAAAGCATCTAGGTTTTGCCACTTCTTTGGGTTTTCATTTTCTTATGAGGATTCCCATGACACATAAAAAGTTCCATGGAATAAATCTGAATGCTTTTCTTCTGGTTTTATGTCAATTTAATTCTCAGGCCAGCCAGAAACCCTACGAGTGGAGTACTAACTACAATTGGCAATCCAGTTTTCACAGACAACTATTTTCTGGCCACTGAAAAGTGCCAAATGATGTGAATTTTTAAGCAGGTAGTTTTCTGGTTTTTGAAGGATGGAGAAGGAAGAGATAAATTTGTAAGTTGCTATGATAAGTTTAATGAAGCATGGAACACTCTATGTTATTTACATTTGTTTTCTTTAGAATTGACTTAAAAATGTAGCATCAGTTGTTCCTGGAAAGTAACAGGGCATGTTTTTATCCCCTTAAAACATGTCATTTCCCTTTTTGTCACTTCTTCTTAATGGAAAGTAAAATTCATAGTAATAGAAATGTCTTTATTTTTAAAAGTAAACATTCTTTTTTCTGAATACAGCATATTGTCACACAGTTGCTATTGAGATGATTTTGAATTCAATATAAACCCCTGGAAAATGTTCTAAAATCTTCCCTAGTATCTTCTTTCTGATATTGTTACCTAACATTTTTAGATGAGATAGAACCAGCTCTATTTCCCATACCTTGACTGAAATGTCCTTTCAATCATTAATTTTCACAAGGTGTTCCTGCTTACAGATGAGGTGCTGAGAAGACTGACTCATCAGTGTTTTGCCTGCACACACTGGACTAGACCTGCCTCAGTTAGTGCTGACTGAGCAAGAGACTCCAGGCATCAGCAGAGGGCACTCTGATCCAGCCAAGGTATGGTGATGCCATCACAGCTCTCTGGGTGTGCACCAAACTCATCAAAATATATACATTACAATTTTTTATATCAATTATTGTTGCTGTTGTTGAGTAACTAAGTCGTGTCTGACTCTTTAGTAACTCCATGGACTGTAGCCCTCTAGGCTCCTCTGTCCATGGGATTTCCCAGGTAAGAATGCTGGAGTGAGTTGCCATTTCCTTCTCCAGGGGATCTTCCTGACCCAGGGATCGAACCCGCATCTCCTGCATTGCAGGTGGATTCTTTACCACTGAGCCACCTGGGAAGCCCATATCAATTAAACTTCAGTAAAAAATAATCATGTGAGCAGCTACTCTACTCATAATGACCTAGCGGAGTGAGGACATGAGGGGGATGGGGAAACTGAGAACGATGACATCACCTGACACCAGACCGTAATGTGAAGGAGTCTGGAATTGAGGCTTGCTTAAACGCAAATTTATACAGAACATGGTCAGGTCTTGGCACAAGTGTCACCTTTGGCTTTAAATCTCCCCTTCTAGACTGTTTCCTAAGAGCCATTCTGCTGCCAATTCTAGAAATGCTGTGTTCATCACTCATAGCTACTCAGAAATGGTGAGTCAAGCTCACAAGGGAGAATAAGTGGGACTTATTTGGACCATTTTCATCTCTTAACATCCATTCACTTTGATTTCATACTGAAATATTTGATCACTGTTAAATTATATATCAAACATCTTTCATTGAAATCATATTTAACCCATTGTTGATGTTCAGTCGCTCAGTCACATCCAACTCTTTGTGACCCCAAGCACTGCAGCACACCAGGCTTCCCTGTCCTTCATTATTTCCCGGAGTCTCATGTCCACTGAGACAATGATGCCATCCAACCATCTCAGCCTCTGTCATTCTCTTTTCCTCCTGCTCTCAATCTTTCCCAGCATCAGGGTCTTTTCCAACAAGTCAGCTCTTCACATCCAGTGGCAAAATTATTGGAGCTTAAGCTTCCTCATTAGTCCTTCCAATGAATATTCAGGATTGATTTCCTTTAGGACTGACTGGTTTGATCGCCTTGCAGTCCAAGGGACTGTCAAGAGTCTTTTCCAACACCACAGTTCAAAACCATCAATTCTTTGGCATTCAGCTTTCTTTATACTACAACTCTCACATCCATACATGACAACTGGAAAAACCATAGCTTTGACTAGACAGACCTTTGTCAGCAAAGTAATGTCTCTGCTTTTTAATATGCTGTCTAGGTTTGTCATAGCTTTTCTTCCAAGGAGCAAGTGTCTTTTAATTTCATGGCTTTAGTCACTGTCCACAGTGATTCTGGAGCCCAAGAAAATAAAGTCTGTCACTGTTTCCACTGCTTCCCCATCCATTTGCCATGAAGTGATTGGACTGGAAGCCATGATCTTTATTTTCTGAATGTTGAGTTTTAAGCCAATCTTTTCATCCTCCTTTCACCTTCATCAAGAGGCTCTTTAGTTACTCTTCACTTTCTGCCATAAGGGTGGTGTCATCTGCATACCTGAATATCCTACAAATCAATAAAAACAATCTCCAGTAGAAAAGGATGTAGCTTTTGTTTGTTTTTGGTATTATAAACCAAAGACGGTATCTATTGCCAATATAACAGCAATGCCTGCCATTTCTTCCCTTCTAATAGCATCCCAATTTCATGTTTGTATAGTGCTCACTGCTCTCTTTCCCAGCCCTTGGGGATGAATCATGTTTGTGTGCTGCACGCATGCTAAGTCACTTCAGTCATGTCCAACTCTTTGAGACCTTATGGACTGTAGCCTCCTAGGCTCCTCTGTCCATGAGATTCTTCAGGCAAGAATACAGGAGTGGGTTGTCAAGCCCTCCTCCAGAATATCTTCCTGATTCAGGGATCTAACCCATGACTCCTGCATTGCAGGTAGATTTTTTACCACTGAGCAACCGGGGAAGCCCAAATCATGTTCAGTCTAAGTTAATAATTTCTCTATCAGTGATGGGCCAAGTGGTAGTTATGTAAGCCAGTTCTATCCAGTGATACTTAGGGAGAATCTGTTTGAGTGGTGTGATTGGGGTCTTTCCTATTAAAAGAACAAAACCTCAACAGGATAAATAATTTTGCTTATCTTCCTTCTTTCATGCTTGGTAAGGTCTGATGTCTACAGTTGTTGGCAGCCACCTTGAAACCACAAAATGAAGACATGAGGAATTTTAAAATGAAACAGGGAAAGCAGCGGGGGAGAATCCCTTTGTCCTTGGGGTTTTTTTAAGTATGTTAAATATTAATTTCTCATTTAAATACTTTCTTCTCTGCAATCACTCTCGGTGTTTTGTTTTGTTTTACCTGTCTTCTAGCTTTATTGAGGCTTTCAATGGCTTAGTCAAATATTTCTCTTGGTAAATGTCACACTGCACTTGAAAATATGTCTTTTGATATTGATTTTTAACATAATTCCATAGTGATAAGAAAATAGACACCATATGATTTCAATACTTTTAGGTCATGAATTTTTGCAACTTATTTTATGTCCCTGGCTATACTCCAGTGTCTCCTGGTTTATAGTCTATGGGAACTTAGAATAGAATTTGTTTCCTACTGTTCTGTGAAAATTGTATGAACCTTAATTATGTTGAATTGGTCCAAGGTGCCTTTCACTTCTACTGTGTGCTGTGCTTAGTCACTCAGTTGTGTCTGACTGTGCAACCTCATGGACTGTAGCCCACCAGGCTCCTCTGTCTATGAGGATTCTCCAGGCAGGAATACTGAAGGGGGTTGCCATGCCCTCCTCCAGGGTATCTTCCCAACCCAGGAATTGAAACCAGGTCTCCAGCATTGCAGGCAAATTCTTTACTGCCTGAACCACCAGGGAAGCCCTCAATTCTGTGTATTCATTCTATTAAATTTTGAGAGCTTGATATTGGGGAAAAAAACACATTATATCCTTTACAGCATCACTGAATAATTGAACCAATGTGGAAAAACTGTCTATCTCTAGACATCTTGATGTATGAGAAAAGTAAGCCCCCATTTGTTCCTAATCATGGTTAGTTGGGATTTTCTGTTGCTTAATCCTAAAGTCATTTTTAACTGATAGATAATTATTTCTCTACTTAGGGGAAAGGATGAGTGTGTTTTTATCTGCATGAAAGACAGTATTTTGTTATTGTTGCTAGGAGTAAGGGTGTGTGTTGGACAGCCAAGGGAAGAACTATGGGAATATCATTCCTACTTTTCACTCCAATTATTGCCTGAAAACTCTATGTTTGGAAGATTTCCCACTTAAAATTCTCTGCATTCTCAACACAGACTCCAAAACCTCACTCTCTTGGCCTCTCTTGTGACTTGGGTACAGGCATGAGCCTTAGACTGTTCCAACTGGATGTGCCCACATAGTATGTGCCTACAATATGAATTGTAAGTCACTGCTGTGGAGGAGGTACAGTACAGAAGCCGTTCCAGTAAGAGTGGTGGCCAAGATCCATAGTCTTCAGTGGTGTTAGAGAAACCTAACGCCCAGGGCTGGCCATGCAAGTGACTTGGGGTGATCTGGACATCTTCTTAACCACACAGGCCACATAAGATTTGTAAAGATTGTTTTTTTCTATTGAAAATAGCTGAAACTGATTCTAAACACCTGGACTGATACATTTCATTATCTTAACAGTTTAAGCATTCTTGATTTATCACTTCATCATCTTAGCTTAAAGTCTACCATCTAGTCCTCACTGAATTCAACAGACCACCAATTCCAACTAAATCTGACATTGAACGGGCCCTCAAAATGTGAGTGCCGCCCTGGCCCCACTGGCCCTCTCAGAGAATCTAAGAATAGTATTGACTTATATTCCGTATCTTGGAAAATCAGGTTTTAAGGTATTTTCAGATATGAGCATAGTTTATTGCATAGTATATGCTACCATCTCTTGGTGAGATTATGTATTTCTTTAGTCAATTAATTAGGGCAGTAATTTTCAGCATTTTTGGTCTCGGGACTTCCTCACTCTGAAAAATTTTTAGACCCACCCCAAGATTTGGTTATATAGATCATATCTATTAATATTTCCTGTATTTGAAATGCTGAGATCAAAAAGAGTCAATTAACTTCTGAGTCTTATTATGAAAATAGTTTTTCATAATATTTTGCTGATCCTTCTGAAAGGATTTCAGGAACCCCCAGGCAACTGTATCACTCTATGAAAAGCATGGAGTTAGGTGTTTACTGTACACCTGCTGTGTGCACAACACTGAAAGAGACTTTATACCCAATCTGGAAGTTCAGCTGAAGGCAACAGCACGGAGGCAGAGCCACGAGAACGGGACTGGCCTGTGAGCAGAAGAGGAGGAAACTAACCAGGGGAACACTCCAAAGATAAGGGAAAACAATGAGAGACATTTTCCCATATTATCTAAATTTACCCTAAGTGTCTCTGGGTAATGTTATTTGTTCAGTGGTCTTAATACATAAGAACTGTTAAAAAAAAAAACAAAACAGCTTTTGTTTCAAAAAAGAATAATCTTTTAAGGCTCAGTATCTTTTGAAGATAAAATTAGTTTCAAATTAGTTATTGAAACTAATTAGTTTCAATTAGTTTAAAATTAGTTTGTTGTTCAGTCGCTAAGTCGTGGCCAACTCTTTGCAACCCCATGAACTGCAGCACACTGGGCTTCCCTGTCCTTCACTATCTCCCTGAGTTTGCTCAAACGAAAGTCCACTCAGTCAGCGATGCCATCCAACCATTTCATCCTCTGTCGCCCCCTTCTCCCCTTGCCGTCAATTTTTCCCAGCATCAGGGTCTTTTCCAATGACTAGGTATGGCATATTTGCTGAGAGATTGTTATTTCCCAGCAGGAAAGGTAATGGTAATTTCCTTGTGGGCTCTGGTAAAGGGCAAAGAGATAAGCTAATATGATACTGTCTTTCTTGCTATTTAGTTCATGAGGAATCAAGTGAGTTGTTTCTGCTTATCACTGAAAGAGAGTGAAACTCTCCACGCCAATACTCCTCAAGCTTCCTGGGAAATTTGAGGCACACACTATACCACTTATTTAGGTGAGGACCTTTGTGTTAGTTGCCCTTCCCACCACTTCCTGAAAAAGCTCCAGGCTCAGCCCAGTGCCAGGTGAGTCACGGCCATTTCCACGGGTCTACTACATCCCAGCTCTTCTTAGCCAAGTGTAGAAGGAAACGAGACTTGGTGAGTATCACTTCCTATTAAAGAGCCAATACTAGAGACCTGCATTCCTCAAGCGAGTGTCATCAGTCAAGTTTGGAAGTTTAGGGGAAGGTCCAGTGCTTGGGCAGAAAGCACAGTTGTAGCTACAGGGGTCGTTTCCAGAATGAAATGCAATTCTGGCCAGTCACATAGGATATATGAACATAATAGGGTGTTTGGACGGATGGATGACAAGCTATCTATCTACATGTATGTGTGTATATATGTGTGTGTATATATATAAATTTTATTTGAAAAACTAAATGAAAAATAAAAAAGTAAAAAAAAAAAAACTAAATATAAAGAATACTGAAATGCAAACCAACACACAGAATCAAGTTAATTTTTTACCCAGTTTTGTCTAGTTTTAAGTTAAATACATAAAACATCACAAAAAACTTCGCTTCCTTTACACCCAGATCAAGGACCAGTGGCCTCCACACTCGCCGGAGGTAACAGATAGTATGCATTCAGTCATCCCTGACTTTCCCCTGCCTTTTTCTCTGCCCCGGGTTCCCGAATTCTTGCCTCTCTCTACCCACCACCCTCCTGGCCACCCACCTGTCTCCTGAGCTCTCCTGACAGCTGTCCTCTCCACGCAGTCTCTCCTGGCTCCACAGAGGCAGAGGCGCTCCTCCTGTGTTGGCTCATCTCGCCAGAGTTTTGGGGTCGGGCACCTTGTCTCATTTGCGTCGGTATCCCCAACACTCTGTCGAACCCCACACAGGATTCTGTAAGAACCACTGAGGAGAGGGAACAGGGCGGACTGAGGGAAGCACACGTGCCCACGTACGTCTGTCTTCTCACTGGTTACAGCCCCGGCTGTCGCAGCAACCTTCACCTCACTTCAGGCCCCGCAGCAGCGGGCATCCTGTCCCCGCCTCTACCTTCCCGTCGGCCAGAACGTGTCCACTGTGCCAGGAGCTAGCACGGGCACCCCATCCCCCGGAGCCCGGCCCTCAGATCCAGGAGCCCCATCGGGCGTCTGACGCCTTGCTTCTGCTCCCCCAAAGGTGGTCATCTAGCACCAACCCGTTGCCTCCCTTCAGAGAACCTACAGGTGGGGCTTTCTGAGGAAAAAAGTGGTTTTTTTTTGTTTTTGTTTTTTTTTTCTTTCACTTGTCTTGCTTTTCTAAGTTATAACCAAATTCTCTCAGAAAAGAATGGCAGGCAAACAACAAGCACGCGATTCCTCACACCGTACTTCCTCTCACGCGGGCACGGCGCACGTTTAGAAGGTACTAGAGACCTCCTGTTGGCAGGCACGTACGCAGTGTACGCAGGCACGCACCCAGGGACATATGCAGCGTGCACGCACGCACATGCGCATTCAAAACAAATCCGTTGGTACTGGTTTTGTGAAGTGTGAGGGTGTGGAAATGGTCTCGTGTGTGTTTGCACTAAAGAAGAGCATAAGAAAATGGCCACTAACAGAGTATGAAAGGATGAGTTTTAAAACAGCTCCACAAGAGTCCATGTATGTTTTGTTTTCTATAGTATTTCAAGAGCATAAAACGGCACCTCAGAGCGTAGGCGCTAAGGAGCATTCGATGAAGCAGGATGAGTAAGTCAATGACCGGAGAAAGGACTGAAACACTGCTGAATGGGAGACTGTCACCTTTTCGTGTATTATACTGTTTAGAGACTCAGTTCAGACAGTGAACTCAATTCAGGCTGGAAAATGCTCTCAGCTTCCACTAATTTGGCCGCTGTGCTTGCATATTTGCTCTACAGAGCAGGGTGTGGTCACAAATGAGGAAACAAAGCCAGAGTTACGGCATAGAGGCCAGACTTGGAAAGTTCAGATAGGGAAAAAGAGCCAAAATAAATGAGTTGTAAAGACTGGTTAGTCAGAGACAGTGGAAAAAATTAAAACAGTAACAAAACCTTTTGATTTGAAATATACATTCCTGGCTGCAATTGCAAATAGATGCTATTGCTAACAATTATTTTTCTAGGATTTGTACCGTTATTTTTTCCCTTGAACACTAAATCAGCTATCTGCATGTCTTTGGTGTAGATGAAAACTAAATACTGAATATTCTGTGTACTTCTTTAGAGATATTTAGTAGAATTTAGCTGGAATTGGAAATTAGCATAATTGGAATTGGAAATTCAGCCTACAGTACACACACACACACACACACACACACAAATCCCTACAGAATTTTTTATATAAGTGACTGCTGCTGCTGCTGCTGCTCTTGCTGCTGCTGCTAAGTCACCTCAGTCATGTCCGACTCTACGTGACCCCATAGACGGTAGCCCGCCAGGCTCCCCCATCCCTGGGATTCTCCAGGCAAGAACAATGGAGTGGTTGCCATTTCCTTCTCCAATGCATGAAAGTGAAAAGTGAAAGTGAAGTCGCTCAGTCATGTCCAACTCTTCCTGACCCCATGGACTGCGGCCCACCAGGCTCCTCCACCCATGGGATTTTCCAGGCAAGAGTAGTGGAGTGGGGTGCCATTGCTTTCTCCAATGTAACGGACTAATTCATCCTAAACCCTCATGCCACTGATCTGGGGGGTGGGGGAAACAAATTTTTCAAATAAAAAGTATCTCTGTCTCTTCTGCATTCAGTTCAGTTCAGTCACTCAGTTGTGTCTGACTCTTTGCAATCCCATGAATTGCAGCATGCCAGGCCTCCCTGTCCATCACTAACTTCCGGAGTTTACTCAAACTCATGTCCATTGAGTCGGTGATGCCATCCAACCATCTCATCCTCTTTTGTCCCCTTCTCCTCCTGCCCCCAATCCCTCCCAGCATCAGGGTCTTTTCCAATGAGTCAACTCTTCGCATGAGGTGGCCAAAGTATTGGAGTTTTAGCTTCAGCGTCAGTCCTTCCAGTGAACACCCAGGACTGATCTCCTTTAGGATGGGCTGGTTGGATCTCCTTGCAGTCTAAGGGACTCTCAAGAGTCTTCTCCAACACCACAGTTCAAAAGCATCAATTCTTCGGTGCTCAGCTTTCTTCACAGCCCAACTCACATCCATACATGACCACTACAAAAACCATAGCCTTGACTAGATGGACCTTTGTTGGCAAAGTTATGTCTCTGCTTTTTAATATGCTATCTAGGTTGGCCATAACTTTCCTTCCAAGGAGTAAGCTTTTAATTTCATGGCTGCAATCACCATGTGCAGTGATTTTGGAGCCTCAAAAAATGAAGTCTGACACTGTTTCCCCATCTAGTTCCCATGAAGTGGTGGGACCAGATGCCATGATCTTAGTTTTCTGAATGTTGAGCTTTAGGTCAACTTTTTCACTCTCCTCTTTCACTTTCATCAGGAGACATTGTAGTTCTCCTTCGCTTTCTGTCATAAGGGTGGTTTCATCTGCATATCCGAGGTTATTGATATTTCTCCTGGGAATCTTTGATTCCAGCTTGTGCTTCTTCCAGCCCAGCGTTTCTCATGATGTATTCTGCATATAAGTTAAATAAGCAGGGTGACAATATACAGCCTTGACGTACTCCTTTTCCTATTTGGAACCAATCTGTTGTTCCATGTCCAGTTCAAACTGTTGCTTCCTGACCTGCATATAGGTTTCTCAAGATAGATGTTCAGTGGAATTAAATGTTCAAATTTTCTACCAAGTCTATTTCTTTCTTAGTGGTTCAGTCCACTCCCTTCTTTCCAAGATTGCATATGGATAAGAGAAAGCCTTCTGTGTTGCCAGTTCCTTCTCTCCTCCTCCCCTGACCCACCACCACTATTCCATTTGGCACCTGCCTCAGTTAGCCTTCCAACTGAGCTGTGGGCTAGGATGGTGCAGCCACACACTGCTGTGGGGTCATGGCTCACTTTGTCACAGTGGCTTGGCAGCCAGCCTTTGAATAGTATACACTCAGCTCTCCCTAGTTGCCCTAATGAAGCCGGTGGAAAATTCAGCTCTCCAGATGTCACCCACAGCTGTGGAAAACTGAGCTGTCACAGGCCTCTCCCTCTGCCAAAATATATCACCAAACTGTGACCCTCACTATTGTTCAGTTTCTGTGGAAAATACATAAATTCAGAGATTTGTTTCAAGTTTTGATCACTTAGACTCCCAAAACAAATAAGATGCTGGCACATAGTAAGTTCTCAATAAATATCTGACAACTCAGAGAATGAAGAGAGATCGTGACTGAACAGTTAACTAAAAATGAGAACAACAGAAAGGAGATGGAGAAAAGGACTAATTCTTGTGGAATCCATGGATCTAGCAGTAGGTAAAGCCAATTTTTATTCCTGGACATTGTACATACTCATGTATTTGGGTTAGGTTTTGGTCACTTATAACCTAGCAATTAAAAAAAGGCATAATCCTAATATAATATTTCAAAATCTAGATTTACAAAGTCATAATTTGTAAGGAAAACATAGTAATCCAGCACTGGACTGAGAAGAGACAGAAAGTCCAATTACTTTAGTAACAATAGAAAAAATTAAGTAGTTAAAAATCACCATGTAATAAAGACTTTATGTAAGCCTTTTCTCCCCTTGAGTAGACAAGTTCAAAAAATGTATCAACAATAAATGAATTTCATGAAACAAATGTATGTCAATTTCACCTCACAAAAAGTTCTACTACAGAAGTGAAACTGACTCAGTGTTAGAAATCTTTGACTAAAATTCACCAATTACACCAAAATATTGATTTTCTAATATATGCTGAAAACAATCACTTGACAAAATTCTTTTTTGAAAAACAACTTTTATTGAAATATGCAATAGAAACCCATGTAACCAACACCCATAATTTTTTCCAAAAAACAAGGGAAAGACTATTCCAGCATCCAGGAAACCCCGTATTTGCTCCACTCCAGTCCCTACTCCCCAAGGAGTATCTTGACTTCTAAAAGCACAGATTAATTTTACTTGGTTTTGCACTCCGACAAAATTCTATCAGTTCGGTTCAGTCTCTCAGTCATGTCCAACTCTTTTCAACCCCATGGACTGCAGCACACTGGGCTTCCCTGTCCATCAACAACTCCCAAAGCTTGCTCAAACTCATGTGCATTGAGCCAGTGAAGCCATCCAACAATCTCATCCTCTGTTGTCCCCTTCTCCTCCTGCCTTCAATCCTTCCCAGCATCAGGGTCTTTACCAATGAGTTAGTTCTTCAGATCAGGTGGCCAAAACATTGGAGCTTCAGCTTCAGCCTCAGTCCTCCCAGTGAAAATTCAGGACTGATTTCCATTAAAATTGACTGGTTTGATGTCCTTGCAGCCCAAAGGACTGTCAAGAATCTTCTCCAACACCACAGTTCAAAAGCACCAATTCTTCAGCGCTCAGCTTTCTTTGTGGTCCTACTCTCACATCCACACATGACTACTGAATAAACCATAGCTTTGACTAGACACACCTTTGTCAGTAAAGTAACGTATGTGCTTTTTAATATGCTGTCTAGGTTGGTCATAACTTTTCTTCCAAGGAGCAGGCATCTTTTAATTTCATGGCTGCCTCACCATCTGCAGTGATTTTGAAGCCCAAACAAATAAAGTCTGTCGCTGTTTCCACTATTTCTCCATCTATTTGTCATGAAGTGATGGGACCAGATGCCATGATCTTAGTTTTTTGAATGTTGAGTTTTAAGCAAGCTTTTTCACTCTCTTCTTTCACCCTCATCAAGCAGCTCTTTGGTTCCTCTTCACTTTCTGCCATAAGGATGGTGTCATCTGCTTGTCTGAGGTTATTGATATTTCTCCTGGCAATCTTGATTCCAGCTTGTGCTTCATCTGGCTCAGAATTTTGCATGATATACTCTGCATATAAGTTAAATAAGCAGGATGACAATATACAGTCTTGATGTACTCCTTTCCCAATTTGGAACCAGTCTGCTGTTCCATGTCCAAATCTAACAGTTGCTTCTTGACCTGAATACAGATTTCTCATGAAGCAGGTAAGATGGTCTAGTATTTCCATCTCTTGAAAAATTTTCCACACTTTGTTGTGGTCCACACAAAGGCTTTGGAATACAAGTCAATAAAGCAGAAGTAGATGTTTTTCTGAACTCTCTTCCTTTTTCTATGATCCAACTGATGTTGGCTTTTCGACCTCTGGTTTCTCTGCCTTTTCTAAATCCATCTTGAACATCTGGAAGTTCTTAGTTCATATACTGTTGAAGCTTGGCTTGGGCAATTTTGAGCGTTACTTTGCTAGCATGTGAGATGAGTGCAATGGTGCAGTAGTTTGAACATTTTTTGGCATTTCACTGCTTTGGGATTGTAATCAAAACTGACCTTTTCAGTGGTCCTGGGCCACTGCCGAGTTTTCCAAATTTGCCAGTATCTTGAGTGCAGCACTTTAACAGCATCATCTTTTACGATTTGAATCACTCAACTGGAATTCCATCACCTCCATTAGCTTTGCTCGTAGTGATGCCTCCCTCCTAAGGACCACTTGACTTCACACTCCAGTCTGTCTGGTTCTAGGTGAGTGATCACAACATTGTGGTTATCTGGGTCGTAAAAATCTTTTTTGTATAAGTTCAGGTCAGTCGCTCAGTTGTGTCCGAATCTCTGCGACCCCATGGACTGCAGCACACCAAGCCTCCCTGTGCATCACCAACTCCCTGAGTTTACCCAAACTCATGTCCACTGAGTCAGTGATGCCATTCAACCATCTCATCCTCTGTCATCCCCATCTTCTCCTGCCTTCAATCTTCCCCAGCATCAGGGACTTTTCAAATGAGCCAGCTCTTCGCATCAGGTGGCCAAAGTTTTGGAATTTCAGCTTCAACATCAGTCTTTCCAGTAAACACCCAGGACTGATCTCCTTTAGGAAGGACTGATTGGATCTCCTTGCAGTCCAAGGGGCTCTCAAGAGTCTTCTCCAACACCACAGTTCAAAAGCATCAATTCTTCGGTGCTCAGCCTTCTTCATAGTCCTACTCTCACATCCATACATGACCACTGGAAAAACCATAGCCTTGACTAGACAGACCTTTGTTGACAAAGTAATGTCTATGCTTTTTAACAAGCTGTCTAGGTTGGTCATAACTTTCCTTCCAAGAGCAAGCATCTTAATTTCATGGCTGCTGTCACCATCTGCAGTCATTTTGGAGCCCCCCAAAATAAAGTCAGTCACTGTTTCCCCATCTATTTCCCACGAAGTGATGGGAGTGGATGCCAATCTTAGTTATCTGAATGTTGAGCTTTAAGTCAACATTTTCACTCTCCTCTTTCACTTTCATCAAGAGGCTCTTTAGTTCCTCTTCACTTTCTGCCATAAGGGTGGCATCAACTGCATGCCTGAGGTTATTGATATTTCTCCCAGCAATCTTGATTCCAGCTTGTGCTTCTTCCAGCCCAGCGTTTCTCATGATGTACTCTGCATATAAGTTAAATAAGCAAGGTGACAATATACAGCTTGACGTACTCCTTTTCCTATTTGGAACCAGTCTGTTGCTCCATGTCCAGGTCTAACTGTTGCTTCCTGACATGCATACAGATTTCTCTGGAGGCAGGTCAGGTGGTCTGGTTATTCCCATAGCTTTCAGAATTTTCCACAGTTTGTTGTAGTCCACACAGTCAAAGGCTTTGGCATAGTCAATAAAGCAGAAAGAGATGTTTTTCTGGAACTCTCTTGCTTTTTCGATGATCCAGCAGATGTTGGCAATTTGATCTCTGGTTCCTCTGCCTTTTCTAAAACCATCTTGAACATCTGGAAGTTCGTGGTTCACATATTGTTGAAGCCTGTCTTGGAGAATTTTGAGCATTACTTTGCTAGCATGTGAGATGAGTGCAATTGTGTGGTAGTTTGAGCATTCTTTGACATTGCCTTTCTTTGGGATTACAACGAAAACCAGTTCTGTGGCCACTGCTGAGTTTTCCAAATTTGCTGGCATATTGAGTGCATCACTTTCACAGCATCAGCTTTTAGGATTTGAAATAGCTCAAGTGGAATTCAATCACCTCCATTAGCTTTGTTTGTAGTGATGCTTTCTAAGGCCCACTTGACTTCACATTCCAGGATGTCTGGCTCTGGGTGAGTGATCACACCATCATGATTACCTGGGTCATGAAGATCTTTTTTGTACAGTTCTTCTGTGTATTCTTGCCACGTCTTCTTAATATCTTCTTAAATGTTAGGTCCATACCATTTCTGTCCTTTATTGTGCCCATCTTTGCATGAAATGTTCCCTTGGTATCTCTAATTTTCTTGAAGAGATCTCTAGTCTTTCCCATTCTAGTATTTTCCTCTATTTCTTTGCATTGACCACTGAAGAAGGCTTTCTATCTCTCCTTGCTATTCTTTGGAACTCTGCATTTAATGAGTATATCTTTCCTTTTCTCCTTTGCCTTTAGCTTCTTAGCTTCTCTTCTTTTCTCAGCTATTTGTAAGGCCTCCTCAGACAACCATTTTGCCTTTTTGTACTTCTTTTGCTTGGGGATGGTCTTGATCACTGCCTTGGGTACAATGTCATGAACCTCCGTCCATCGTTCTTGAGGCACTCTGTCTATCGTATCTAATCCCTTGAATCTATCTGTCATTTCTACTGTATATTCATATAATATTTACCTCTAGTCTAAATATTTTTAAGTAGCAGAACTTAACCAAGGCTATCTACCAGAAATTCAGAGCATACATTATCCTTAATGGTGGAACATAAAAGCATTTCCACTTGTCAACAACCACACAAACGCAAACATCTCTAAGCACTGCTAGTCTCCAACATTCTGTGCTGGATTGCTAAAGCAATTCTAACTAAACACAACTACGTGAAATAGGAATGTTTGTGTGTGCTCAGTCATGTCGAACTCTTCGTGATCCCACGGACTGCAGCCCATCAGGCTCCTCTGCCTGTGAATTTTCCAGGCAAGAATACTGGAGTAGGTTACCATTTCCGACACCAGGGGATCTTCCTGACACAGGGATGGAACCCATGTCTCTTGCACCTCCTGCACTGGCAAGCAAATTCTTCACTACTGTACTATCTGGCAAGACCTGAAATATGAATACTGGATTAAAAAACAAAGGCTCATCAATTGCAGAAGATGGGATTCTCTTGGATTTCCTAAATCTATACTGACAAACTTTTAAGAGTTCTGCAGTGTCATAAAAGATCACCTTGTAAAAAGCAAATTGCTTTTACCAGGACAGCAATAATCAATTATAAGATACAGTAGAAAAAAGACATATTTCACTATAGCAATGAAAATAAAATCCCCAGAATTAAATCTGTCAAAAAGTGTATAATTATATAAAGAAATCTTATTAAATTAAGAGAATACCACTCCTGGTTTAATGAAAATACAGATTGTTTTCAAGTGAAAACTGAAAGTTGCTCAGTCGTGTCCGACTCTTTGTGACCCCATGGACTATACAATCCATGTAATTCTCCAGGTCAGAATACTGGAGTAGGTAGCCTTTCCCTTCTCCAGGGGATCTTCCCAACCCAGAGATCGAACCCAGATCTCCCACATTGCAGGCGGATTCTTTACCAGTTGAGCCACAATGGAAGCCCAAGAATAAGTGGACCACACAGTTCAAACCTGTGTTTTTTAAGGGCCACCTCTGCAACAGTAGAGAAATAGTAGAGAAATACTATTGCAGGGTTGACCCTTACACAACACAACAGAGGTTTGAACTGTGTGGTCCACTTATACATTTTTTTCCCCAAGTATGTACAATCTGTAGTTAGTTGAATTCAGATCATATAGTACAGATGCAGAACCACAGATATGGAGGAACCACAAGTATGGAGAGCCAACCATAAATTATACTCAGATTTGACTACATGAAAGGTGGCACCCCTAACTTCCTGCTTAGGGTCAACTGTAATTCTCTTCAAATCAATACTATAAATGTACTGTGACTAAAATCAAAACCTCAAAAATATGCTCACCAACAGCCAAGAAACTTCTGAAAAACATTAGGAATGTATCACTCCCACCATTTCTGAAAACATACCAGAAAACTGTAATTTAAACAATGCATTATTAGGAAAATTAAATGCCTTAATTAGAGAATTTAACACATAATAAAACAGCACCCCAAATCAGGAAGAATGGATTTCAACAAATAGTTTTTGGACTTTTGAATAAAAGTAGCTCTGTACCTTGCACTCTTCACAGAAATTAATTCCAAATGGAGATCTGGATGCATACATAATTAACTTAGAAGAAAATACAGAACATGCTCTATCTATATTTTGAAATAAAAGTCATAAAAATATTTATCAATTTGACTATATATAAATATAAAACATCTGTTTAAAAAAGATACCAAAAGTAAAACTAAAAGACAAGTGACCAGCTGGGAGAAAATACTGAAACAGATGTAAAAGAGTAATATCTATATGCAAACTACATGAAAAACTCCTAACTAATCCATGAGATAAAAAGACAAATCATTCACAGAAAAATGAGCAGTGTTGGCAAAAGGCAATTCACATGTCGAAAGCAAATATATGAAAAGATGTCCATCAATATTTGAAGATGTCCATCTTTACCTTTACCTACTAGTAAAGGTTTTTCCTAAATAATAAAAATGACAATTTTTCACCTATAAATTAAAAAAAAAATTTAATAAAAAATCAAATGTCCTTAATTATATGGAAATCAGGTACTCATTCACTGTTGAGGAGAAACTTTAAACAGCTAACAGCCATTCTGGAAGCCAAATGAAGTATCTCTTTAAAACTGCCTAACTCTGGCTCAGCAAGTCAAAGCTTAAGCATACAATAGAGAAACCCTTACATGCCCATACAGTCATACAGGATGATACTCTTTTAGCATTGTTTGAAAATAGAAAAAAAAAAGCAGTAAACTACCCTAGTGTCCATTATAGGCTAAGTAGGTTGTGGAACACTATACAAAAATCAACAGGTAAGATTAGGTGTGATTATACTCAGAGACCACATAGAAAAGTTGCAGAATGATATACATATATCTATGTAAAAACTGAAGCTATACATTTCTTGTAGCAATTACATATATATACATTCACAGAAAACATGGAAGTGACTAAATGGAAAGTTAACAATTGTTACTTCTAGGGAAGGTATTGGGATTGAATGTTAATCAAAAATAGATTGATGTTTTTACAAGTAAAATGCAGTCATACACTACATTTGCAATTTAAACGGTAAAGAAAAAACAGCATGCACAAACTGATACATTTTAAGAAAAAATATACCCCAAAAATTTTCCTTTGATGGCAAACATACAGGAAAAATTCTGGAAGATTACCTACCAAAATGATGCTTTAATATTATCTAAAGCTATCTCCAATAAAAACAATATACTGAACTCCTGTATTTTCATTTGAAAAAGAAAGTTCAAGATTTGTCATAGTAATACAATTGCAGTTTAGAACTCTTATTATTGTTTAAGATATTTACAATCTTCACATTGTACGTAGCTGTATACTGAAATTTTTTCATATCTTTAGAATATAGTATTTGGGGCAAGGGGAAACAGTTTTTAAAGTTAGAACTTAAGTGATAATTAGGGCTTCCTGGTAGCTCAGCTGGTAATGAATCTGCCTGCAATGCAGGAGACCCCAGTTCAATCCTTGGATCAGGAAGATTCCCTGGAGAAGGGATAGGCTATCCATTCCAGTATTCTTGGGCTTCCCTAGTAGCTCAGACAATAAAGAATCCGCCTGCAATGCAGGAGACCTGTACAATCTTCACATTGTACATAACTGTACACTGAAATTTTGCCATATCTTTAGAATATAGTATTTGGGGCAAGGGGAAATAGAGTTTTTAAAGTTAGAACTTAAGTCATTATTAACATTTAAGTCAATGGCTTTATTAAGTTTATATACATTTCTAAAAGAACAAAGTACAAAACAATACTGGCTTATTTCTTTAGCAGTTTACTATTAATAATTCTACCTTTAAAACACTTCACCATTAAACAAAAAAACTTTGATAATTAAAGTTATCATTGATCAGCTTCTTGTGAGGACTATTCCTTCAGAGATTATTCTGTGAATGGTACTGGCATTCAGATACAACCAGCTGAATTTTATGAATGACACTACTTTTGACTATAAAAAGTTTGAACTTTTTATATTCTTATTTTATTCTTTTTTTTTAAAATTTTTTATAAACAGGGCCTCTGACCCTTTCATTTTATTAAAATGGCACGTAAATATTAGAACAGCATACTGATCCCTTCCTACATCCCTGCGCCCCCGGCGCGTTGATCTGGAGCCCCTCCTGGGCCCCCTCCCAGACGGTGGCAGCAGACTCATGCACTGAGCGATTCATGTTCTTTATCGGTTTTCCCAATAGCATCGGGATTTGATAATGGGTCGAGATCAGCAAAAAGGCTGAACCAGGCAGTCAGGTCGGAGGCCTTGGCAGGCTCTTCCAGCGAGGCCTGTAAGTCTTTTATGTTTTGGTCTAGAAGCTGTGAAGGCAGGAATCCTGAGCCCGCCTGGGGCCTGGGGTCCGGCTCTCCTGGGGCCACAGCGGGCGCTGGCTCCTTCAGCCGACCGTCTCCAAGCACAGCGGCCCGCTCTTTGCTGAACTCGCTCTCCTCCAGGGAGAAAGCGTTGAAGATTTCACTCAACAGCAGCAGGCTGTCTTCAGGTTCTGGGGTCTCTGCCACTGGGCCCAGGCAAGCACCTTCCTCGGGTTTCATGTCTAAAAGTTCATCTGAGCATGCATTATGTGTAGAGCTTTTGTCTAAGGCAGATAAAACACTTTTTCTATCTTCGGTTTTAAAATAGAGGATTCCTTGTGCTGGTTTTCATCCTCTAGTGAAATTAACTGACTTGGCCGCCATGGCCTCTGCACTTTCCTGCTGGGCGATCCTCTTCTTTTCTTCTTTCTCCACCAGTTTTCTCATAGGGTCTTGTAAGCTCTTTAATGTGGTAAATTCATATGGCTGATAACCCCTGAAGCTCTCATGGATGGCTGCCATAGTGTGAGAAGTTTCCTCCGAAAAATGAAGCAGAGTGGTCTGGTATGTTGCTAGCATATGAGACAAAAGATTGCATCTGCTCGCTCCAAGAAGATCCACTTTTTGACACACATTCATCTTCAATTTGTCAAAGCTTTTTTTGGCAAGGCGAACTTGTGTTTGCACCTTCCTGAACTTCTCCATTTGCTTGATGAGGTCTGGATCAAGCGCCCGGGACACATCCTTCATCCACAGTTAACGCCCCTCGGTATTCAGTCCGGCACTGCTCCATGCGGTTCACCGTCAGCCAAGTGTCGGAGATGGCCCTATGCCGGAAAGTCTCCACTTCTTGGTGAAAGCAGCACAGAGGGTTTCTCAGAGCCAACCTTTGCTGGGAAGAAAAGCAGAGGGCCTTTCCTGTCGCTTGCATCATTTTTCCTGCTCTGGTTTTATCTTGGAAGCCTTGGGACCGGAGAAATTTTCCCAGTTCGTTTTTTTCTTGAAACAAGAAACATATTTTCTTTTGATAGAGTACAATTGCTTTAGACAAGGTCAGACAGGTTCTCTGAATTGAAACAGCTCTAGCTGGGCATCCAGGTCTGCATCCGAGGCAACAATGTGCTCTTCTTTCTTCCCCGTGGCTTTAATAAAGGCCTGCTTCGTTTCCCAATACTTCTGCTGCATCTTATTTACAACTTACTTGTCTTGGGGATATCGACTGTGTAAGTCCCACGGATAACTGCATTTTGTGTCCTGACATGGTTCCTCCTTCTTTTTTCTACTCGGAGCCCTGGCCCCCGGGAGCCTCCCGGCCGCGTCCGCTCCCTCATCCGAGCTCAGCGTCAGCAGAAGGTGAGGGAAGGCGGCGGAGGGAGCACAGGAACCGCTCCTTCCCGCCACGGTCGCCGCAGGAAGAGCAGCCGGCGGAGCCGTGCGCGCCGCAGCGCAGCGCAGCGGTGGGGGGAGCGGGCGCCCTCGCCTCCCCGCGAGCTCCTGGGCTGCGACCCCGCCGTCGCCTCCCCTCTGTTTCTCCTCCTCCGAGGACGCCCAGCGAGCGACCCCTCTCAGCAGGACCCCGGGACCCAGAGGAGGGCAGGCCGATGGCCTCACCTCACTTGGGGCGGGCCCGGGATGGGGGGAGTGAGTCTCCTTCTCTCTACTCCCTCGGGTCCTTCCTCGACCCCCATCTCCTGGGGTGCCCCCTGCTCGGATCTACAGCCCCTTATTTTATTCTTAAAATAAGCTTTTAAGAATTGCTTATTATTAATTGACATACTGCTGAAGCCTTGAACCACAGAAACAACAATGATGGGAAAAGGGAAACGTGCCAGAGCTGTCTGGTTTCACAATGGTTATGACAGAAAAATGTAGTCAGCATTCTTTCCAAATAAAAAGGTCATCAGTGGGGAAGAGAGACCTTTCAAGGCTATCTTCAATGGAATTTGGAATTTCCCTCACCCATTCCAGGTATCTATTCAACTGCCTCCTACAGCAAGCTTGTGAAAGCACCTCTCATAGTAAAAAAAAAAAAAAAATAAGTTCCTGTAGAAAGGGTACAATGGAGAGAGGACGAGGCCAGTGCTAGAAAAATCCGGATCTGTCAGAGATCCTGGGTGGAACTCAGCAGTTTCCTCTTCTGCAATGCAAGAGGGTGGCACCGACAGGCCTTCCAGCTCTAACTGTGTTTTCATCCAAGGCCACCAAGGAAAGACACATGCCTTTTTACCTCATAACATGAAGGTATTTTAAACTATGTATCACTTTTAACTTCAGTTTAACTTGGCAATACTTTATATGAGAGACCCAGCGTACCTCAGCATGTTACAAACATTCAAAAAACACAAGCTTGGTGACGACAATTCAAAAGAAGTCATATCCAAGTAGCTGATGAAGAAACTAAAAAAATGTATCATTTGAGAAGACGCTTTACATCTTTAAAACAAAAGATAGGTATAATTTTATTTCAAGAAAATATTCAGCATTTAAAGTGGAGTCACAGTGACTGACTAGCCAGTAGTGCTGGCATTTATCTTCCTTTCACATTGAAACTTGGAAAACAAGGGAATGAGTTAAATTGAACCTCTTTAATATAAAAGTCTTTGATTTAGTCACATAACTATTTTTATAACAAAGCACTTTTAATATAATTTAAAACACACATGCTTTGATTAAAGAGTGACTGTAAATGGATCCAGCTTTCTTCCAACTGTGATGACAACTTTGTCATTTCTTCCAGAAGTACTGGCTCTGAAGGAAGCATTTTCAGGTGCAACTGAAAAGAAAAATGATAGCTGAACCTTTAAGAAATCTAAAATTTTGTTTATTCTGGATTTAACTGTTTTACAAGGAACCTCAGACGACACTATTCTTGATTTTTTTCCTTAAAGGCTGGTTTATTACAATCTCACATCTTCCTCTCCTCTATTATAAGTCTTCATGGTTCTGTCACTCTCTCAGTAAAATTGAAGTAATGACTCTCCTCTATGTAAGGAGAGTCCTGATACACATCAAGAAGCAAGGTCCTAGTTCTAAATTTACAACTGTGGTAAATTTGGGAAAAAATACAGGAACAATTTGCAGCATTTCTAATTTTTTATCCTACATACTACCATCTGTAAATCTACTTTTTAAATAATTTCAAATAATTAAGTCAAGTGAAAACTTTTTTAGATATTTATGAGATAAATAATCCATCTGCTATTACTGAAAATCTACCACCTTCAATATGTCAGAGCAGTGAGATAACATGAGTTCTCCATTATATTTGTCATAAAAGCAACTCTGTTATTATCAAATCGTTTGAAACTCCTTCAACCAGGACAGAAGTAAACCTTAATTTTTTCATGACCATTAAAAAAAACCCCTGCCAAAATGTAACTAAATACAAATGTTAATAGGTTAATATACTGATCAAATGGATGACACAGAAGTCAGGAGGTTGAGTCAAAATTGTGCTGAGCTAAAAAACAGGAGTCAACAAAGAACATTTACAAGCTGTTGCCCCATCCAGCTATCCAGTACGGTAGTCACTAGGCACAGAAAGCTGTTGAAATTAATTAATTTCTATAAAATGAAAAACTCAGGTTCTCAGTCACATCAGCCACAATTCAAGTGTTCAGCAGCCACATGCAGTGAAGTGTGGATTAGAATGTTTGCATCTCTGCAGACACTTCCATCAGACAACACTACTCTGGAGGAGGGCAAGCTGTGAAGTGCTATCTCACATCTTAGACTTACCTTCAGAAACAGGGCGAGGTATGCCTGGGCCAACTCAAAATCACGCTTTCTGTCCAACATCATCCCAATCATCTTCAAGAAGCTTTTCATAACGTCTATTGAACCACCACAATCAGGAGACAAACTTCGAAGCTCTGTTTCAATTCCTGACGGGCCTAATTCTTTCAGAAGGTTAACAGCAGCTTCATCTACATTGTTTTAATAAGAATCTAGTTATTACCGACAATCATTTCATTTAAGAAACTAGTTTTCATTTCAAACCCAACATATATTTAAATTTGCATTTTTAGCAATTTCTTTCTATTAAGGCTGTTAAAATCTAATTAACACTTAGCACCAGACATTTTAACATGCTTATAAATCAGTCAGAACAAATCCAATATAAGAAGGCTACTAAGTTATTAATATACACCATTATTAATAGTATTTGCTAGTGAGAATAAGATGAGGTGAGGGAATTTATTTTTGTATTGTTTATAAAAATTATAAAAGTATCACTTGTTAATTAACAAACATTAATACTACAGAAATATAAGTGGGGAAAGACTCCACCTTATTCACCACAAATCTACTTTTCCCTAGAAGTAAGCACTCTTGTTTCATATACATCCCATGAAAACATATTCTATACTTATATAAGGCATTTGATATTACAATGGCAATGCCTATGCTTTTAGCTTTTTGCAAAAGAACAATACCATTGACAAGAGCCTAATACATTTTATTTTGTTTTTCAGTGGATATTAAATAATAGTGCCTCTCTTCTTTGTTCCCTCATAAATATAACAAGTTACTCCTTTTATAATCCTGCTACTCTTTAGCTATCAGTACAAGTACCATTCTTTGACTTTTGCCAATGTGCACTCGAGTGATACTGGCATGAAAACACAAAGCAACTGGGTCAGAAGACAAGAGGGTAAGTCAAACAGGAGAATGACTGTAATTCTGTTAATTGCTTACAGCTCTCATTATCATTATTAGCTACGGATTCTAGCTTTCAAATTTAAAACACTCAATTTTTTAAAAAAGCCTTTTTGTGTGATAATTTGGTAATATCTGCAATTACCGAAAACAAAAGTCTATTGCAAAGTACACTGCAAATTGCACTTGTAAATAAAAAGAAGAGCAAAAAAGAAAAAAATTCCAATTTTCCATACAGAAAGAGAGGTTCTCAAAAGATTATTATAATCTTAACATCTGAGTGTAGTGTCACTCATCTACTGTAAACAAAGCAAAAATTACTTCAGATTAAAACCAAGATTTCAATCCTTTTGGCTTTTACTTTCAACTACTGAGAAATCTGCTAATATTTCACTCAATTCTCTTCATAAAAAGTAACATAATAAGCTGAAATACTTGGTAAAATATTTTATAATTTAACTTACATTTATTATTTACCAGTCCTTCTTCAAGCTTCAAGCAGAAATCCGATTTTTGAGCCAAAATCCCAAGATTTACCACTTTAGACTTAAACAAAAACAAATACACATTATTCAAAAACCACAAATATAACAAAAAATGTAAAGTTTATAATTAAACACTAGCATTAATTTACTCTGTATCTGTAAAGCTGGGTCTTGGTTAAAACTACAAACACACAACATACAACACACACCCCGTGTCCCTAGAATGCCCCCTCTAGCCTGGCTCTCACCTGCTGAGGGTCACTGTTCTGCTCAGGAGCAGCGTATCTGGGCACAAGGCCAGGAACAGTTGGAATGAAAAATGGTGCTGATCTGGGCACTGTGGGTGGCTCCTTTGGTTTGTTCTTTTTCTAAGAAAAATGAGAAAAGCAAAAAAAGACTAGTAATTATCTTGCCAACAGTTTCTAACATTTAATTCCCACATAATTTTTAAAAAGCCCCAAAGGTAAAAAAATAAAAAGAATGAAATTTAGATTAGGATACTGAAATGAAATCCCAAACAACCAATATACCACAGATATCCTTAAACTGGGCTTCCCAATGCAAACCTCTAGTACTCTTGCTGATAACGCAAAAGGAAAATGACAGGGTTCAGAAGAAGCTCTGAGGCAAAAACAGCTCATTTTCCTGAAACATGAATATTTAGGTGAAGAAGTACAAGCAATTTTGAACTTCTTTTATACTGAAATACAAGATGGGCTAGAAAGCAAAATTTACATAAATGCTCAACAGTTTTTCAAATGTCTCTTCTCCAAAAGAAATCTAGAGCCAGAGGGAGTCTCTGCCATTAAAAGTAATTTAGTAAATTTTGTGTGTAGGTGTGAAGCATGGCCCTAATTCTTCTATTTTATTGGAATTTTTATTTTTCCTTAGTACTCTGTGTTTTTAAAAAGCAAGAGAATACTAGCGCTCCTTCATAAACTATTTCAAGTGTCAGCAAAATTCTATCACAAAAATTCCATTGGAATTCCCACTGACAGAATTCAGTTTTGGTGACTACATTGTTACGTTATCACTATCTCAAGAGAATTTGATGGACTCTTAAGAAGTCTCACAATTTTACCTTATACTACTAGTCTTCCATTCTTTAGGAACCGTGGGGAGATTTGCTTTTTGAAAGAAAGTCAGGGATATCTGTGGCCTCTTGGAGCCACAGCATAAAACAAAGTCGAACAAAGTACAGCCCATAGCAATGTAAGCACAACCTTCTCTGTGACGGGGAAACTGCAGTTAGAGTCAGTCACCCTTCCTAACTCACTGTTCTTGAATTAGAAGGCAATCATTGAGTTGTAAATAAAAACAAAAGGCTTTGGAGAAGTTCCACAGGGCTCTGGAAATTACCTAATTTCATAAAGGAAACCATAAATATAAAAGTTAACCACAGGACAAAAATAAAAATTCTAATTTCTTTCATTCAGAAGGAAATTAAAATATTGGAGGTGTTATAAAGAGCATTCATTCACATTTTTCTATATTTTTATGCAGAACAAACTGTATCTTGGCAAGAAGAGTGCCCACCAAATTTAGCTCAATTAACTGGGCATTATTCTAATTGCTCCCCTCACACTCATCTACTTGTACTTTTTAAAGTCATTCCATAAACTACTTCCTTTACAGTTGACAGACTAGACAATATAACTATGTACCTAAACAACATACCTTTATGCTGAAGCCCAATCTTTCAAAAGGTGAGCAACTAAATAAGAGCACTTTTTTTTTTTTAAAGGAGCACTTTCAAATTTTGAGTCAAACGAACATGTGAAAACTTCTCTTTTCTTACCCAAGACATGTATGTCTTTTCTGGTGCTAATTTACCAGCTACAAAAATAGTTAGAACAGCGCGTCATAGTTCTCTCTGTCAGTGTTCCTTACACGTTTTTTATGCCAGCCCATAATGTGCCTTAGTCCACACACAACCTCTAGTGACTGTATGTATGCTCAGTGCTGTGCTAAGTCACTCAGTGGTGTCCAACTCTGCAACCCTATGGACTGCAGCCCGCCAGGCTCCTCTGTCCATGAGATTCTCCAGGAAAGAATACTCAAGTGGGTTGCCATGCCCTCCCCCACGGGATCTTCCCAGCCTAGTGATTGAACCCAGGTCTCCGGCACTGCAGGCAGATTCTTTACCATCTGAACCATCAGAGAAGACCATGATTACCCAAGTGGGTAGCCTATCTCTCATCCAGGGGATCTTCCCAAGCCAAGAATTGAACCAGACTGCAGGGAGCTTCTTTACCAGCTGAGCTACCAGGAATGCCTGACTGTATGTATACATCTAACCAAGTTGAGTTGCATAAAACAAAACTCACCCTAATTCTCAGAAGATAATCTCTGAAATTTTCTAGTCTGTACCTTTCAGTTGCTTTTGATACTCACAAATAGGGGTCATGAAACATGCTTTGAAACACATTAATTCATACCATAACTGTCCATTTCTCATGTAAAACTATAAACTCCTCAAGGACAAAGGGCTAAGTTATTTTCCACTGCTATTATCTCAGGATGCTATATACTACCTAGTTCATATTAATTTATGTGCCTGAACCCAAAAGCAAACCTTCCTGTAGCAGACAGAGCAGGGTGTGGTATGATAAAGTGTGACTGAAGTTTAATTTTAAAAAGACCAGTGAAAATATTCTAGTTGAATGTCTAGAAACAGAAACATCACACATTATGACAACTTTTTTCCCACCTCATTTCAGAAATTAAGTGAGATTAGGCTAGGCTTAAAACACCCAATTTCCAATAGCTCAGTAGTTGCAGTCTATACTATTGCTATATTTGAAGGTCCCTGAGTGCTCTCAAAGTAGATATATATACATGGAAAAGGTCTTGTAATAATACTAGACTAAATAGTATTCAGCTAAATGGTATTTGCTTTACTATCTTAGGCATTAACTACTCCACCTGAAGACCTCCAAGAAAGGGAAGCTATCTTTATTAAAGAAAATACTTTTGGAATATGTCTTCAGGGGCCAATATTAAGTGTACTATAGTATTACCTTAATAACATCAAGATTAAGAAGGTTTTTCCACCGGGATTCAGGAAGGAGTGACAGAGTTACCAACTGCTCATTCAGCTGTTCTGGGGAGTCATACTCTATCATTTCATCACTCGGTTCCATGGTTTCTTCTGATAATTCTACATCTTAAAAAATTTTCAGGTAAGACAAATTAATGCTGAATGAAATTTTTATCATATAAAAGTAACTTAATTAACTTCAAGTCCATTAGTATTTCATAACATGTTCACTCAATATAACCTTGTAAACTCTTTTTCTCATATTAAGTACAATTTCCATCGCTAGACTCAAAACATTTCTCTACTGTTTCAAATGAATACTCCATCAATTATGTCTTTGTTTATACAAAGATTCATGAAGTCATTCAAAATACTTCATTAAGATAAAAAAATATTGTGACTGAATGCATTAAACTTTGCCTTCAGTGGCAATATCCTGCAGGTTAGGTTTATTATATTACGCTTCAAAAATTACTTTTGATTACCTTGGGTTTGACAAGTACCAGGAAGCATCACTACCGAAGGAACATAATCTGTGGGAAGTGGCCGTAATGAAACAACTGAATACAGGGAAATATTGGACCTGAGACATAAAAAACATAAGCAATATTGTAAAATTTATAAAAAATATTTTCAGAGAAGCTTTGATTACTGGTAACAATCTCCATGATCTTGAATTTGGCTACAAATTCCAATCACCTGTTAAAAAAAGCAAACTCAAAAATAGATAGTATTAATTTCAAAATGCTTTGACTCATGTCACAGATGTCATCACAAGAAAGTTGTCCATAATTATTATGAACAGAGACTTTATTTTTAATGTAGCACAAAAAAGTACTTGAGAGATCAGTAGTGCATGCTATTTTTATAAGGTAACATAACATCCATTTATTTATACTGCTTTGACAAATGGCAACCTTCATCTAAGGAAACTACAATTGAAGGAAAGACGGACTCAGAGCAATAAGTCAGACGGTGATTACGTGGATCGGATCTTTGGGGGTGCTGAACAGTCATGGGTTCCCCTGTCTCTAGAAAGGTCCTTTAAGTGCTACTTGACCCTGCGTCATGATTTTGGATCTGACTGACTAATCTGATCCACATCTGACTAATCAAGATGTGGATATCTGTCCCAAAGTGGGCTAATCATATTATTTCCTGTACATAATGAATTGGAATGGAAAATAAAAACTGGAAATACCAGGTTCTGAGTTATATTAACAGCTGCACTATATACTCTGTTGCTGAGGTACCACATCACTGTTCTTCTCTTATCCTGACTGTTCAAGACTCAAAGATTCCAGGAGATACTCCATTCTGCTTATTAAGGTGACCAGAGTCTATTTCTACTATATATTAAATTTATTTTCACATCCTAAAAAACTCAATTAGAAAATCTTGTAAGTAGAAAAGGAATTCATTTTTTTCTCTTCCTCAATAATAAGAGTTAAATTTTAAACTCACTTATCCTTTCTGCAAATAGAAGTCAAGTAGGGTAACAAATAAATATCAGACATGGCCAACTCTTTGCAACCCCATGAACTATGCACATACAGTCCATGGAATTCTCCAGGCCAGAATACTGGAGTGGGTAGCCTTTCCCTTCTCCAAGTGATCTTCCCAACACAGGGATCAAACCCAGGTCTCTCGCACTGCAGGCAGATTCTTTATCAGCTCAGCCAGCAGGGAAGCCCAAGAATACTGGAGTGGGTCAGTTCAGTTCAGTCGCTCAGTCGTGTCCAATTCTTTGTGACCCCATGAGCAGCAGCACGCCAGGCCTCCCTGTCCATCACAAACTCCCGGAATTTACTCAAACTCATGCCCATCAAGTCGGTGATGTCATCCAGCCATCTCATCCTCTGTCGCCCCCTTCTCTTCCTGCATCAGGGTCTTTTCCAATGAGTCAACTCTTCACATCAGGTGGCCAAAGTATTGGAGTTTCAGCTTCAGCATCAGTCCTTCCAATGAACACCCAGGACTGATCTCCTTCAGGATGAACTGGTTGGATCTCCTTGCAGTCCAAGGGACTCTCAAGAGTCTTCTCCAACACCACAGTTCAAAAGCATCAATTTTTCAGCGCTCAGCTTTCTTCACAGTCCAACTCTCACATCCACACATGACCACTGGAAAAACCATAGCCTTGACCAGACGGACCTTTGTTGGCAAAGTAATATCTCTGCTTTTCAATATGCTGTCTAGGTTGGTCATAACTTTCCTTCCAAGGAGTAAGCGTCTTTTACTTTCATGGCTGCAATCACCATCTGCAGTGATTTTGGAGCCCAGAAAAATAAAGTCAGCCACTGTTTCCACTGTTTCCCCACCTATTTCCATGAGGTGACGGGACCAGATGCCATGATCTTAGTTTTCTGAATGTTAAGCTTTAAGCAAACTTTTTCAAACTCTCCTCTTTCACTTTCATCAAGAGGCTCTTTAGTTCCTCTTCACTTTCTGCCATGCGGGTCGTGTCATCTGCATATCTGAGGTTATTGATATTTCTCCTGGCAATCTTAATTCCAGCTTGTGCTTCTTCCAGCCTAGCGTTTCTCATGATGTACTCTGCATATAAGTTAGAATAAGCAGAATGACAATATATAGCCTTGATGTACTCCTTTTCCTATTTGGAACCAGTCTGTTGGTCCATGTCCAGTTCTAATTGTTGCTTCCTGACCTGCATACAGGTTTCTCAAGAGGCCGGTCAGGTGGTCTGGTATTCCCATCTCCTTCAGAATTTTCCACAGTTTATTGTGATCCACACAGTCGAAGGCTTTGGCGTAGTCAATAAAGCAGAAATCGACGTTTTTCTGGAACTCTCTTGCTTTTTCTATGATCCAGCGGATACTGGCAATTTGATCTCTGGTTCCTCTGCCTTTTCTAAAACCAGCTTGAACATCTGGACGTTCTCAGTTCACGTATTGCTGAAGCCTGGCTTGGAGAATTTTGAGCATTATGTTACTAGCGTGTGAGATAAGTGCAGTTGTGCGGTAGTTTGAGCATTCTTTGGCATTGCCTTTCTTAGGGATTGGAATGAAAACTGACCTTTTCCAGTCCTGTGGCCACTGCTGAGTTTTCCAAATTTGCTGGCATATTGTGTGCAGCACTTTCACAGCATCATCTTTCAGGATTTGAAGTGGCTCAACTGGAATTCCATCACATCCACTAGCTTTGTTCATAGTGATGCTTTCTAAGGCCCACTTGACTTCACATTCCAGGATGTCTGGCTCTAGGTGAATGATCACACCATTGTGATTATCTGGGTCATGAAGATCTTTTTTGTACAGTTCTTCTGTGTATTCTTGTCACCTCTTCTTAATATCTTCTGCTTCTGTTAGGTTCATACCATTTCTGTCCTTTATTGAGCCCATTTTTGCATGAAATGTTTCCTTGGTATCTCTAATTTTCTTGAAGAGATCTCTAGTCTTTCCCATTCTGTTGTTTTCCTCTATTTCTTTCCATTGATCGCTGAGGAAGGCTTTCTTATCTCTCCTGGCTATTCTTTGGAACTCTGCATTCAAATGGGAATATCTTTCCTTTTCTCCTTTGCTTTTCGCTTCTCTTCTTTTCACAGCTATTTGTAAGGCCTCCTCAGACAAACATTTTGCCTTTTTGAATTTTTTTTCCATGGGGATGGTCTTGATCCCTTCTCCTGTACAATGTCACGAACCTCCATCCATAGTTTATCAGGCACTCTGTCTATCAGATCTAGTCCCTTAAAGCTATTTCTCACTTCCCCTGTATAGTCATAAGGGATTTGATTTAGGTCATACCTGAATGGTCTAGTGGTTTTCCCTACTCTCTTCAGTTTAAGTCTGAATTTGGCAATAAGGAGTTCATGATCTGAACCATAGTCAGCTCCTGGTCTTGTTTTTGCTGACTGTATAGAGCTTCTCCATCTTTGGCTGCAAAGAATATAATCAATCTGATTTCAGTGTTGGCCATCTGGTGATGTCCATGTGTTGAGTCTTCTCTTGTGTTGTTGTAACAGAGTGTTTGCTATGACCAGTGCGTTCTCCTGGCAAAACTCTATTAGCCTTTGCCCTGCTTCATTCCGTACTCCAAGGCCAAATCTGCCTGTTACTTCAGGTGTTTCTTGACTTCCTACTTTTGCATTCCAGTCCCCTATAATGAAAAGGACATCTTTTTTGGGTGTTAGTTCTAAAAGGTCTTGTAGGTCTTCATAGAACCGTTCAACTTCGGCTTCTTCAGCGTTACTGCTTGGGGCATAGGCTTGGATTACCGTGATATGAATGGTTTGCCTTGGAAACGAACAGAGATCATTCTGTCGTTTTTGAGATTGCATCCAAGTACTGCATTTCAGACTCTTTTGTTGACTATGATGGCTACTCCATTTCTTCTTAGGGATTCCTGCCCACAGGAGTAGATATAATGGTCAGCCTATCCCTTCTCCAGGGGATCTTCCCAACCCAGGAATCACACCAGGGTCTCCTGCACTGCAGGCAGATTCTTTACCGACTGAGCTACAGGAAAGCCCTACTGCTATCCTTTCTGCAAATAAAAGTCAGATAAAAATCAAACATGTAGCTTAGAACATACACTTGAGCAAAGCTACCTAAATTATCAAGCAGAAGTTGAATCAACTGTAGACTTAAGGTGAACGATGTGACACTTCCATTTTTTGTTAAAAAATCCCCAAAACCTGATGGGCAATCTTAGCAACTATGATTGTCTGACAATATCATCTTCCTTTTTCTTCTTACCCCAGAAAGAACTGTATGAGAGAACTTACCACAGATAAATTCCAAGGTGGTCGACATGGGAAGTGGCCAGAAAGTCTCCAGTCGGGGACATAGTAACATTAAGAGGAGCCGAGTCCAACAAAAAGCTGTCTATAAGACTATAAACAGAATCAAGATGTTAAAGTACTTCAACTCTATTAAAAAGGACATAATTCACAAAATATCATTTTGCTAAAAGAACAAAGGGTAAGAGATGCAGAAAATTTTTGCTTTTCACTTTTAAATCACCAACAGCAAAAAGTCATCACTAACAAAGAGCATTGTCAACTAAGTTACGATGGGAAAATAATCTCCTCAATGAGAAAGACCCAGAACACTAAAGAGATCAATTAATTGGAGAGAGAGTTTCAATAACAGGGAGAATACAGGAGACAATGCTGTTTTTCCGGAATGCCATTTTGTTAGGTTCGGAAACAATTCTAAAGATGTCACACATTTAAAATAAATTATCAGCACTCTCCTGTATTTGTTACGCCAGTGAAAATAACAAAAGGGGTAGGCAACAGAAGAAAGTAATAAAATGGCCATGGGAGAATGGTAGTGGCGAAAAAAAGTTTGAGCAATTCTGTTTTTCAAATAGGTAACTGTATGCTATACAGCAAACAGGAACTTCAGTCTATACAGCATCACCATAAAGCACTAGTCCACATGGATCCTTCAGAAAGCTGGGAGCAGGGGCTGTGAAAAGTTGGGGAGGAAAAGGGAGCGATGGCACCCCAGAAGAAGACACACAGCAGGCTCCTCAGAGAGCAGTGTGTGCGATGAACATGAACCTTACAGATGGGCAGGAATTCAACGACGCTGATGGCCAAGGAAGCACCTCTGGGAGAAGGGCTGCGGAAGGCAAGGCAGGGGGAACTGTGTCCAGTGAGGAATGCAGTTTGGTCGTGAATACCAAACATCTGAGTGTGTTTTATCTTTTAACCAATGGAAAGCCACTACGGGCTTTTGAGCAGATGGCAGTATAATCTCTACTTTGATAAGAAAATCTGGCAGCAGAATGTAGAATATATTTGAACAGGAAGAACAGTGAGATTATAGTCATCTAACAAGCAGGGAAGACCTGAACTAGGATGGTGGCAGCAGGAAGCGAAATGAGGCGAATTGAAGGAGCGAACAGAAAGGCCTAACACGCAGGCCCGTTGGAGACGAGGCTTCCTGGGCTGGCTGAGAGTGCGAGTGCTCTGTGCACTGAAGAGGAGCACGCTGGCTTTAGTAAGAGCTGCTTTAAAAACTGCTTTGTTCACTGACGCCATTACGTTATCCACGGGAAGGCATGGCAAAATGACTGAGGTTCAGAATCTTCAGTAATTACATTATTTCAGTAAAGAAATTAACAGGAGTTAACACTTTTTTCAGTGTTCCATGCTAGGACATATTCCAAGCACTTGTGACTACTAATTAAATCCTCACAACCCCATGAGGCAGATCCATCCTTACCATACCCATTAGAAAAAATGAGGCCCAGTCATACTTGCTCAAGGTAGAAAGTAACAGAGACATACCTGTCACCAAGCAGTCTGTACACTTAATCACCAAAAGCTCAGTAACACCACTACTGAAACTCCAGGTGCAGCAGTCTGACAGAGCACACACACCCAGAAGATGACTACCGCGGTGACTCAGATGTAACATGGAGGCAGTGACTAAAGGACCTGTCCATAACGAAATCTCTCTCAATTTGTTCACAGAGTGAGTAACAATTATAAACTTTAACTAATGAATACAAAATACTAGGACATGACTAAAATAAGCAGCACTACAAACAAACTAAAGTGGGCTCAGGACAATGACTGATGTTTAAATTCTCACTTACGGGAAAAAAATCTGATTAATAATCTGTCTGATTTCTGTTCAACCATTCCTTGGAAACTCACAAGAATAGCTGCTTGGGGGATCAAACGAATTGGGGAAAAGGACGTTTGCTAACCACTTATTATATACCAGAGACTGTCAAATTATTTAATTCATTTAATGCAAACAACCCAGAGAAGAACCACTATCTCAATGTACACTGATGACTAAGCCCAAACTCAGGAATTTTAGATCTCACCATCTATTCCTTGTCTTAATACTTGCTCACTAAAGTGTGTGTGAGGGATCAAACTCCCTGACACGTTCAGAATCTATCTGTTAAAGAGGAATCTACTGCTTGAGCAAATTTATTTTATTTGATATTATAATTATTTTGGCAAATTCACTGTGCAACGTGGTTTCCACAGCTGTTGTGTGTGGGTAGACTGGCTTTCCATTATGTAAAAGCATCACATTGAGGAAGTGGTTTCTACATACACAGCATGTTTTACATGGCCACATTAGCTCATAAAGCCTAAGTGTACAGGTTTAATCCCAGACCTAACTACCATACTGTCACCTGCTAATCCTACAAAATGAAAAGTTCCAGGTAAATTATAAGCTTTTTGAGAGAATCTTAAAAAAAAATCCTCATTGTAAGGGGTCAGATTTTTAAGCACTGAGTTCTATGCATACAGGTAACATTAACTCACTTCTGATTATATTCTAAACCAATGTAGACAATGTCTAGATGTTCAATCTCCAAAGTGATGGAATCCTCAATGAATAGAACGAATAGTTTTGCCTCAGTAGGAAATGCAAAGCAAAATTCTATTCCAATTATTCTCACGTAATGCCCCTCAGAAAGCAGGGGTTGGGTGGATGAGACAGAACAAAATGCAAAATTCTATTAAAACTATTTAATTTTATATTTTTCTCACCCTGAAAAGCATTTAATCTAAACTTTTAGGAGATTAAAAGTAACCATAAATAAAAGGTGGTAGCAGATGACAGATAATTTCAAGGTCAAAAATTTCAACCCTACTTCTGAGAACCCTACAAACAGAAGAAAATTTTCTGCACTTAAAAAAACTACTTTACAGGAAACAGTTCAGTACCTATGCAATTTGTTTTATATAGGCACAATTAATTCCAGATGGCTCCATCTGCATGTTAGCACACCAAAGGTCTACTTATACACGGCTTCACATTTTAGCCTTTGAAATAACTGTATTCATTCTTTACATATTTAACATGTTATGTAAATGATAAAACTGCTTACTGAAGAAAAAACTAGGAATCCCCAAAGCTTGTCATACTAATTATGTTTAAGAAAAGAAGTGAAATAAAAAAAGCCCATGATTACCTACAGCTGTATGGTCCTTACTATATCTTCTACATCAAGAAAACCAAATCATCCTTAGAACATACCCAAGCAAGGCTGGCACCACAACTGCTGGGGAATCTTCCTTTCTCTTATGCTCACTACAGCGAAATCTCACTGACAAACTATGCTGCCATGGGCAAATCACTTAACTTCTGAGCCTCCATTTCCTCATTTGTGAAACGGGACTAAATCCAGTACCTCCCTAACAGAATATGAGACAAGATGAAAACTAGAAGCACTCAAAATGCTCAGAAGTCCACGGAAAAAGTCAACTGCAACTAGGCAGCAGCAGTTGCCTAGGAGAAGGGAGACTTCTCATTTGCTCCACTTCAAATCTTAACCAAAGAGGTAGTTATTTGTGTCTTTATTAAAAACATACTTTAGTCCAATCAGTGTACATATTATTATCTTTTCTATGTGACTCATCTCTTGCTCTTGTGTTCCCCCAGCTTAGTTTCTTTGTATTCACTTAAAACTGCCTGTGTTCACTGAAAAATAAGATACTAGAGGTGAAAGCATGTCAGATTTAAATGTGTTCATCTTTTTACTAAAATAAGAAATTCAGCAAAAAGCCTTATGCTGAGTCAAAGATTGGTGGCTCTGAATGCTACTTTCGGATCCTAATTTTTCCATTCCCAAAAAAACTTGCCACTTTTAAAAAACATTCTGACTATTTAGTACTATTGAACATTAACCTCCCTCTCTCATCTGATGTGAACTAAAACTACTACAAAGGAAAATGAAAAGGGCAAAGTGTCAACTCTATTTCCTACACAACTTTCCTACTACAAAGCAATTCAAATTATAATGTTTACTTTTATAAAACAGAAATCCAAGAAGCAAAAGACTAATCAAAATTTCTAATGATACCTTAAAAAAAAGGTTTGTTTTTTTTTGGTTTTTTTGTTTTGTTTTGTTTTGTTTTAATTAAGGAAGTACTGACTTGAGTGAACTTTTTGAAGCTGCAGGACAGTCAACTAATTATTTATTTTGCTTGACTTGACTTTAAGTGAAAAAGAGACACACCTGTGGACAAAACTGCCTAGTTATTAGAGATGGACCATCATCTATCTAGTTATTAGAGATGGACCATCATCTATCTAGTTATTAGAGATGGACCATCATCTATCTAGTTATTAGAGATGGACCATCATCTATCTAGTTATTAGAGATGGACCATCATCTATCTAGTTATTACGGATGGCACTTCTGCTGTGCATATTCCAAATCCTGACATAAGCTGTATAGACAGCTGTATCTCATTCCTGAATCAAACTTGAAGGGAAGTAAGGACATAAGGGTTTTTCCTTTCTAAAGGTCAAACTGCTTTCAGGTATGAGCTTATCTAATTCCTGAGAAACAAGAGGAGCAGAACTGGGCAGATCTTAACTTAGCAATATTCCTGAAGACTGAACTACTTTCCCACTCATCTTTCTCACCTCTCTCTTTCCTCATAGGTATGTTCCGTTCCCATCACTCCTTTCACACTCCACCTAAGCAATTCTTTGGTGAGTGATATGACTGCAAATTGTGTCTACTCCTACGTAATTTTTAGTAACAAATTACTCTCTGTAGGTTTCTACTGTTCAAATTATTTAAAAGAATTAATGTTTTCTCTTCAAGTGCTGATTTAGTAGCAAGTTTTAACCTATGACAGGTTTCTTAACACTGTTGGGTTTTATCCAAATCTTAAGACACACATTTCCATTATGTTAAGGTACCTAAATGTCTTCTTTCAAGAATTATGTTAGAGACAGAAAATATATATTATACACAAAGTTAAGGGTTCTGACCTCTTAATTCAGTATCAACAACAACAACAAAATATAAAAAAATGCTCAGAATAAAAGTTTGCAGTTCTAAAGTATGATCTCTACTCTGGAGTATCAAAAAGGCCAAATGAGCTTTCTTAAGTGAGTTTATGCAACTCACTTCTACTTCTCAATTTTGCAGGAATAGCAAACCTAAGAGATTGCAATTTCCTCACTATTATCTCTTTCAGTACTAATCTCTGTGTTTGAGATCAAACACACTTCAAGGATAAAATATAAGTCAGGTTAGAAAAATCCCCAAATACAGTCACAGTCAAAAAGTACATCATTTATTAACAACAGGTAAAAGTCACATGTGAAGACAATGACTGAGAAAACTTCTGATAAGGTTAGGGATTTAAAAACTCACCATCCAGATGGAAGGTCCCAAGTTCTAATAGAGCAATCCATTGAAGCAGTTATTAACCAACGACCATCAGGACTGAAAGTCTTTAAATTAAAAGAAAAACATAAATAATACAGGTGTGTATACATGTATGTATGTATGTATATCTGTATCTGTATATTTAACAGTCAAAGAATGTAAGAAATGAAAAGATAATGCACATTTCATTAAAAAATGTTTGATGCATAAAATGTAGACAGCCTCATCTTATATAAAAGAAAATACCATTTCTTATATACCCCTGAGGATACTGCTAAGGATTAGGCTTTTACATGAATTATAAAACTTTTAAAAATGAATAGCAGTATATAATTTTTAATTTTTACTCCATAATCTATTTATAGACAATTAACAAATGTTTGACTACTGTTTTTAACATAAACCTGTGCTGACAACATTCAATTAGAAATATTTTATTAGCCTAATTTCATTTATAAAGTATCTATGAAGCTTTGAACAAAGCTACATTTCCAAGAGTCTATTCCAAAATGATTTTAAAGAATGCAAATTCTCTTAATGTAGGTAAGTTACTGAAAAAGTCCTTCTTACTTGTAGATTCAGTTAAAAATCTTTTCTTCCTTAATGATGTTTTAAATATAATTTAAAACCACAATAATCATATTTTCAAAATAAATTTAAACAGTAAACTACTTGTGTCACCATAAAGAAGTTGTATCTTCTCTATAGATAAAAATGGAAAAGTAACATGAGGTTTAAACCAGGTCAGAGGTGAAGGAAGACCTAAAAGGAAAAACTCTGAAGTTCACGTTGAAGTCGAGTGTTCACCCAGGAGACTAAACGCCACAGGGGTGACGACCCCGGTTTACGGGCCGTCACCACTCATCTAGCGGAGGACAGTCGGAGTGAGCGGCTCTACCCTGGCCATCGGGCTGCAGTGACACTATGGAAACTTAAACCTTAAAGTAGAGAGAACTCAATTTGCAGAAGGACAGTGTAGGCAATGAGGAACGGGAAAACAACTCTGACAGCTAAAGTCATGTTATAAAGGCTCATAGATTTAATTGAACAGGAGTACTTTATTCTTGACTAGGAGAAACTCCACACACAACTCAAAAGGAAACAAACAGGAAGAACAAGTTGGCCCTGACAGATGTTTTCAAAAATGAAACTTCATCAAAATTACTTCATTTCCACCCTCATTGCTATAGATGCTGTCACAACAAATTCTGTTGATGAGTAGTTATGCCAATTTCTTATCTACAGAACAACATAATCTCTTGGCCATTTCACCCCTATTTTTAAGGAAATGGGTACACATTGCAAATTCAGATCTTTGGTGTGAGAAATGATAAGTAAATGCAGCTTGTGGGGGTGCCACTAAATAGCTAGGAATTTTATTTGTTTCAAGTAAATCAAGATATCTGCAACTGATGTAAAGTCTTCAACATACACTGTTTAAACTGAGTACTTCTTACCATATTTCCCACCATAAGAACATAACAGTAAGATAAAATACATATTCACTAAACTCTTTTGAAATTAAGATAAACATTAGAAATAACACTAAACTAGAATAAACCAAGTATCAGATATGCCAGGTCTCCTACTATTAATTCATTATGCATGCAGAAAACAGAAATGAGTTCTCTCAGCTTAGTTTAATACTATGTCAAAAATGATTTACTTATGTTTCAATGAATCATTCTGGCCTTGTTTAGAGTTACAGAGAAAAAGATGAACTCTTGGATGAATGCTTTAATCTAATGGCATTATCCTGAGAAATAGTAAAACTTCTTTTCATTCTAAATTTTCCTTAAAAAAACCTGCTTTGAAAGTTAGTCTCCAAATTATTTACTTTGAACATCTCATATGATGAGTTTCATGCTATTAAAAGATAGCAGTTTCAATTCTTATGACATTTTTAAGCTAAACAGAAATAGAAATGAATCAAGTTCTATTTAAACATCTAAAGTCTGTTTTACCATGTCATTTATTTGGCCTTGGTGTCCAGAAAACTCTCTGACAATCTTCCTAGTTTCTATGTCCAAAACACTAATGGAGAAGTCGTCCAAGGCAAGTCCCAGAATGCCACTAGCAAGACAAATGCATTAGCTTTAATAAACGAACAAAAACAACCTCTTGAAATTAAAATCTCACAGTTATTTAAGTTTTGTTAATCAAGTATACCTTTGGGGGAAGTTAAGCTAAGTGTTCTTTCACATGAAAAGTTTGGTTTTTGTTAAATTACATGCAGCTGACCGCTTTACAAGAGCGTTTCGGCACTAACCCTCCACAGTCACAAGTCTGCATGTAAGTTTACAGTTGGCCCTCCACCTCCACGTTCTGCATCTGGGACTCAACCAACAGTGGATTATGTAGTGCTATTCTGAAGTATTAAGTGAAAGAAAGTTGTGCTTAGGTGGACCCGCACAGTCCAAACTTGTGACGTTCAAGGGACTACTGTACTTTACTTAAATTAAAAACTTTTTCTAAAAACATCAAGAAGAAAGTCCATCACCATTAAACGAAAAACTTTACCTGTCTCTATGTAGCAGCATCGAATTTGGAGATGAATCGAGGCTCATAGAATGAATTAAAACTTTGTTTTTAAAGTTCCAGAACTTGAGTACTCCTTCACTACCAGCTGTAATTGTCAACTGGTTTAATCCATCCACTGCAACACCTCTAACAGATCCTTTATGGGCTTTAAAGCATATGTTAAAAGAAAAAAGAAATAAGAATTGCAATGGCCTCTCTGAACACTACACAAAGAGTGATTACTTTATTTAAATATCTAAGTTCCCACTATTCAACTTCCCTAAAATCTTTAACATGGATTTTAGGGAACAGAGGGAAAATTATTCTATTACGTGATTAATAACAAAATCCACCATCAGGCTGATGCCATGGAAGGTTTCAAAAAATAGTTAAGATATTCTGTTTAAAGCAAGGAGAAGGAACCAAAAACTTTAATTTCTATAATATCCACTTTCCCTTAATAAAACTATGACTTTATTCTCTTTGGGTATTTCAATATGGTGTTCTGCCACAAAGGGCTGACAATACCTCATATGCAACTTTAGCAAAATGCCTGGAACTCAAGAATTTAATAAATGCCAGTGACAGTCATTAGCCTTTTATCTATCTATAATACTTTTTTAAAAAAAGAAAAAGAAAAAAACGGCCAATACCTTGATCCCTGCCAAAACTTCCTCGGTGTATACCTGACTGCATGTTATACACATCAACAGCTCCCGATGAGAGACCAATTACAGCAAAGTTTCCACAGGAAGTTATATCTACTGCCTTAGGAAAAAAAAATTAACACAGAAGACAAAGAAAGTAACTAATATTTTTATTGTACTTTATGGTTTCCAAAGTATTTATCAATTGTATCATTTTTTAAAAAAGATACTAAATGCATCACTTGATTAATTTTCTTAAACATGATTATTTTGGGGTATATTAAAAATATCTGCTTGATTCTGCCTCCATCCTCTAAGTATGGAGAAATCCATACTTCCAAGACGGCAAAACATAACCAAAATTAACTCGACTGAAATTTATAAAGTCAGAAGAATGGTATATCAACTGGTATTTGATTTTTAATTTACTCACAACAGTGCTAAAGTCAAAGCATTCCACTGCCTAATTTCTTATTACCTTACTTTACTTTTGTAATTGCTTCTACAGCAGATACAAAACGGAAACCATATTAGCTTCAGTTCAAGGGAAAAGTCCCAAGTATTTTAATTACAACTTTTTTTTTAGGAAGGAAATATACAGTAACTGGAGAAGGAAATGGCAATCCACTCCAGTATTCTTGCCTGGAACATTCCATGGATGGGGAGCCTGGTGGGCTTCAGTCCATGGGGTCGCAAAGAGTCGGACACGACTAAGCACACAGTACATACAAGATAATGCATGGAAAACATTTAGTTTATAAAGTTTCTGTAAAATAAACTCCTATTTCAACACTTAGAGCAGCAATATTATATTAAAAAGATGACTTTTTTTTCTGTTAAAAACATGAGACTGGCCACATGGTGGGTCATGGCCAGAGAAATCCTTGCCTGCCACTGTGTGTTAGTCAGACGCCACCCACCCGGAAGTTCATTCAAGACTGCTGAGTTTATGCCTAAAGAAAGAGATGACTTCTAAGACCTAAAAGAAAATACTTACTATAGGATATCTGCTCAAAACAGTAAGACTGATACACCACTGAGTCAAGACATATTTACATAGCATCCACATTTGACTGTGCTCAACTTATATATATTTTTCTGGATAATTATAGCTTATTTCTTAAAAAATGTTTTTAGGTGGGAAATCATGCACTAATCTTAAAAAAGTATTCTGTCTTCCTAAACAGAACACTAACATAATTTTTCCTATTTTGAATAATTCAAAAATTTATGCTACGTTGTCTAGTTATGGTCTTAGGAACTAATGAAGATACTAGGCTATATTGTTGTAGTTGTTTAGTCGCTAAGTCGTGTCTGACTCTGCAACCCCACAGACAGTAGCCCACCAGGCTCCTCAGTCCATGGGATTCTCTAGGCAAGAACACTGGGATGGGTTGCCATTTCCTTCTCCAAGGGGATCTTCTTGACCCAGGGATCGAATTCACGTCTCTTGCATTAGGCAGGCAGATTCATTACCATTCAGTCACAGCCTGTAAGTAATGATGGTCCTGAAGGCACTACTATACATTAGTCCCCCATATCCACAGAGAATACGTTACAAGACCCTCAGTGGATGCCTTTAGTAGTGGATAGCACCAAGTCCTAGATATACATGCTTTTTCCTATACTAATGGGCAGGCAGTGTATAGAGCACGGACATGTTAGATAAAAAGATGATATTAGAGTGGGACAGTGCTGCTCAGATGGCATACAATTTAAAATTTATAAATTGTGTAATTCTGAATTTTCTATTCAGTATTTTCAGACTAATGTTGAATAACTGAAACCATGGATGGGGGGACTGCTATACTTTTTGGAACTTGAGTTTATTTTAATAGGCTTTATTGTTGTTAACAGGATGGCTTCTAACCTATTTTTTTAAGGCAGCACAACAGGGAAAATGAATAAGGTGAGAGGGTTACCTGTGAGTGACAAATTGTACTCTGGTGCATTGGCTATCTAGTAAACACTGGTTTATTGTATACTGGTTACCACCTTTGCTCCAGACAGCTAACTCTGCCAGACAATTGATGCAGCACCAGCTAAGTATCACTGTGTTTGTGTCTGTGTATATATATATTGTGTGTACACACACACACACACACACATACACACACACATACACAATGTTCTAGGGGTGATCACTATAGGCTAAGAATTAAAAATACAGGTTCTAGAAGGAGTGGTCTGAGGTTCAAATCCCAGCTTTCCACTCAGTACTAGTTTTACTAATCTTGGGCATATTACTTATTATATTAAACCTCAACCTCAGTTTTACTGTCTATAAAAAGAGGCTAACAATATTCCATATCATAAGACTGTTGTGAAAATAATATAAAATAGCATGTGCCAGGCAGAGAGCCTGAACAAAGTAAGCACACAAAAAATGTTAGCTGTAATTGTTAATTATACTACTATTATTATAATAGCTACTCAACTGTTCAGGTAAACTTGAGAAGTTTAAGATAGAATCTCTATGGCTTAGAAATAAAAGTTTAAGAGTGGAGTTTTGTACTATGGAGAACAGAGTATACACACTGACAAAAAAAAACGTACAAAATAGGATCAAATCAATTATATTTCCATACACTAGCAAAAAACAATCCAAAATGAAATTAAGAAATCTATTTACAATAGTATTGAAAAGAACAAAATACTAGGAAAAATTTAACTGAAAAAGTATGAGACTTGAATACTGACAACTATAAAAAATTGGTAACGGAAATTTAAAATCTAATTAAATGGAAAGCCATCTTATGTTTATGGATCAGAAGTAATATTAAGACGGTAATACTCCTCAAATTGAGGTGTGTAACCAGTAAGATCTCCATCAAAAACTCAGCTGCCTTCTTTGCAAAAACTGACAAGCTGATCATACTGAAATGCAATAGACCAGAAGAGCCAAAACAATCTTGAAGAAGAACAAACTTGGAAGATTCAATCATCCTGATTTTAAAAAACTTTACTACAGAGTGACCATACTCAAGACAGTGTCATACTGGCATTAAAAAAGACACAGACTCACTGAACAGAACAATCAAAGAGAACTGTGAATCAGAAAAAAGCCCTCATTCATATCAAACAAATTTTGGCAAAGGTACCAAGACCATTCAATGGGGAAAGAATAGTGTTTTGGGCAAATAACACTGACATAACTAGACATCCAAATGCAAAAGAATGAATTTGGACCCCTATATAATATTGTACACAAAAATTAACCTTAGAAGGGTTACAGATCTAAATTTAAGAGCTAAAATTATGAAACTCTCAGAAGAAATTACAGGAGTAAATCTTCATGACCTTGGGCTAGGCAATGTTTTTCGGAAAATCGCAAAAATGGCTGGACTTCAAAATTAAAACCCCTTTATGCTGAAATGACACCAACAAGAAAAGGAAATGAGAGCCCATAGAATGTGTATGCTTAGTCGCTCAGTCGTGTCCGACTTTTTGCGGCCCTTTGGACTGTAGCCTGCCAGGCTCCTCTGTCCATGGGATTTTCCAGGCAAGAATACTGGAGTGTGTTGCCATTTCCTTCTCCAGGGGATCTTTCCGACCTAGGGATCAAACCTGCATCTCCTCCATCCCCTGCACTGCAGGTGGATTCTCCACCCACTGAGCATCAGCCCACAGAACAGGAAAAACTATTTGTAAATCATATATCTGATAAGGGACCTGTATCCAAAATATATAAGGAGCTATTACAATTCAAGAGTAAAAAAATAAGTAACTCCATTAGACAATGGGCAGGTCCTATGAACAGATATTTCTCCAAAGACACAGAAGTGGCCACTGAGCCACCGTGAAAGAGAAGACCCTGATGCCGGGAATGACTGAGGTGGGAGGGGAAGGGCGGCAGAGGAGGACACGGCGGGATGGCACCACCGACTCGACGTGTGTGCAAAGATGCCCAACGCTGTCAGATTGCCGGGAAAACATGGAACAGAAGACACAGGGATAAACTACTCTATACCTACTAGGACAACTCCAAAATCACCGCAGATGGTGACTGCAGCTATGAAATTAAAAGACACTTGCTCCTTGGAAGAGAAGCTATGACCAACCTAGACAGCATATTACAAAGCAGAGACATCACTTTGCCAACAAAGGTATGTATAGTCAAAGCTATAGTTTTCCAGCAGTCACGTATGGATATGAGAGTTGGACCATAAAAAGGCTGAGCATGGAAGAATTGATGGTTTTGAACTGTGGTGTTGGAGAAGACTCTTGAGAGCTCCTTGGACTGCAAGGAGATCCAACCAGTCCATCCTAAAGGAAATCGTCGGAAGGTCTGATGCCAAAACTGAAGCTCCAATAACTTTTGCCACCAGTGTGAAGAGCCAACTCACTGGAAAAGCCCCTGATGCTGGGAGAGACGGAAGGCAGGAGGAGAAGGGGACAGCGGAGGATGTGATGGTTGGATGGCATCACCGACTTGATGGACATGCGTTCGAGTAAACTCTGGGAGATGGTGATAAACAGGGGAAGCCTGGCGTGCTGCAGTCCATGGGGTTGCAAAGAGTTGGACATGACTGAAGTGACTGAACAAGGACAGCAACGATCAAAAGGAACAGACAAACACAGTGTTGCCGAGGACACACAGAAACGGAACTCTTACACACTACTGGTGGGGATATAAGACTGTGCAGCCACTTTGGAAAACAGGTTGTCAGTTCCTCAAAAACACTAAACAGTTACATTATGTTAGGTGATCTAACAAGGTATAAACACAGAAACTACAAAAACACATGTCCACACAAAAGCTTGTCAGGAGCCTTATTTATAACACCCCAAACTAGAAACAAGACAAATGTCTATCAACTATCAATGGCTAAACAAAATGTGGTTTTATCTACGAAATATTATTCATAAAAGGAATAAAGTACGGATACATCCTACAACATGGATGAATCTTAAAACATGCTAACTGAAAGAAGCCAGTCATGGAGGCTGTGTATTATATGATTCTGTCCGTGTGAAATGCCCAGAGCAGGCATTGAGGTTGCCTGGGTTGGGGAGATGGAGGGAAAAGTGAGAGAATGACCATTATTGTTAGTGGGTATAGGGTTTCTTTTTTAGTGATGAGAATGTTCTAAAATTAGACTGATTAGATTTTGTGATAACAGCAAAATTCTATGAATACACTAAAACCCACTAAAGTAAACATTTTAAATGAGTGAATTTCATGGTAAATAAATTTTATATCAGTAAAACTTATTTTGAAAAAGCAGAGGCAACAACTCTGCAAACCAAATTTGACAGTTTCTGTATACCCTAAAACCTGAACTCAGTGGAAGTGAAGTCGCTCAGTTGTGTCCAACTCTTTGTGACCCCATGGACTGTAGCCCTACCAGGCTTCTCTGTCCATGGGATTTTCCAGGCAAGAATACTGGAGTGGGTTGCCATTTCCTTCTCCAGGAGAACTCAATAGAAGACTTATGTTATTATCAAAAGAAAACAAAATAAAATATTAATAGAGTAAGAAGTTACAAGTTAACAGTGGCATTTAGAAAACTATATTTAAAAAAGGCTTAGACAGTACTCAATCAGACAAATATAAGAAATAAAGAATTTAAATAACTCCTACATCTTTAACTCACTAAAGATTTAGCTGAATCTTACTCCTACATTCAAAGAGAAAAGGAAGGCAGAAACCTTAAGATTCATGTTCACTGAATATAATACTATATACGCAACATAGTTCAGGTAACAAAGTATATTAATAAATGCTGAAATCCCCCTCAAAGGGTATTCTGAGTAATCCTATATTAAACAGAAAATTTAAGTAACCAATATACTACATTTAGTTTAGCAAAGCTTAACTTAAACCTTTAATAAGGTAAAATCTTACAGATTTTAAAATTTTACAATAAGTTTTAAATACATTTACTTTAAAATAAATAAAATAAGTTAAAATCTTAAAGATTTTAATAAAATTACAATAAAATTTTATTGAAATTCTAATAATTTTAAATCTTAAAATCTATAATAAAATTATACATAAATCTATATATATATAATTTCCAGCTTCTTTCCAAGCTGGAAAACTTTAACACTAGTAGGGAATAATTTCAAAATGTTAAACTATGCTCCTTGTTCTTTCAACGAATATTGCCAGCAATACACCTGAGTATAACCAGACCACCACAGGGCTGTCTCACAGGAGGACACGCCCTCGCAAACACGCCGCTTACTGTTGCAGTGGTGTTGTCTGTCTTCAGCCCTTCTGGTCTGAGAAAGTGAGCGCCTATGGTGGATCTCTGGTAGTTCCAGGTGGAGCACGAGAGCTTACCCTGATGGCAGGCAATGATCCCATCCCAGTCACTTTCACGAGCTTCCTCTAAAACATAATTAAAATCACTCATTCATTCACCTGTTTTATTTAATAAGCATTTAATACTCTATGTTATAATTCAGCACTAAGATATAGTATGGTAAACAGGTAATTCCTGCTAACAATGAGTTTCCAATTGAACAAGAGATTTTGATTGGAAGAAATTACAGTAAGATTAAGTGTCTTCTAAGAGCATTCAGGAGTTTACTAAGAAATCTGGGGAGAGTAATAAGTGGCTCCTTGAAAGAAGTAAAACAGGTAGAAATGAATGGAGTGGGGGGTGTGGAGAGGAGAGGGACTGAGACACACACACACGGGCCCAAGTGTAACTTGAACAAAATTAAGCACAACAAGTAAATGCAGTTATTTTCCTGAGAGGGGTGGGAGGAGGGCAAAGCCACTGGGCCACATTACCAACAGTCTTAAAAGCCATGTTAAGGAGAGAAGACTCCACCCAAAAAGGTAATTAAGGGGTCACTGAAAGATTTTTGAGCATATGACATGAGGGTACTTAAAGTAAAAAAAAAAAGAAAAAAAAAAAAAAAAAATATATATATATAATTACTCAGGTTGTTATAAATGGAAATGGTGCATAAACAATTATTTCTATGATAGTTTTCACTCAACAATCTTATCATCTATCTACATTTTTCTTAAAATTATTTCTTGGAATGATGCACTGCTCAAATGACACAGTTCACTAAGACCTCAGTGTGTTTAGATCTTAATTAAATTAGCCAAAGCTCTATGTTATCAGTTCTTACCTTTTTACATTAGTGACTTTCTTATACCAGGCTTATAATAGAATAAATTAAAAGAGTTACAAAATAAAATAGCAAATATTGTTTATTATAGTTTAGAGAGAACAAAGCCTAGAACAGATAATTTCCAATTATAAGTAAGTTACTTTCAGTCTCCACACAAGACGTGCATGCATTTGGGATGCATCCTGGATTCAATTGTTTGCTAAAACATTTATTAAAATGGAATAAATAAAGAGATTAATATTAGATGGGCCCTCCAGATGCTTATTAGTATTTGTAAAAACATTTACTAAAATGGAGAAAATAAAGAAACACACAGAAGGAAATAAATGACAGGGCAGAATTCGAAACACAGCACAAAGCTTCTTACCAGCTGCAAACTCAGTGACAGGTGGAAGTCTCACTGACATGGTATTCTGAAGTCCTTTACGTTTGACTCGCTTTTTATTTATTAATCCTGGGTTTAGGTGAGAGGGGAATATAGCTATGAATTCTTCTTAATGAAAAATGTATATAAAAGAAAAGCTAATTCATTGAACTTTATATGTAAAGTTCAAGACATTCCCATTTAATTGAGGTACAAAATAAATATGATGTTATTACTATCTTGGTATTAAAAACTGCATTAGAATATAAATGAAGAGACTTGCATTTACAATATTAGCAAAAAAAATTAGCAAATTATATTAAAATATATAAAATACCACTGAGTAATTGTAAATATGCAGGACCAATAAGAGAAAAACTAAAAGCCTTCACTGAGGAACATTAAAGACAACTTGAATGCTGGGGATATATCATATTCCTAGATGAGACAATTCTTAAAGATATCAAAACTCTCCAATTTGATTCTAAGAATTATAATTGTGGACATTGATTTAAAATTGATTCTGAAATTCATCTGGAAGTATATACATGTATGAATAGCCAGGATATTAACTTACAAAGAAGTTTAATTAAAAATAAGCCTGAATATTTTTGTTTAACAAACAAAATCTTTCAAATGATAAAAACCATGGGCATGAATAGAGAATTAAAAAATCCCTTCTGGTAGAAAGATGGGACTCTTCTTTGATGCTTTCTGTAAGCTCCTTTCCATCTTTAGATTCTGCATTCCACAGATGACACCACCCTTATGGCAGAAAGTGAACAAGAACTAAATAGCCTCTTGATGAAAGTGAAAGAGGAGAGTGAAAAAGTCGGCTTAAACCTCAACGTTCAGAAAACTAAGATCATGGCATGCGGTCCATGCCATGCCAAAACTAAGTTCATGGCAAATAGATAGGGAAACAGTGGAAACAGTGGCTGACTATTTTTGGGGGCTCCAAAATCACTGCAGATGGTGATTGCAGCCATGAAATTAAAAGACACTTACTCCTTGGAAGGAAAGTTATGACCAACCTATACAGCATATTAAAAAGCAAGAGACATTACTTTGCCAACAAAGGTCTGTCTAGTCAAGGCTATGGTTTTTCCAGTGGTCACGTATGGATGTGAGCTGGACCAAGAATTGATGCTTTTGAACTGCGGTTGGAGAAGACTCTTGAGAGTCCCCTGGACTGCGAGGAGATCCAACCAGTCCATCCTAAAGGAGGTCAGTCCTGAGTGTTCATTGGAAGGACTGATGTTGAAGCTGAAACTCCGATACTTTGGCCACCTGATGGGAAGAACTGACTCATTGGAAAAGACTCTGATGCTGGGAAAGATTGAAGGTGAGAGAAGGGGACGACAGAGGATAAGATGGTTGGATGGCATCACCAACTCAATGGACATGAGTTTGGGTGAACTCTGGGAGTTGGTGATGGACAGGGAGGCCTGGCGTGCTGCCGTCCATGGGGTGGCAAAGAGTCGGACACGACTGAGCGGCAGGACTGAACTGAGCAGATGGCCCCCGTTGCGTTATCAATGTCTTCCGGGTGGTAGCGTTATGTTCTTACCACCTAAGACACCTAACTCGTCAATCTCACAGCAGCACTTGAACCACTTCTACAGCAATACTGACTTACAATCTTACTACTGCTCTTTCATAGAAGGGAATTTTATTTTATCCTAAGAAAGAGGAAATTTAATAATGAAACCTCCTCTGGTTATCTCCCAGACTCTTTGAGATGATTTTTTTTTAGACCAATAGCTTTTTTTCCATTTTGCAAAAGACCTACCATGTCCCAAGCTCTTGTTAAATTTTTCATGTACCGTGGAAAATGACTGAAGTGTTCCATCCTGACCTGTTGATATACACAGAATATGTCTAATCAAGCTTCATCAAAACAATGGACCACTTGAATCATGACGTTTATAAAATTAGATTCTATAAAAAGCTTGAAGTTAGTTGGCAGCACTTTAATAGGAAGCTGATTGTAACTACCTCATTTATAATATTCAACTGCCCATGGAATGCCATTTAGTAAAAACAAAGGATAAAATGAGGTGCTAATAAACGCCAGCAGATTATCTGAAGAGGCAAGGGCCACATTTCTGGAATCTGTCCATTCTGACTCCAACGATTACTAAATAGAATGACATTCCAAATAAAAGTAATATCAGCTAGTGTTTCCTGAAGTATTCAAAAACAATCACCTCATTTTACTCAGATTTTCAAGTCACTCAAAGGGACATCTGAATCTAAAAATGTATAAATACCAAAGCTAATAAATATCAAACACTTTGTTCTCATTACTTGCTGAATTAAACTAACACAAAGCAGAAACTTACTTGCACTAAGAATTTGTTGTCCATTTTGTCCATAATATCTTATTTTGGTAAGAGGAGCACTATGCCCCATTCTGAATCTCAAAAGCCGGCCTTCACCTGCGGGACCATCAAATATCCATATCTGCCAAGAAATTAAAAAAAGGTAAGGTTTTTCCCACAATGTGTCAAGTGATCTGCAAGCAGTCAAACCATCTTCTACATAAATCTAGTGGCACTGGGTAATGCCTGCAGACCACTGATCCTGGAGTGCAGGTTAGGGAAAAGATAAGCTGTCCAACTCTCTCCAACTCCAATAATCTTGCCTGGAAAATCCCATGGACAGAGCCTGGCGAGTGACAGTTCATGGGGTCACAAAGAGTCGGACACGACTGAGCGACTGAGCACAGCACAACTCTCTCACTTCGTGAAAATCCGGCAATCTGCTACGCCTTCTATTTCATCTGTATCCATGTCTTAGCCCATGTTCCTTTCACCCTCTAGGTTTCAGGCTGGTACATCAGAGCAGGCTTATAATAACCCAAAGTAAGGTGGTAATAACCACAGTACCCTGAGAGCGTTGTCAGCACCATTTGTGACCAGAAGCGGCTCTCTGTGGAGAAACGTCAGTCCGGCAATCGCTGTAGAATGTGCATTTCTCATTTGATTGATTAACTTTTTGTCTTCTAGATCCCAGAGTCCAATATGGCCACATGGGCTTCCAGCTGCCATCACTGGGTGACCATCTGTTGTTAAAATAGAATAAACTAATAAAAACATGCACCATCAAACAATTAAACTTAATAATTCTTCTCTCCACTCTTTTAATCCATAAATATAAATTTAAAATAAAAGACTATATACCAATAATCTACCAATATTCCTTTGGCTCTTTATATTCCAGTATTTCATTCATTTCTATTAGATTAAATTATAAGCAAATATTAAGAAAATTTCTATGAACTTAAAAGTAATACATCTGAAGTGTTCTTAATTTTCATCCATAAACAAGTTGAGAGTTACCTGTGCGAAATGAAATTGAAGTAATAGGTCCCCAGTCTTGACGAAATTTCATTAAAGTTTCATCAAATTTAATGTTGTGAATGATAATCTGACCCGACATGAGACCAACAGCCACAACATCCACAGCCGGGGCCTGAAAATTAAATGACTCAACTTTTCATTTTTTTAATCAAATAGCTTTAATAATACTGATGATCGCATCATTATTTGTTACCAAAATAAGTATTGATAATGGAATATCTTTCCGGAGATGGCAAAAACAATGAATATTGGCATTCTGGCATACTTTAATTGATATCTGGCATGGAAGTATTTAGGAATGATTTTTCCAAATTACTTCCCAGCTTCAGTCTGGTAGTCATCATCACTTCCCCACCCACAGACATAGTTAACTTGCTAAGAAAACAGCCGTAATACATAGGAGCTGATATGTGAAATCAATACAGATCATTATTGCCTGAACAGAAACAAAGAAAAGACAACTCTTAGACAACATATAAAGGTTCACTGCATGCATGGCAACATAAAAGGCCAACTACAAAGGAAGTGAAGAATGGTCTATCCAAAGAATACAAGGAAAACCTATAACCCATGTTAAAAGGCAAATAGGTTATACAATTAGTCTGTTCCAGCTCTAATAGTCTATGATTTTAATCTTCATTTTATACAACAGTATTACATACAGACTCTATACTACGTTTCTGTATTTAAGAACAGAAAATCAATGTCCAGTACTATTACAAAATGGAATCAGGCTAAACATGTAATTAATTTGCCATCAAGTAACTAGTATGCATGAGACCCTGTGTAGAAGCTGGTGATACTAAAACAAATATGATGGCTGGCCCTCAAAGAACCTAATCATCACCTTTGGGATTTTCTGGGTAGGTAAAAGCAGAGCAAGGTGATGGAAGTGAGAGAATGAGAAATGTGTATAAACTGAGCAGGTATAGGCAATGGATATTTGGAAAGATAAAGTACACGGCCTGTATGCATGTCCAACATGTAAGGTTCTTTGCAGCAATACAGCCATTCAGACATACAGTTCTACAAACTCATAAAGACAAAAACAGTTATTTCTGGAAGAGTCCAGCATCTAATAAACAATTAATACTGGGCACTGATTGAAGGTAGGAGGAGAAGGGGATGACAGAGGATGAGATGGTTGGATGGCATCACTGACTCAATGGAGATGAGTTTGAATAAACTCCAGGAGTTGGTGATGGACAGGGAGGCCTGGCGTACTGTGGTCCATGAGGTCACGAAGAGTCAGACACGACTGAGTGACTGAACTGAACTGAACCGACCGATTAACTCAAGCTACAAATCTCAACACACTGACAAAGTTCTCTGTATGACCTACAAACTCCCTTGCTTCACTGAAAAACCTTATCTCCACTCTGACCAAGGCACTGGACTCTATATGCTTACAAAATGATTGGTAAACATGGATTCAGCCAACCACAGAATTAAGAGACTAATTCCAGGCAAAAAGGTTTCCACAAATATTTATAGATAAAGGCATTGTTTTCAATTCTATTTCTAAAACATTGTTTTTCAGGGTAATATTTATTAAAAAACTAGACTATACATTATTTTGTCTTTAGGTCCACAAATGTGGTTGGTTGGCCCCTGAAACTGAAAGATCCTACTACTGCCTTCATTTCTTATCTAACTTAACAGAAAAATACTAACCTGCTGAAGCGCTGTCACTCCAACTTTCCATCCCGCAAATGTATATAGAAGTTTACTACAAAAGGAAAAATAGTGAAAGCCATTTTTTGGGGGGGAGAAAAATAAAATTAACTACATATTAAAAAATGATATAGTAGCTATTAATTAAATTCTTACTCTGCCCCACATTGTTCCAAGTAGGTATATTAATCTATTTAATACTCAAAATAATGCTATGAGGTAAACAGCACCATTTTTCAGATTAAGAAACTAAGAAACTTAACTACATGAAAAAATTAAGTTAAGATTACAAGGCTAATATTGACAGAGCCCAGACTCAGATCCTAAACTGCTAAGAACTATGATACTATGCAGCCTCTTAGAGAAATTAAAAAGAGAAAGAAAAAAAATATATAAAAACTATTTTATATGACAAATACAATTTAAAATAAAATCTTAGAATACAGGCAGATCTCACTTTTTACCACAGTGTGATACCAGAAACGTAATACAAAAAAGGAGTACTACTTGGTGATAGACAGGGAGGCCCGGCGTGCTGCAGTTCATGGGGTCACAGAGTGTCGGACATGACTGAGCGACTGAACTGAACTGAACTGACAATACTACTTGTATGTTACATGAAAACAGTGATGCTGCTCTGAATTTCAGAATCAAGCCATGAATGATAGTTTATAGAGCAGAGATACCTGAGATTGTTATAATGACAATAAAATATTTATTCATATTTTAAATTCTTTAGGCACAGATTAGGTCACTCTCACACAAAACCTAAAGAGATAACCCTGGGGCAGAGAATATTCCCATCATTATTTCCCAGCCTATTACAGAATAGGTAGTCAATGAAATTTGTTAAGCTGAACAGAAACACTGATTTAAAACTAATAACTAATAGGATAAACATTAAACCTCTGAAAATCTTATTTTCCCTTTCGAATTTGTAAGGGCTTTGGAAAGGAAAATCTGGATGGTCAAACATTTCTGATTGCTCTTTTAATGATTATACAAAGAAAACTGAGCTACCACTCTTTTCGCTGGATAAGTGTGCAGATAACAGGCAGAGGTGCTCACCGTCATCTATCTAGCCCCCTAACTATACTAACAGTGTTACAAACATTCATCATGTTTATGCTTGAAGATGAATATGCTTTTACCCTGAAAACCATACCTAAATGCTAGCACTAAATAAACACTGATTTGTGTCGCCATCTAATGTTTATTGAGAACTAGAAGCTGTTTAGTGACGATTTCAATGATCTTGTGTACTAAAGCCTTCATTACAGTTTTATTAATTCTTTAGTGACTAAGGTTATTAGTATATAGTTTTTAATGAGCATTTATGAAGCTGCCTACCATGTTCCAGGACCATATCCCAGCTTTCACATATGTGATTCCATGAGTAACAACCCCAGGAACAGGTATATTTACTGAAAACCCTCCAAAAAAGATATAAAGGAAAGGAGAATTGAGAGACTTAAGAATGCTTTAGGAGTAATAGATGAGGATAAAGTAGGAATCACTTATGTTCTAAATACAGAGCTTACTTGGATTTTACATTCCATAACTGGAGGCTTCCTTGTTCACTGCCAAGAAGTATTTTATTCAAGTAGGTACTTGGGTGCAAAATTGCAGAAATTTTAAATACTGATTTATCAAAAGACAACTGCAGGTATTCTTCTACAAAAGTAAAGGTTATAGATAATAAATAAAACAGTTTATTTTAAAATATTTTTCATACACCCATATATTTAGCACTTAAAATCTACCATATCAAAGATTTATGTACTAATATAAATCAAAGACATATACTAACTAATAAACATTCCCTGAGAAATTAAACAAATGTGATGAGGGGTGACTTGCAAATTTACTTAGATTGTTAAGAATTTCCTAAAACTTCTAATATCAATCCTACTTAAAATTTTACTCACTGCCAAACTGGTTTACGGGGTGAAAATGAAAGAGTTAAAAAAAAAAAAAAATGACACTAAGGGATCAGACTTAGTATTTTATAATTTAATCAAGAGGCAGCTAATGTTCCGAATGAAGTGCATGGGAGGGAAGGAGCAAATATCTGAAGAGCTTGATCAGCTCCTCAAATGTAAAAAGTCAGAGGCAAACTTAAATGAAACTAAAAACAGGCCTTCTCACATTTACACAGGAGACCCTCAAACAGAGGAGGGGAAAAGAACTTGCAGCCCTGTTGAATGGAAAATGGCACAACCTGCTGTCTTTTGCTGCAAGATCAAAACATTTTTTGAAATATCACATGCTTAAAATTCCTACGTGTGAATTTTGTTTTCTACTTCACAGTTCATCTATGATGAAAACACTTTCTCACTTAATTTCCCAATGAACTTGAGTATCAGAGAACAAATACTTCTCTTAAACTTTAGTTTCATTCCATCTGGCTGCTGCACACTCCAGGAGTATGTGTACCGCAATTTAAAGAACATAGATAACAGACGAGAATTACAGAATCTTTTACTTAAATATTATTTTAAAAGACTCTTGCCTCTATATGTAACTAGCAGTCTTACTTAAGATCACTACAAACAGCTCCCTGAAGACACTGTGCTGCTGCAAGAGTCTTTTTATTAAAGCTGGGTATCAGTGTCAACAGAAAGCTGGCTGAACTCCTGTTATTAGAATCTGACTTGTTAGAGTCAGATTCTCTAACTTCATAAAAGGTCTTTTAATATCCATCTGCATGGGGACTATGTTTGAAATTCTGTTCCCTCCACTTAAGCAAAGAAAAAACAAGAGTGGCTAATCTAAGAAGAACATGGAATGACTGCCAGGACGGCAATCCCTAAGACTTTTACTAAAAATAAACATACTACCTTAAAAAAATGAGTTAATCAAGAGGTAACAAATGCTAAAAATGCACACAGACCAAAAAACTTAAAAGCTTTAATTCATGACAGACCCCACAGTCTTTTACCTGATGAAAGCTGGGGTTATTCTGGTGATAAATTTCTAAGCTTTGGTGATAACATGGCCCTATAAACATAGCTCAATGACACTGTTTAAGAAAATCACAATTAAAGGACACTGACTCATATTCTTAGAAAAAGGATGTTTATTTTCCTTCAGATGACTGGATCTTCAAGTTTACTATTACAATCTCACTTACAAAAGTTGCAAATACAAGCCAAGTATTACTCAGGTGTAAATATACACCAAAATTCACCCCACAGAGAAAATATCACATGTCATTAAACTCGGAGAACTATAACGCAAAGCATTATAAACAGCTCAACTAGCTAACTAAAACTGCTTAGCAATTTTTTTTACTTAGAACCCTTTTCCTTATACACATTAAAGATTCTTAAAATTTTTTTTACTGCTTACATGTGAAATCTCTGGTATAGAAGTCATCCTTACAGAGATATTTTAGCTACAGACATACTGTTCCAAGATAAAGCAATAAATTGGTTAAATCTTACCTTCTGAATATATGTGCCAAATAATAAGAACGCTGTCAGTATCAACAGAGATAACATGATCCCCAAAGGGTTGCAAAAGACAGATTTCCGCCTTATGACCTTTAAAGGTATGTACTACCTGCAATGTCAAAATTCAAAAGAATTTCAAATTATTCATTCATCATGTAATATTATTCATATTAACAACAACAAAAAAAACCCCACGCAAATCCTGAAGATGCTCACATTAAGAAATGTCCAACTTTCAATTACCCAAGGTTAGATCAACAAATAGCAAGTGTCAGGGAATGTTTGACGGGAGGATTCCTACGTGCTGCCTCTCATGAGTCTTTTGTCCCTCTTCAAGCGGAACAGCACGCTGCTCCCAGGGACTGAGGTCATTGTGTGAGGCAGGCTTGGGTCTCCTTTAGTAAACATTCTCTTTAGGACAAAACTGCTTAGTCTCGTTCCCCTTTCTTGAGATATGGATTGTGTCCTGACCTTGTGACTAACATTACCCCTTGTTCCCTTGGTAACGGTTGCTGTACGTTTGGTTTTCTGATCTCTATCATTCCCGAAAGAAGTTTCTTGTACCACAGCCTATATATACTCATAGGAAAATCATTAAAGCACCTTTGCTCCACCAGAGCTTAGGTCCCCGGGTCTTTTTTGTCTCTTTCTCTCTCTCTCTTTCTCTCTTTCACTTTCTTATCGTCAACTCCGTACCACAAGGTTCTGGTCCATTAAAGGACCCCAACAAATGGCGCCCGAACAGGGACACTGGTATACGTGGCATATTGGGTGGAGTGACTCAGGGACCTATTGAGGTCGGTAAGTACTAAGGCATGGGTTAAACGGCTGGCCAGCCCCATTATTTTTCTACTTTACTTCACCATTTGTTTAAATTTCAGGGACTTCTGGCTTCACGGCAATGAATAGAGGCTTGCCTTCAAACAGTAGTTGAACATAATCCTTAGTTTCCTGATAAATGCAGTTTTGATTTATTTGGCTCCAGGTCAAATGAACAAGGAAAAAATATTCCAATTGATCTCTAGCCCCTATGGGCTCTTAAAGCTGTAATTCTGCCATTTCAAGGTACATTCTAGCCCTTCCAATATTCAGCAACAGATAGAACACTTATTACATAAATATAAATTAAATGATTAAACTTTACAAAAGGCCTAATTAAAACAATACAAAATATCTCAAAATTTTCTTACTAGCCCCGCCCCGGCTGCTCCAAATGCTTCTCCTCTGCCAACAGTCGCAACTCCAAAAGTCTCTCATTTGTTGGAACCTAATGAAAAGTTATGCTAATTTTTAAACTAGATTAGAAGCTGCTATTTCCCATACTGTAATCGGAGAAGAAACCAAAAAACAGCTAGAGAAATTACTTGCTTATGAGAATGCAAATCAGAAATGTCAAAGAGCTATAGCTGCAATTTCTGAGACTAAAATTATTATTGATTATTTAAAAGCTTATCACAATCTAAGATCAGAAACTCAAAAGATGCAAATACTGATTGAGGCAATGGCTACTACCTTTAAAAAGGGAAATGAAGGATGCTTTAATTGTGGAAATAAAAATCATTTAAAAAGGGACTGCCCTAAAAAGGCTAATACCAAAAAATTTGCCCTCGCTGCCGTAGAAGAATGCACTGGGCCAAAAGCTGTAAATTTAAATTTGATATTGATGGAAAACCTATTCCAGGAAACTCCAAACAGGAACAAATTCTATCTTTTCCCTCAAACCCTCAACATCCGGCAGTGCTGCCATCGATATACCAGCCCTAAATGATTTTTTCCTTTACCCTCAAACAGTCCCTACTAGAGTGCCTACTGGACCTTTTAGACCCCTGCCCCCACAAACTTTTGGTCTTTTGCTTGGCTGATCTAGTCTGACTTCTAAAGGAATTACTGTTCACCCTAGAATAATTGATTCAGATTATAAAGGAGAGATTCAAATTCTGATGTCATCTCAGATTCTATGGCAATTCAAAAAGGGGGACAAAATTGCTCAATTACTTCTTTTACCTTACATTTCTATTAATTCCTCTAATAATGTACGGACAGATGGGTTTGACAGTACAGATCAAAAACAATCTTTGTGGACATCATTAGTATCTGAGAATGCCCGACCAAATATAAATATCAAAATTAATAGTAAAAGATTTTCTGGTCTCCTTGACACTGGATCTGATATTACTATTATTTCCAAACATTTATGGCCCAAATCCTGGCCTGTACAAAAGGTCTCCTGCCAAATTGCAAGAATTTCTCAAACTAAAGTACACGAAGTTTATTAAAGTGTTCAAATATACTCATGTGAGGGACCAGAAGGCCAACCTGCAACATTAAAACCTTATGTGATAAATGTACCCTTTAATCTAATAGGAAGGGACTTATTTATACAATGGCAAACTCAGATATACATTCCACATTTTTCCTAGGGGCCACTGCTCATTTAACAAACAAAACAATTATTAAAATAACTAAGAAAAATTATGAGCCTATTTAGACAAAGCAATGGCCCCTTATGAAAGATAAATTACAAGCTACTAAAGAACTTATAAACACACAATTAAAATTGAAACATATTGAAGAATCTTGCTCTTTTTGGAACTCTATTTTTGTTATAAAAAAGAAACATAACAAATGGTGTCTCTTAACAGAGTTTAGAAAAGTTAATTCTTTTATGAAACCTATGGGTACATTGCAACCAGAGATCCCATCACCTATTACTATTCCTCAAAATTGGCACATTATTATTACTGATTCACAAGATTGCTTTTTAAATATACCTTTACACCCTTTAGACCGGGAGAGATTCACTTTCTCTCTCCCTTATCCTAATCATATCGGGCCTCATAAAAGATTTCAGTAGACTATGTTACCTCAAGGTATGCTTAAAAGTCCTGCTACTGCTGCTGCTAAGTCACTTCAGTCGTGTCCTACTCCATGCGACCCCATGGATGTCAGCCCGCCAGGCTCCCCCGTCCCTATGATTCTCCAGACAAGAGTACTGAAATAGGGTGCCATCGCCGTCTCCATAACAGTCCTAGTGTTTGTCAGAATTTTGTAGCCAAGGCTTTACTTCCTATGTGACAACAATTCCCTCATGCATATATCATTAATAATATACTATAGCTACAAAAAGGAGAAATGATATTTTTGACACTGAATGGCTATGATATTCTTTAGACTCTGGAAAAAACTGATGAAAATAAAATCTTTTTTGAAATTGCAAAACTGGTTCTTCTTGCACTTGCAGTTAGGAAAAGGTTAACTTGTTAAAATATTTTTTTTTTTTTTTTTGAGCTCCAGTTCTGCCTGGGAAACAAAAATAGGCCTAAGAAAAAACCTTAAGTTAATTCTTATCATGTCCTTGGGATACACAGCCCACTCTATCTAGGACTCCAGCCATTAACAAATTGGTGGAGCTCAAAACAAATAAATAAAACAAAAAGATATTTTAAATTTCAAACAGAAAACTATGCCTATGTATCTAAAATTATCTATGTCTCAATGTATGTCTTTGTTTTTGGATAGTGTGGAATTAATGAGCTCTATTTGGATTCAGCTTTACATGAACTGAAGGGTGTTCAATGTTGGGTATAATGTTTATTTAAATGTGAATGTGATTTAAATATAATTATTTGTTAATCTAGTTGGGACATGTCTTGAGTCATCAACATTATATAATACTTTTATTATGCCTTGGTTTAAGGTAAACTAAGTTTGTCAACAAAAAGGTAACTCTTTATATATATATATATATACACAAATATATAGATGAGATAAAAACTTTTAGATAAGTTCTATTAGAAATAATTGTATTTTTGATAGAATGATCTATTATCTATAATCTGGAGCCATCTCTTGAGATTGGAGTGACTTAGGTTTCTAGAGTTGTGCTGAACTAAGTAGTAGAAGTTTGTTAAATGGCTGGGTCATTTCCAAATGAAGTAGGATTTTGAAGCGTTAATTGCTGAACATTGGCTTACTCTTAAAAGGGGTTTTTCTTGCAGAAGAGCTGAAGAGATTTTGAGCTGTTAATGAATATAAATATATATTTATATAGAAATGGATATATATATATGATTTGAGAAATATGTTCATCGGTCTATAAAATGCTAACATACAAGACATTTCATGGTTGCTATGGAAAGTAAAATATATGCTTTTAATAGAAAGATATAAGAAATGGCAAATAAAATGATGAATACAAAAATATTTTTTTAATTCTTGAAACATTTATTATAGAATAAAGTGGTATTTACATAAACTTTACTAGACTAGTTTTTCATTGTCGTTCTAGCTACAGCAAATGTTCTTTCTCCAAAGTAAACCAAATTAGAAACAAGAGAAAAATTCTGGAAAAACAACATTTAACAGAATTAACTTTGGTCAGCAGATACATTCAGACTGCAAATATATTAGAAAATGCAGTTGAAATGCTTGGGTGGATCACAATGAAAACCACAAAGTATGGTATGTTTATTTGAAATAAACATTGCATTTGTTTATTATGCTATCATACTTTGTTTTGGCCTTTTAACTTTTAAAGATATTTAGTGCTAGAATTTTTAAAAGGCTTATGACAAATGAAGGAAAATTTTATGGCAAATTGATGTAACTCATTGTCCTGAACTTTCTTCCTCTTCCTTCTTACATGTCTCGATCAATACAAATTCTTCTTTTCTAGGGGCAACACCTCTCTAAGGTAAGACTACACAACATGTTATAACCCACCTATCAACTTACTTCACGATAATGAGAACACCTAATTCTATAAAAACAGACAATGACTCTGCCTATATTTCTAAGCAGTTCAAACAATTTTTACATTCATTCTCTATTAAACAGATTGCAGACATTCCTTATAGTCCACAAACACAAGACATGATTGGACAAACACATTACACACTGTAACTGCAAATAAAAAATTAAATAAGAGGAAATACACAGGAACACTTTTGTCTTCCTTGTCCAGAGCAAACTTTACTAGATTCTGATGTAGTGTAGTCTTTAAGCCTATAACTATTGTTGGTGTGACTATTTCTGTTCCCAATGTGTAGGATTCTTAAAGCAGGGCGAAAATGGCATAAAAAAAAAGACACCATTTCCCGAATGGATTATTTGTTCCTAAGAATATCAGAAATGTGGAATGTTTGCCTTCTTTTCAGGTCTGTCTTGGAAGTGTAGTCATCCTCTTTAACACACTGAACAGTGAGATTCAACAGTTGCTAAGCTGCATTTCTTTCTCAAGGACAAGGTCAAATATATTTGGATGTGAGCAACATTTCATTTGTCAAGTTGTTCTGCATCACCTTTTCAATAATTTCACTTAGGAAAAAATATTTGAATGGTTACTCCTAATCCTTTGCCCCAAATAACATAAACCACAGCCCAGTCCCAAACAGATTTCTGAATGATTTTTTTCTTTTGGACTAAAATATTTCCTAAGAATGTTTTCATCATTATTGCTTTCCTCTCTTTTTATAACTATTGTTAATATAGCCTTATTTGTTTTAAAGTTTTTAAACTTACCACAAAGAGATGTTTTGACAAAAACAAAAAACAAACAAACAAAAAAAGAAGTCTTAAAACATTATAGGACACCTCCTTTCCTTTGCCCATTTGATATCAAGACGGGTTAACTAATCAATAGAAATCTAAGAAACTAATCTTACAGGAAAAGGATATGCTTCTATTTCTCCAGATAGATCCAACAAGCTCACATGACTTCCTCTTCAGAAGATTCAACCTAAGGGGGCCCCCAGCATTCAGACTAGAGATGAAACAACAAAAAACCCAGGAAAAAAAAATTCCAATATAAGCCATGGCAACATTAAAAATTTCCAAAAAACGCCGCACTTGACGTTATCAACCTTATGATCTCCCTACTTGGGGACAGATAAAAACCCTTACTAATTAAACTGAATACCTGATTTCTCAACAGGGAATGCCTCGAAATCCTAAAAATATTTTTCTTCGCTATGCTTGCTTTGCTTGTTTTTGCTTCCCCCGCTCAGGCTGACTTGATTGATCACACTTACTGGGCTTATATACCTAACCCCCCTTTTTTATTGTAGGTTGTAAAATGGACAGAAATAAGACCAATCATATCCACTAATGAGTCAACACATATGCCCCCTCCTTGGAACTGGAGGGGCCCTCTCATCCTGAAGAAAAAGAAAGTCTAATTAATATCGTTCTAGGTTATGAAGTCCTTCCTTTATGTATGGGCCCAGCAGAATTATGTATAAACGTTAGTCGACAAACTTGGGCTTTTGTCCTGCCTCCAGAAAAGGATTTTCGGACACTACTTAGATTATTTACTGCCCTTTCTTTGTCAGTGAGCCATGTTTATACTACTAAAACTTTAGAGAAAGAATTAAGAAAAGAACAAAGAACAACATGCAAAGGGTTTACTAATAAGAACTTTAAATATATTCCTGTTCTTTAGGACAAATGTCAGGCCAAACCAGGAAAATTAATGTTTATAGCTAATCATACAATTGTCAATTGGGGACCCCACAGTATGTGGTTATTGAACTGCTCAGATGATATTAACAATACTATGTATGATTATATTACTCAAGTAACATGGAAGGTTACTAATACTACAATGGAACATTACCATGACAGAGGACTTCTTGGCTAGCTTGATGATGGAATGGCCCCCACCTCGTCCTCGAATCATCTTTGATAAACAGATTGGGCCTAAACAATGGGACATCTAAAAACTTGCTGCAAACACCGAAGAACTTGGGACTTGGACTAGACATTCCACAGGGACCAATCATAGCCATAACAATTATTTCTTTCACTATAATCAATCATATTTTATACAAGCCTATGTTCCACTTCCTTTTGTTGTAGCTATAAGAAATTTACAATTCAATAAGACTTTACATTCTGTAACTTGCATAAATTGTAAATTATATACTTGTCTTAACTCCTCTATTTCCTTAAAAAATGACTCCCTTTTGATTCTTCGATCTCGACATAATCTATGGCTACCAATAAATCTCCAATGACCCTGGAAAGGTCCCAAGGCTAGACTTGCTTCCCAGTTATTTCCTTAAAAAATGACTCCCTTTTGATTCTTCGATCTCGACATAATCTATGGCTACCAATAAATCTCCAATGACCCTGGAAAGGTCCCAAGGCTAGACTTGCTTCCCAGTTATTTACTAAATTGCTCTAATGATCTAAACGATTCATTAGATGGCTGATTTTTGACATTATAGGATTAATAGCTATTTGCACCATTGCTGTCATCACTAGCGTTACTTTACAAACCTCAATTCAAACACATAATTTTATCCAAAACTAGACTAAAGATGCTCATACTATGTGGGCCACTCAGGCTCAAATAGATGAGGATATTCAAAAAGAAATACAAGAACTGAGAACAGCCATCAAATGGGTTGGAGATCAATGAACAGATGTACAAAAACAGATGATGCTAAAATATGATTAAAATTCTACTCAATTTCATGTTACTCCTGTTCATTTCTATAATAGTAGCTACAACTGCAAACAAATCAAGTTTCATTTTTAAAAAACACATATGATAATGCCTTTCTGAATGTACAGTTATTACAAAAAAGAAATATGTGAAACCTTTTCTAATAATCTGCCCTCTTCTACTAGTATGGGAACTTTAGCTAAACAATTGGCTGATCAATTATCTGGGCTAGACCCACATAGATGGTTTCAAAGCCTTAATCATAACATTGGGTCTAGAACTATAATTTTGGTGATTGTCTTAACAATTATATTTGTTGTCTACTGTTGCCTTCATGCAAAGATTGTCAAAACTGAACAAACTCTGATGGTCAGAACTCTTCTTGCAAATATTATAAATAAATAAGGGGGAATTGTCAGGGAATGTTTGATGGGAGGATGCCTACATGCTGTCTCTCATGAGTCCTTTGTCCCTCTTCAAGCGGAACAGCACGCTGCTCCCAGGGACTGAGGTCATTGTGTGAGGCAGGCTTGGGTCTCCTTTAGTAAACATTCTCTTTAGGACAAAACTGCTTAGTCTCGTTCCCTTTCTTGAGATATGGATTGTGTCCTGACCTTGTGACTAACATTACCCCTTGTTCCCTTGGTAACGGTTGCTGTACGTTTGGTTTTCTGATCTCTATCATTCCCGAAAGAAGTTTCTTGTACCACAGCCTATATATACTCATAGGAAAATCATTAAAGCACCTTTGCTCTACCAGAGCTTAGGTCCCCGGGTCTTTTTTGTCTCTTTCTCTCTCTCTCTTTCTCTCTTTCACTTTCTTATCGTCGACTCCGTACCACAAGGTTCTGGTCCATTAAAGCACCCCAACAAGCAAGGAATCACACGTTTTCACCTGCTCCCCCAGCAAGTCCAATTACGAAACATGGGTTAAGAACACAGAAATGAGATCTTTGAGGCTCAGCTTTTCAACCAAGCTTAGGGAGAAGGCATGCAAAGAGCTGGGTCCCTCAGCCAACCCAACCAGCACAACTCCATGCATTCTAGAAACGCGGGATGTTCTAGAAGGCTGACCTCTACAGCCACCACCAGCTGGCTTCCACAGAAGACAAGGGAGGGCGATATACGATACTTCTTCCCTACAGCTTTCTGTCTGGACACAGATATTTTTACCCTGACAGCAGTAGCTGCACCCTCACTAATTACAGTCTCTTCCCCCATGGTTTCAGTTCTCACCAGGCTCCAGGAACGCTATTTCTTCTCCTCCTCCCTCTGGCCCTAGGGATGGTAACAGTTTCCTACAGTTCATAGTCTCTGATACCTTTCTACTCCTAATTTGTACATTTATCTCCCAGGAAAACCTACAAACTGCAATATTTTGAACAAAAAAAGGACCCAGACTCTGTAAAAAGAAAAAAACTTTTACTGACTGTCAAAACAAAAATTCCCATTAAAGAACTTTAAGTTGCCTTCCTCTGCCATGGGTAGAGATGATGGAAAACACTGGGAACAAACATCATTAGCCTGAGTCAGACTTTGAGAAGTACAGTAATTCCATCACCTGGCTATCTAGCCATCCCCATGGCCACATTCCCTTTCACTCTGGACCACTAGCACCAGGTCATCTCTCAAATTAGTCATCCCAGGACAAACTTAGAAACCAATGAGTAGATTAAGACAAAAAAAGATCCTCCCTTAGTAGAGACAGCAGAGGATCTAGCCTTTTCTGTAGGCAACAAGCACCTGGGTCTTAGAAAATGAGTCATGGGCTATGATGTTCATAACGAAAAAATCAATCCACATAAAGCAATGGTACAGATGTGAATCTCTTAGGAAAATATTTTCAAAATACTCTTGACTGAATCCTACCCCAACCAAATAAACAAAGTGGACAACTCCAGAGATGGGACCTGGTTGGAAACAAAAAAGCTGTAGTAGTTAGCTGCCCAAATGATTCTAAGGTTGATCCCAGGCAAAGAAAACTGAACTAAAGCATCACTTTTAACTGATTATGAAAATTTGATGAAATCAACTTTCTCTTCCTCCAGCAGAGTGAATATACATTAAAAAATTAAAAAAAATACGTCGAGAGTGTCTCAGACGAAGAAGAGCAACATTAAAGTTCCCTCCCACTACCATGACAATCGATCACTGACTGCAAAAGACAAAATAGTTCAAAGATACAAACCTCTTTATTACGGGCGAATGCAGAGAAGACATTCCCATAAGCAGCAAAGACTAACCTCCCATCAGCTGCCATACAGCAGATGTCCTGTGGGACAGAGTTACCTGGAAAAAAAGAAATATAAAATGAAAAAGTTAAACATATTTTTTAAGAAATAATGATATTTAAGATTGTGGAACAAATACAAACTTTAATTATGCCATGTAACATCTTTCATTTCTTATAATTTAAAAATATATAAGTATGACAATCAGAGCATAAAATTTAGACTTCAGTGTTATTTTAGACATCTAATAACAACAATCACATTGAAAATATGACATCACCTTGACTTTCCCTAAGAGAATTAATGTCCAGTATCTGCAGACACAAGAACATAATCCTAAAGAATTGAGAAGCTTTTTGAGGTTATTTGGGGGAAAAAAATCCTCGCTAAATACACAAAACTCTGGCAGATGGTCATCTAATCTCCATGTGAATGCCTTCAGAAACATCAAGCTCCTAACAACTTCAGAATATTTTAATAGTAGGTCAAAACTGAGAACTCTTAACTCCACCGTTTGGAGTAACTTAAAAAAAAATCCCATATGATATTCTACCTTTCATGAATAATATGGTTTCCACTTAATCTTCTCCAAGGTAAACATGCCTATCACCTCCAGCCATTTCTCATGACAGGATTTCTTGATTCCTCTCTCACTACCATGGTCACATGGGCTTTTACTTTTTATTTCCCATTTTGGGGGCAGGACCATTAAAATATAGAGAATTGTTTTAAGTATCTTTCCTGCTGTTATTCTATTTTTATAGGTTTATCATTCACTTTAATATTGCCCTTCTACAGCCTTCTATAATCTTTTTAAAAAATTAAATTTATTGGACATACACTCTAAATCCATATAGCTCTGTTTTTCTTACAAAGATCACATTTGATGGTGAAACTAGAATCTCTCAGTCCTGGCAAGCTCTTCATTCTATAAAAGAGTTAAAAAAAAAAATATTCTTCCATTGCAAAAAAACATCAAAATGTAGGAAAAAGGAAAACTCTTTCTTACAATGGAATGATAGAATCAGAAAATCACTATTTGATAATCATCCTAATAACTCAGGTGAGAATCACCACTAAATGATAGTCAGCAGTACATGAAACTTTGAACAGTAAAGACTAGTTAAAGTGAAAGTGAAGTTGTTCAGTCATGTCTGACTCTTTGCGACCCCATGGACGGTAGCCTACCATGCTCCTCTGTCCATGGGATTTCCCAAGCAAAAGTACTGGAGTGGATTGCCATTTCCTTCTCCAGGGGATCTTCACGACCCAGGGATTGAACTCGGGTCTTCCTCATTGTTCAGTTCAGTTCAGTCGTGTCCGACTCTTTGCGACCCCATGAACTGCAGCACGCCAGGCCTCCCTGTCCATCACCAACTCCCTGAGTTCACCCAAACCCATGTCCATTGAGTTGGTAATGCCATCCAACCATCTCATCCTCTGTCGTCCCTTTCTCATCCTGCCCTCAATCTTTCCCACCACCAGGGTCTTTTCCAATGAGTCAGCTCTTCGCATCAGGTGGCCAAAGTATTGGAGCTTCAGCTTCAACATCAGTCCTTCTAATGAACACCCAGGACTGATTTCCTTTAGGATGGACTGGTTGGATCTCCTTGCAGTCCAAGGGACTCTCAAGAGTCTTCTCCAACACCACAGTTCAAAAGCATCAATTCTTCGGTACTCAGCTTTCTTTATAGTCCGATTCTCACATCCATACATGACCACTGGAAAACCCACAGCCTTGACTAGACGGACCTTTGTTGGCAAAGTAATGTCTCTGTTTTTTAATATACTGTCTAGGTTGGTCATAACTTTCCTTCCAAGGAGTAAACATTGTAGGCAGATGCTTTACTGTCTGAGACATCTGAGACTGAGACAACTGAGACGGTAAAGCGTCTACCTACAATGAGGAAGACCCGGGTTTGATCCCTGGGTCATGCAGATCCCCTGGAGAAGGAAATGGCAATCCACTCCAGCATCCTTCTTTGGGAAATCCCATGGACGGAGGAGCATGGTAGGCTACAATCCATGGGGTCGCAAAGAGTCGGACATGACTGAGTGACTTCACTTTCACTTTCAATGTATCTTACCACATGTACTTACTACATTTATTAGCTACAAAGGGCAAGTCTTTAAAAGGAGCTGCTTGATAAATGTCACCTTAACCAAATGATCAAAGTTTTCACTGCCAGGAAAAAGACTAACCAATAGCATGTGCCTCCTGATATGGTTCACTGAGAATTTAGCATCATTTCTTTGTTACACTTGCAACACTGCAGAACCTGAATCTAATCATAAGTATCAGAAAAAGTCAAATTGAAGAATATTCTTTTAAAAAGACTAGCCTACACTACTCTAAAAATATCAATGTTGTAAACCACAAAGAAAGCAATGAACTAGTTTAAAGAAGACCTAAGAGAAATGACAACTCTAAGTGACAAACAACCCTGTCCTGGACGTTTTTGTTAGCTATGTACGTTTACCATAAATACATGCCTAAGTCTTTATATGTTTCACAATTCTTAAATTTAAGTCAAAATTTTAAAAGAATGTTAAAATATACTAAACACGCACAAATTCAGGATAAAGACTATACTTACTTACTGCAACCAGACTAAGTTTCTGAACCTGTTTTTAAAAAAGAGAACAAATGATTAAATTGCTACTAACAAAAAAATTATTATAATAATCTAGCACTTAAAGATTAAGCTCTAACCTCATACATAAATTTGCTATGTGGTCCTTCCTTAAAAAGACACTTACTGATGATACTAATTTTCATTATTAGCCAATTTTCGCTCAGTTCAGTCGCTCAATCGTGTCCAACTGTTTGAGGCCCCATAGACTGTAGCCCGCCAGGCTCCTCTGTCCATGGAATTCTCCAGGTAAGAATACTGGAGTGGGTAGCCATGCCCTTCTCCAAGGGATCTTCCTGACCCAGGGCTCAAACTTGGGTCTCCTGCATTGCAGGCAGATTCTTTTACAGTCTGAGCCACCAGGGAAGCCCATTCTCATTATTAGGAAAGCTTATATTTTCTACTATTTCATCAGTGATGGAAGAGTAGGCATCGTGTATAGTTTTGTATATGGGTCATGTAATACATATTTTAGGAGAAGGCAATGGCAACCCACTCTAGTACTCTTGCCTGGAAAATCCCATGGACAAGAGGAGCCTGGTATGCTGCAGTCCATGGGGTCGGGAAGAGTCGGACACAACTGAGGGACTTCACTTTCACTTTTCACTTTCATGCATTGGAGAAGGAAATGGCAACCCACTCCAGTGTTCTTGCCTAGAGAATCCCAGGGACGGCGGAGCCTGGTAGGCTGCCATCTATGGGGTCGCACAGAGTTGGACACGACTGAAGCGACTTAGCAGCAGCAGCAGCAATACATGTTTTAAGGCTTTGCAATCTATGTGGTCTTTGTTGCAATCACTCAACTGATAATATATCACAGAAGCAGCCACATATGGTAAAAAAAAAAAATGTTCATGACTGTATTCCAATAAATTTATGGATATATAATTATAATCTTTAAAACTGTCACATGCTGTGAAATATTCTTCTTCGATTACTTCCTGGCCATTTAAAAACATCAAAACCATCTAGCTCAGAAGCATAGAGCACAGAAGGGTATAAGGAGGAATTCAAGAAAGTGACAGCATAAGACTAAAAGTGCCCTTGAAGATGAATTAAATAATCTATGTTTCTTAATTGAGAGTAGAAGGATGTCTCCATCCCACTCAAAATCTGACTGTACTACATCCCACTACTATGCAAATTTTATTTGGAGACTATGCTAATATTAAAATAAACACAGACAGAAAAAAACAAATAAAAATGTCATTGGTCGTACAAAAACAAAATGTTGGCAGAATTGGCTTGCAGGCTGTAATTTGTGGGCCCCAACCTATGGTTACTGATCCAGCCATGAGAAAGTTACTCAACCGCTCGTGCTTCAAATTCCTCACCTATAAATTAAGGATTAAAATAGGTCCCTAATTTTATGGGATTATTGTGAGGATTCAATGAGTAAAATTTGTGTGAAGAGTTAGAATGGAGTCAGTCATACAGTAAATGGTCAATAAGTGTTAGGTGCTGTCACCAACACCGTCTCCATTTTGGAGACGGCCTTCCCTTTCCGTTCCTCACTTGCTCTTCCACTAATTCTACCTGCTACCAACAACCAGTTCTTCTTGCTAACAATCCATCTGATTTTCACAGTCCTTCAAGGAAAGCTTATATTTTCTAGAAGTACAACTTTACATCAGTTCAGTTCAGTCGCTCAGTTGTGTCTGACTCTTTGTGACCCCATGAATCGCAGCACGCCAGGCCTCCCTGTCCATCACCAAGTCCCGGAGTCTACCCAAACCCATGTTCCAGGAAAAGTGCTTAATTAACACCAACTAGTCTTAACCTCCTCCGCAAGTAAAGCCCCACCTTTCACAGAGCATACCTTCATCTGGAGAAGACAAAAGAAACAAGGAAACAGCAACAAAAGGCATTTCAAAGGTTGATAACGTATTTTAGAGGAAAACCCATCAGTTATAAGCAGGAAGGCCTTGGGCAAGTAACAGTTTTTTCTGAGATTTAGTCTCCTAGTCCATGTAAGGGTGCTACAAAATGACGAACATTCTTCTTAGAAAGAAATGCTGCAAGGGTTAGAGGATGTGGCACCTCTGAACTTTGTCATGGTGGCAGATGCTCAGGGGAAGTTTAGGGAAATTAGTCTGCTATCAAATGTGGACAGTCGCCTAAACCGTAACTAATCTCACCCTCCCCAGTTATCCCAGTGTATTTTAGCCCGCATCTCTAACGCGGTTCCCGTCAGGAACTGCACAATGAGATGGCTTACAGCTCTTTCTAATTAAAAGGGGGCGGGGGAGCAGTTTCCTTCACCGCATTTATTTCCAACCAACATTCTGACGCTGAACTCCGATGTCCTCCGGGACCTCCCCCAGCCGGACCGCCGCCGGGGCTCGTCGCAGTCGGACGGCCAGCGCGGAGGGCGGCGCGACCCCGGGTCACTCACGTCGTAGGTGTGGAAGCTCTTGCCCACGCACGTGGTCACGTAGAACCGGCGCTTCAGCGCACTGAACCGCACCGCGTGGGGAATGTCGCTGCTGAAGAGCCCCAAGGCCCGGAACCCCGCGAAAAGGGCGCTGGCGGTACGTTCGCCCGGTCCCTGCTCCATCGCGGCCGCCAGTGGCTGCCTCGCGCCTCCAGTCCCTGGGAGACCGCGCGCCCGGGCCGGTCAGAGCGTCTCGCGCGGTACAACCGTCGGCCGGCGCTTCCGGCGCCCTAGCGCTTCCGGTGCTCGCTGCCAATCGAGCGAACGGAGGCTGTCTTCGGTGCAGCTGAAAAGTAGCTCCCTGCGGGACGCGAAGGGGAGTCACCACTTGGGTTCCGCGGCCCCAGTCAAGCGCAATTGAGGGCGTTCCCCGCCGTCCCGGACTATCACACACTGCTGCAGATTTCCCGCGGGCCTGGAGGGGCGGGGCCGAGGGGAAAGCCCGGCGGGCGGGAGAGTGAGGGGACGTGGAAGTCTTAGTCCAGGCTTTCCGGACGGACACGTCTAATCTGACTGCGGCTGGGGCACGTTTCTAAATGCCCGGGGCCTCCCGGTGGCTCGGCGTGAAGAGTCCGCCGGCAGCGCGGGAGACCCGGGCTCGATCCCTAGGTCTGGAAGATCCGCGGGCGGAGGGACCGGCTGCCCCCTCCAGTGTTCTGGAGAATAACAGGGACTGTGTCGTTCATGCGGTCGCAAAGAGGCGGACACGACTGAGCGACGCTCACTTTTTTAAACGCCTTTATCTTGTGGAGATAAGTGTTTATGGATAAAATTATACATCTGGGAATTTGCTTTCAAAATAATTGGAGATGCGGTGCAGGATTTATATGACCTGCATGTTTTTTTATACGTTTATATTAAAGACTGATAATTGTTGAATCTGGGGAATGGCTGCTTGAGAGATCATAATGCTGCTCTTATGCTTCCGTATGAAATTGAAATTTGCCATAGTAAAAAATGTTTTTGTTTGTATTCGACAGAGTTAAGGTAAAATATAAATTGGAATATTAATGGATTAATTTTTTACCTATGAGCCATAGAAATATGTACAAATGGTTTTAATTATCAGGTAAACATTAAGAATGTTCTAAATTGTGTACAATGCAGATGCTGTATTTATCATTGCAAAAAAAAATCTTCTGTCCATATTGGCAATTTGGGGGGAAAATGGAAAAAGTTTCCTGGTCAGGACTTTACAGTTCATAAAGCCTTTGATAATACCCATGGCTGATAATTTGAATGCGGAATTGATGCTTGTGAACTGTGGTGTGGGAGAAGACTCTTGAGAATCCCTTGGACTGCAAGGAGATCCAACCAGTTCATCCTAAAAGAAATCAGTCTTGAATATTCATTGGAAGGACTGATGCTGAAGCTGCAATACTCCTGATGCGAAGAGCCGACTCATTGGAAAATATTTCCCTGATAATGGGAACGAGAGAAGGCAGGAGAAGAAGGGGACAACAGAGGATGAGATGGTTGGATGGCATCACAGACTGGATGGACATGAGTTTGAGCGAGCTCTGGGTAATGGTGATGGACAGGGAAGCCTGGCGTGCTGCAGTCCATGACGTCACAAAGAGTCAGACACAACTGAGCCACTGAACAATGATTATCTTAATGTAATCCTCAAATAAAGACAGTTATGGCAAAAGTTATTGTTTTACACCTAAGGAAATCAACTCGTTGAGGATAAATGATTTGTCCAGTTCCCAGTGTATTTAGTGCCATATCCAGGCTAGAACAAGGTTTAGAAAAGGTTAGGGAAATATCTTTGGTATTGCCTTTCTTTGGGATTGGAATGAAAACTGATCTTTCCAGTCCTGTGGCCACTGCTGAGTTTTCCAAATTTGCTGTCCTATTGAGTGCAACACTTTCACAGCATCATGTTTGAGGATTTGAAATAGCTCAACTGGAATTCCATCACCTCTACTAGCTTTGTTCGTAGTGATGGCTCCTAATTGACTTCACATTCCATGATGTCTGGCTCTAGGTGAGTGATCACACCATCGTGATTATCTGGGTTGTGAAGATCTTTTTTTGTACAGTTCTTCTGTGTATTCTTGCCACCTCTTCTTAATATCTTCTGTTTCTGTTGGGTCCATACCATTTTTGTCTTTATTGAGCCCATCTTGGCATGAAATGTTCCCTTCTGATCTCTAATTTTCTTGAAGAGATCTCTAGTCTTTCCCATTCTATTGTTTTCCTCTATTTCTTTGCACTGATCACTGAGGAAGGCTTTCTTATCTCTCCTTGCTATTCTTGGGAACTCTGCATTCAAATGGGTATATCATTCCTTTTCTCCTTTGCTTTTTGCTTCTCTTCTTTTCGCAGCTATTTGTAAGGCCTCCTCAGACAAACATTTTGCTTTTTTGCGTTTCTTTTTCTTGGGGATGGTCTTGCTCCTTGTGTCCTGTACAATGTCATGAACCTCCATCCAAAGTGCATCAAGCACTCTGTCTATCAGATCTAGTCCATTAATCTATTTCTCACTTTCACTGTATAATCATAAGGGAGTTGATTTAGGTCATACCTGAATGCTCTAGTGGTTTTCCCTACTTTCTTCAATTTAAGTCTGAATTTGGCAATAAGAAGTTCATGATCTGAGCCACAGTCAGGTCCCAGTCTTGTTTTTGCTGACTGTATTCAGCTTTTCCATCTTTGGCTGCAAAGAATATAATCAGTCTGATTTCAGTGTTGGCCATCTGGTGATATCCTTGTGTAGAGTCTTTTCTTGTGTTGTTGGAAGAGGGTGTTTGCTGTGACCAGTACGTTCTTTTGGCAAAACTCTGTTAGCCTTTGCCCTGCTTCATTCTATACTCCAAGGCCAAATTTGCCTGTTACTTCAGGTGTTTCTTGACTTCCTGCTTTTGCATTCAGTTCCCTATAATGAAAAGGACGTCTCTTTTGGGTGTTAGTTCTAAAAGGTCTTGTAGGTCTTCATACTGTCGTTCAACTTCAGCTTCTTCAGCATTACTGGTCAGGGCATAGACTTTGATTACTGTGATATTGAATGGTTTGCCTTGGAAACGAACACAGATCATTCTGTCGTTTTTGAGATTGCATCCAAGTACTGCATTTTAGTCTCTTATTGACTGGGATGGCCACTGCATTTCTTCTAAGGGATTCCTGCCCACAGTAGTAGATGTAATGGTCAATTCAGTTCAGTTCAGTTGCTTAGTCGTGTCCAACACTTTACAACCCCATGAACCGCAGCACAGCAGGCCTCCCTGTCCATCACCCACTCCCGGAGTTTACCCAAACTAATGTGCACTGAGTCAGTGACGCCATCCAGCCATCTCATCCTCCATCATCCCCTTCTCTTCCTGCCCTCAATCTTTCCCAGCATCAGGGTCTTATTTCTAATGAGTCAGCTCTTTGCATCAGGTGGCCAAAGTATTGGAGTTTCAGCTTCAACATCAGTCCTTCTAATGAACACCCAGGACTGATCTCCTTTAGGATGGACTGGTTGGATCTCCTTGCAGTCCAAGGGACTCTCAAGAGTCTTCTCCAACACCACAGTTCAAAAGCATCAATTCTTCGGTGCTCAGTTTTCTTTATAGTCCAACTCTCACATCCACACATGACCACTGGAAAACCCATAGCCTTGACTAGACGGACCTTTGTTGGCAAGGTAATGTCTCTGCTTTTTAATATGCTGTCTAGGTTGGTCACAACTTTCCTTCCAAGGAGTAAGCGTCTTTTAATTTCATGGCTGCAATCACCATCTGCAGTGATTTTTTAGCCCCCCAAAATAGATTCAGCCACTGTTGCACTGTTTCCCCATCTATTTGCCATGAAGTGATGGGACCAGATGCCATGATCTTAGTTTTCTGAATGTTGAGCTTTAAGCCAACTTTTTCCCTCTCCTCTTTCACTTTCATCAAGAGGCTCTTTAGTTCTTCACTTTCTGCCATAAGGATGGTGTCATCTGCGTATCTGAGATTATTGATATTTCTCCCAGCAATCTTCATTCCAGCTTGTGCTTCATCCAGCCCAGTGTTTCTCATGATGTACTCTGCATGTAAGTTAAATAAGCAGCGTGGCAATATACAGCCTTGATCAAGTACTCCTTTTCCTATTTGGAACCAGTCTTGTTCGATGTCCAATTCTAACTGTTGCTTCCTGACCTGCATACAGGTTTCTCAAGAGGCAAGTCAGGTGGTCTGGTATTCCCATCTCTCAGAATTGTCCACAGTTTATTGTGATCCACACAGTCAAAGGCTTTGGCATAGTCAGTAAAGCAGAAATAGATGTTTTTCTGGAACTCTCTTGCTTTTTTGATGATCCAGCAGATGTTGGCAATTTGATCTCTGGTTCTTCTGCCTTTTCTAAAACCAGCTTGAACGTTTGGAAGTTCTTGGTTCATGTATTGCTGAAGCCTGGCTTGGAGACTTTTGAGCGTTACTTTACTAGCGTGTGAGATGAGTGTAATTGTGCGGTAGTTTGAGCATTCTTTGGCATTGCCTTTCTTTGGGATTGGAGTGAAAACTGACCTTTTCAGTCGCATGGCCACTGCTGAATTTTCCCAATTTGTTGGCATATTGAGTGCAGCACTTTCACAGCATCATCTCTGAGGATTTGAAATAGCTCAACTGGAGTTCCGTCACCTCCACTAACTGTTTGTAGTGATGCTTCCTAAGGCCCACTTGACTTCACATTCCATGATGTCTGGCTCTAGGTGAGTGATCACACCATCGTGATTATCTGGGTTGTGAAGATCTTTTTTTACCTAACTTTTCAAGTAGTGTAGCAATTTGAATTTAGGTGTATCTGACAATTAGATTTATGTTTTAACCTACATCTTGGCAGTGAGACAAAAATTTAAAACTTAGAACTGTCATGGAAGATTTGGTCTTACGGTATCAATTAGACATGCATTTTAGCTGTTTTACTGTGATCTTGTAAAGGCACTATGTTATGGGCTGATTGTGTATTGCCTAGTTTTAACATCATCAGTGTACATTTCTCCCTATCAGCTGCCTCCCTGAGTTTCTTGCTATTCGATTCATTACATTGGTGCTTCAGAAAATTCAGGTAAATTAAAAATAAATGTAGCTATGTCAAATTGTCATTTCTAACTTTTAAAAAAAGGGTTAAATGTGACTTTTTCTAAGTAGTTTATATAATAAAGGCCGTTTCTTTTTTGTTACCAGCTGCATGTGCCGTGTTTACCAGCCTCCAGGATGCCCTCAATGGCGTTCATGCCCTGGTGTAGTCCCCTCTCACACTGAGTAGCGTTGACCTGTAACAAGGCTAGACAACAAAAAAAGCTGAGGATTTTGCCTTGCTCCTCTTGGGTCATTTGCCCTGCAGAAAGTCAATGGCCACATTGGGAAGGTACTCCGGCAGTCCTATGGGGTGTTTCATGTGACAAGGAAAGTGAAAGTTAAAGTTGCTTAGTTGTGTCTGACTTTGCGACTCCATGGACTGTACAGTCCATGGAATTCTCCAGGCCAGAATACTGGAGTGGGTTGCCATGCCCTCCTCCAGGGGATCTTCCTAACCTAGGTCGAACCAGGTCTCCCGCATTGCAGGTGGGTTCTTTACCAGCTAAGCCACAAGGGAAGCCCAAGAATACTGGAGTGGTTAGCCTATCCCTTCTCCAGCAGATCTCCCCAACCCAGGAAGCGACTGGGGTCTCCTGCATTGCAGGTGGGTTCTTTACCAGCTGAGCTATCAGGAAGCCCAGACATGTGAGTAAAGCATCTTGAAAGCGCATTCTCCAGCCCTAATAGAGCCTTCAGATGCCTGTGGCCATGCAGACATCTTGACTACAACTTCATCCAAGACCTTCAGCCAGAATCACTCTCCAGCCACCCCTGGATTCTTAAGTCTCAGCTGTTTAACATAATAAATGTTAACTGCTGTTTTAGGCCACTTAGTTTGGGGGTAATTTGTTACACAGTAATACATAACCAGTATCCTTATACTTACCTTACTAATCACATTTAGAAATGGGTATGGTTCATTTCATTGTATTGGCAGAACCATGTCAGAAACCCAAGGAGGTCTCAAGATGGTGCTTGTCCACTCCTTTACTTCACAGATGAGTGAGCTACGAAGCACTACAACTGTGGAATTAGGTGGTAAAAAGGACAAGTACTGTATATCAATACTCTTTATTCTCAAGCTAAGACTCTCTACCTTGGGGAGCTGTTCATTCTGGCTGCCCCCGTTTTTCCTCTGCTGGTGGAAAACGTATAAGAACATGTCTGTTGCTGGTTGAATAGAACCATGTTGCACTGAGATATTGTTAGCCACGTAGAAATAAGAGATTGGCTGAATATGTCAGGTCTATCTTTTCCACAGGTTAGCGTGTACCTTTCTCTCAAATCTTGTGATGGCAATCCTGATCTAGAGTTTGGAGATGATAGGAAATGTTTGTTTAGTCAGCCTCCTTGAGAAATGTCACTTAAATGTTGCAACATAGAGAAAACTCTTTACCAACAAACCCTTTATGTCTACTTTTTTCATGTATATATATATATATATATTTTTTTTTTTTTTTTTGTATCAAGTACTACTCTGCTTTCAAGGTAATAAAGAAATTTATGCTGCATCATAGTTTTGCCTGTGGCCAGATCTGGCTGCTTTTCTCATCGTCTTCTTTGAGAATGCTGCACTAGCCACAGAACTGCAGTGAGTGCAGGAGACCCGAGTTCAGTCCCTGGGTCAGGAAGATCCCCTGGAGGAGGAAATGGCAACCCACTCCAGGATTCTTGCCTGGAAAATCCCATGGACAGGGGAGTCTGGGGGGCTACAGTCCATGGGATCGCAAGGGGTCGGACATGACTGAGCAAATAACATTTTCACTTTTCAGCCACAGAACCAGTCCTGAGAATCCTCAATGTTGCTGCATTTATGAAAGCATACCATGGAAATGGATAGTGGCTCCCTTTCCCAAACTTGGAACAAGCTTTTGCCTAATTAGACAACAACAAATGAAACAGTTCTTTGTTGTACCTGTGCTAGCACTGAGCCTGCAAGAAGAGTCAGCTCTCTGGAAGGAGTATGTTTAGGATTTGGGATCATTATATACACTCATGTAACATTCTCCTCTTCCATAGTTAGGCTGGAGCAGTTCTCTTTATTTTAAATATTCTTCCATTTCATTTTTCAGTCATAGCGGGAACTTGAAGCTGAAGTTCTCCACAGTGATAAGTTAGGATAATAGGATACATGGGCTGTCAGAATCAGGTGACAATTTTGTAGAAACATCCTTCAATGTTCTGCTATTCTCTCCAGGGTGTTTCTAACCTGAGTGCCAGGATTTCAGGCTCCGCAATGACTTCCCAAATGACATTGCCTTTCACATAACAGCTTTTCCTAAGTATTCCATGCAGTCTTTTCCCTGAATAGAATATCTGGTATGAGGCTGGACCCATGCAGGCCCACTCACAGTAAGGTTACTGTCTTTCTTTTAGCTTCATTTTTAAAAAATCCTTTGCTATACTGATAGTAATAGAGACTTTTCTTCTCCATTCTTTACCAGACATTCCTGACCCTGAGGTACTAAGAGAACCAGGGGGGAAAAAAAAAAAAAATGGAAGAATGAATAGGAGGATTAACCATCAATTAGCACAGAGGTTCTTAGCTTGCGTTAGTTCTTCATACTATAATTATCTTATCCAGAGGGCACTGTGAGCATGTTTTGCTATCTAGTAAATTTGAGCAAATTTTAGGTACATAATAAACACATATCAATAACCTCAGATATGCAGATGACACCACCCTTATGGCAGAAAGTGAAGAAGAACCAAAGAGCCGCTTGATGAAAGTGAAGTAGGAGAGTGAAAAAGTTGGCTTAAAGCTCAACATTCAGAAAACTAAGATCATGGCATCCAGTCCTATCACTTCATGGCAAATAGATGGAGAAACAGTAGCAGACTTTATTTTGGGGGGCTCCAAAATCACTGCAGATGGTTACTGCAGCCATGAAGTTGAAAGATGCTTACTCCTTGGGAGAAAAGTTATGACCAACCTAAAAAATTATGACCAATTAAAAAGCAGACACATTACTTTGCCAACAAAGTTCCTTCTGGTCAGGTCTATGGTTTTCCCAGTAGTCATGTATGGATGTGAGAGTTGGACTATAAAGAAAACTGAGCACCGAAGAATTGATGCTTTTGAACTGTGGTGTTGGAGAAGACTCTTGAGGGTCCCTTGGACTGCAAGGAGATCCAACCAGTCCATCCTGAAGGAGATTAGTCCTGGGTGTTCATTGGAAGGACTGATGTTGAAGCTGAAACTCCAGTACTTTGGCCACCTGATGCAAAGAGCTGACTCATTAGAAAAGACCCTGATGGTGGGAAAGATTGAGGGCAGGAGGAGAAGGGGACGACAGAGGATGAGATGGTTGGATGGCATCACCGACTCAATGGACATGAGTTTGAGTAAACTCTGGGAGTTGGCGATGGACAGGGAGGCCTGGTGTGCTGCAGTGCATGGGATCACAAAGAATCGGACATGACTGAGCGACTGAACTGAAGTGAATAAGCACAAAATGAGGTGTCCACCAACCTAGAGAGTTGTTCAGGAGAATTGTGAGGGAATAATTTCCCATGCTTATCTTATTTTTACAGAATCAGCATCCATGGGTACAAAAATGGCTTCTCCAGAAGCAGCACCGTGCCAACCAAAGACCTCTCCAAAGCTAGAAATTTTGGATTCTTGTGGCCCTGTTCCTTACCTTTTAAATTTTATCCTGCCATAAATCTCAGTAGGCCCATATAGAACTGTATTTATGGGTCAGTTTAGAATTCTAAATAACAGTACGTGGCTGAATGTCTGGCTAAATCATTGTCACTGGTGGTGGGCAGTATACTGAAATATCACTGAGGCCCTACCACTCAATATTCAGATAAGAAGGAGAGGGGTGGACTACAGGAATCTGTATTTAATAAGCTTCCCAGATTCTGATACCAGTCCACAAGTCCCTTGGAAATCTATTGATCATTGAGGAAATGATTGGAGAGAAAGTACTAAGAAAAAAGTGATGCTGTTGGATATTGGAAATGGATGAGATCATGGAGTGTGTGCTTCTAATTCTTGTTATCAAGGCTTCAAACTCTCTGGCACCAGTTAAGAAAGGGCTTTACTGAAATTACATGATCTTGCATGATGGAAAACCTTAGTCATATATGATCCTGAAACTGGTTACATTCACCCTGAAGTCTTCAAGGAAGTTCCAGGGAGAGGAATAACTAAATCTCAGTTAAAAATTATCTGCAGCCCTTCAAGAATGATGAGGCTGTTATTCTACTCTTCTAGAGACGAGCTTTTATTTTCTAGAGAAATGAACCCTTAGTAATCCTGATTTGGACAGCAGGCACAGAAGCACATTGCAGCTGAGACTGGCAGGTAAAGCTGAACATCACAGGCTGACCAGGGGGTCTCCCAGTGCCTTCCATACCCAGCTCCCAGAAAGGCAACTTTCAGACCCATGTACGTCTCCACACAGAAGACTGCAGGAAAACCCAGGGAAACTGAATAGTTCCAAAGAAAAGACTTAACAGATGCTTCTGTTTGGTGATCTCATGCCAAAAATGCCTGCCACTTAAATAAGCTACATTTTATTCAGGAAGTATTCAGGAAGTAACAGGTAATAAATGCCAGGCACTTCTAGATGCTTCTGATATCACAATAATCAAAGAGATATACAAAACTTGTTTTCAGACATACATGTAGTCAAAACATGCAGAAGCCTGTTCTCATGAAGTCTGTCTTCTATAAAAGAGAGACAGACAACAAGAAAAGAAATGAATAATAACTTTGAAGTATGTTGATAAAGGTCCTGTGGTGGGGGGGAAGTATAGAGAGCAATAAATAGTGTTAGAGTTATAATTTTCAATAGAGTTTGCTAGGTAAATTCTCATAGAAAAGGTAATCTCTGAACAACATATCAGAATCACAAAATATATTTTCTGTGTCCTACATACATTATGAATATATAGGACACACACATATATTAAACTCATAACTAAATATGACAATATTATTTAATACTTCATATAACATATATCGATTTCAAATAATGTTAATAAACAAATGTCCATGTAACCACCATTCACATAAAGAAAATAAACATTGGAATTCCCTGGTGGTCTAGTGATCCCCAGTGGGGGAACTGAGATCCCACATTCCGTGGAGCAAGTAGGCCCAAGCCCTGCAACTGCTAAGCCTGGGCACCGCGACTGGAGAGTCTTTGTGCTGCAGTGAAAGGTCCTGCGCGACAGCGATGGTCTCGCATGCCACAACTAAGACCTCATGCAGCCAAATTAATTAATCAAAAAAGAAATCAGTGATACTTAGAAGTTTCCCAAGTAACTTTCCAATATTACATACCCAATGCTTTCTATTCATAAATAATTGTTCCTAATTTTTGTGATAAGCGTCTTTGTTTTTTCATTTATTCATATACCATAGTTTATTTAATCAGGTCTTATTATACAACTGGCTTTCCAGGTGGCTCAGTGGTAAGGAATCCACCTGCCAAGCAGGAGATTCGAGTTTGATCTTTGGGTCAGGAAGATCCCCTGGAGAAGGGAATGGCAACCCACTCCAGTACTCCTGCCTGGGATATTCCACGGACAGAGTTGCCAAGTGGGCTACAGTCCATGAAGTCGCAAAAGATTCAGATGCAACTTAGTGACTAAACAACAATTATACAACAACTAATATTTTACTGTTATGAATTGGATCCCTGGATTGTAATTCTAGTTAAGCTACTGTTTCTCTGGGTAACTATTACTCTCCAATTTTCCCATGAATCAGATACTTGCCCATTACATACCAAGAAATTACCAAGAGAGTAATAAATGAATGAATGTATGACTGTGAGTAAATATATTAGTGTGTGTTAATCATTCAAGTGAGTCCAACTCTTTGTGACCCCATGGACTGCAGCCCACCAGGCTCCTCTGTCCATGGGATTCTCCAGGCAAGAATACTGGAGTGGGTAACCATTCCCTTCTCCAGGGGATCTTCCTGACCCAGGGATCGAACCCAGGTCTCCTGCATTGAAGGCAGAGTCTTCACTGGCTGAGCCACCAGAGAAGCCCAGTAAGCAGGTTATATTCTCAAGTAAGTCATCCTTTTAACCTCAAGAAGATGTTGGTTGTGACGTTACATGATATCTGGTCCTTAAGAAACACAACAAAAGTTATCCTGTGGTAAGTCCTCAAACTACCTGAAAAATCTGATTCCGATGAGAGGAGAATGTGATAACCATTCCACTCTCTATGCTCCAAGGGACTGAAAATGAGAGATTCTTATAAACTCCTTTTTAAAAGGGAAATTATAATGATAATAATAGAGAGGTCAGCTCTATTCCAAAAAGCTTGGATGGAGAAGCTAAGGTTAAAAAAAAAAACAACAGAATACTATAGGAGAGATTATCTTTCAAGATAAAGCTTTTATCAGAGTATTTCAAAAATAAGAAACTGACTTTCTTAAAAAAAAAACCCTCTTGTTTTGCTCTTACCCCTCCCTTAATCCCCCTAATACACTTTATTTCTGTTTTTATTAGACACATCTGTGTTGGATGTACAAAGAAACAAACTGGAAAACAAAATGATCTGCCTAGTTTTGGGGGGGAAAGAATGGGAGCTTCTAGAACTAAAGGAAAAGTTAGAGAATCATGCTTCAAATAGGACAATAGCCAGACCAGTTCCTACCTTTAATTTTTATTTGTCTATTTTTTCTCCCCTTGCTCCTGCCCTTGCGTCTGCTCCTTTGGGGTCAGGGAATGAAGTGGACGTGAAGAAAACGTCCTATTCAGATAGTATTCTTGGTCTACTTCTTAAACTTTCCAGTGTCCTCTGTCTCATGCAGGTGGACCGACTCCCAATTCCTCCCAAGATCCTGGTAATTACAGGTTATTCTAATCTCCCTACCTCAGGTTTCTCCCGGGGAAAGGTGGGCATTATTTTCAATACACTCTGCCTCATCTGCAAAGACTCTAAGAGGATCTTCCAAGGATTGGCTTGTATTTCATTCAGGTGAGCATGGAGTTGAGTCTCCAACATTGTGCAGTTCAGCAAACTGATAGTAAATGTTCAGCCATGTGTGTACTTACCCCTAGTCTCCATAATTGGGGTGTTTTGGGGGGAACCACAAACTTAGCTTGAGAATTGAAAGTGTTAGGGAACTCCCCGTCTTCTTGGTGAGATTGGTGGGAAAATCATAGCTCTCTCTACATCTAAAAATTCTCTTTAAAGAATCTTCTAATTACTATCTGGTTTTCTCTTACTTTGGTTGTGATCCAGTTATAGTCTGGCTGGCAATATCTTAAGCAAGTCCTTAAAGAATGTCTTGCAAGTTGTCTTAAGAAGGTTCATGAGGAGAGGAGAGTTGTTTATCATTTACTGTGCTCAGCTTTGACTTTAGACAAAGTTTCATTCTGTAGTAGACTGTTTTCAAAAAATAGTCATGACAATATTGCCCACCCCAAGTTCTTGGCATCGGGTGACCTTGACCTTGCTCCCGTTGAGTCTTGAGATCACTCTCTCCTCCTCTTGAAATTGGCAGGACCTTTGACTGCTTCAGAAAGGAAAGTATGGTGAGCATGGTACTGTGCAGTTCTCAAGACAGGATCATAAAAATTACTGGCATTGCCACCTTGCTTTCTGGGAAAGCTAACTGTTGCAGTCAGCCTCCATTCAGAGAGAAGGTCTGGAATAGTTCATGTGGGGAGACCATGGGGAGTGCTTCAGTCTGTCACTCAGTCGTGTTCTAAGTTGTTAGCCAGTATGAACCACCAGGCATGCGAGTAAAAATGCCTCTAGAATATTTCAGCCCACAGCTATTGAGTCACTCCCAGATTTCAATTCTGACAGCTAACACTATCCTAGCTGGGCCCTTCCTGAATCCTAGACCAAGAGAACCCACAGAATAGTACAATGTTTATTTAGGTGACTTAAGTTTTCAGTGATTTATTGCTCAGCAACAGTAACTTCAACAATTAAATATCTTCCTATAATAGTTATGCCATTACTAAAACTCTGTTCTCTGCACTGTGTCCTCTGGCTTCCTTCTGGCTGACAAGCATTCTTCCTTTCACCCTGGCCCGGTCCAAGTTCTCCTGATGCTGCTCTTCAGTTGCTAAGTCACGTGCGACCCTGCGGCTCCATGGATTGCCCCCTCCAGGCTCCTCTGTCCATGAGTCCTCCAGGCAAGAACACTGGAGTGGGTTGCCATTTCCTCCTCCAGGGGATCTTCCTGACCCAGGGATCGAACCCCCGTCTCCTGCATTGGTAAGCAGATTCTCTACCATTGAGCCACCAGGGAAGCCAATTCAAGTTCTATCTCCTCTACAAACCCTTCTCTGACTTTTCCAGTCCACAAGGAACTCTCTCTTTTCTGAATTCCTGAGTATTACTTCACTTACTGGATGTTTCCTGTGGTGCATACACACTCTCTTTTCATTCTTAATTAACAGAATTCCCATTATGTCCACACAGAAGAGGATCTTATGGTTCAGGAGGGATTAATCCTCTCCTGTAGGTGAATATTAATTTGTCTAATATAATTATGATAATTAATATTTTTCTCACCAGAGATTAGGTTAGACAATGGTTTGAGTCCTAATTCTAGCAATGAAATTTGAAGAGAAGTCTTTTGGGAGGTTTTTAGGGAAAGGTATGTCTGTTTAAAAAAATAGTGGGGAGGAGACATAATTGAAAATGGCTTTCTTCTGCTTAAAGTTATTGCAACTGCATATAAAACGTAAAACTTCTACAATCACCTTACAACCATGGAGAGAAAATCCTGAGGAAAAGACAACATGATGAAAAAGCAGAGCAGAAGACAAAAAGAATCTGAATCTTTGATGATATGTTTAAACTACTAAGTCACCAAACCCTGAAACCATCTTTTCTCTCATACTATTATATGAGGTAGTATATTTTTTTCTTGTTATTTAAGCCAGCTGAATGGAAACTCTCTTATCAAGTTGGATTCTGTTTTCTCCTGAACATGTTAAAGCACTCAGTTAAATGTGGCTTAAAGAATAAAACTATTTATAATCTCATGTTTCAAGAAATTTACAGGTCCTATGACTCCAAAGTTGGTTCACTAACTCAAGGATCTCATCACTGACCAAGATACTTTTCAACTTCCTACATTGCCATTGTCAGTAAGTCAGTGATATTTTCCCTTCATGGTTACAAGGTGGATACAGTCATTGTAAACATAATAAGTGTTAGCTGCTAAGTCGTGTCTGACTCTGCGACCCCATGGACTGTAGCCCACCAGGCTCCTCTGTCCATGGAATTATCCAGGCCAGAGTACTGGAGTGCATAGCCTTTCCCTTCTCTGGGGGATCTTCCCAACCCAGGGATCGAACCCAGGTCTCCCTCATTGTTGGCCGATTCTTCACCATCTGAGCCACCAGGGAAGCCCTAAGAATAAAGAATAAAGAAGGAAAACTTTTCCAGATGCCCCACAGCAGACTTGCCTTGGGTGCTATTGACTAAAACTACATTTTACACTCAAGTTTTAGTGTCAGGGGAGGCTGAGAAAACAACTATTTGGCATTTTTCAACATCTGTCAAAGGAGGCAGTCTCTGCCACCAGCTATAGCAGCAGCCTTGAAGCATAAATAAGATTGTTTTCTTGTATTCTGGCAAATTCAAGTCCAAAGAACCTAAAAATTTCCAACTTAGAGCTGCCATTCATAATAGGTAAACATCAAAGTCGAGCTGTGTATCTTTTACAGGACGAGATCTTAGGGGAAGAATTTTTTTGTTCTGGTTTTTCCTACATTCTCCTCTCAGGAAATTAAAACTAAAATGCCAGATTACAATACTTTAACAATAATTAATTTAAAATCCCCCTAAATTTTTCCATGTCTTGTTCTATCCAAACCTTAATGAATGTTAATTGATTTTCCTTCCTGGTATCTGCCACTCCTCTTTCATCAGAATGGCACCAATCAGAATTACAGGTTACTTGAAGAAATTATAATCATAGAATTGGCAACAGTATCTAAAACCTTACAAGAACCCTCAGACCAAAAAACTGTTCCAAAATCAGAATTTATAAGAAGAGACAAAAAAAGGAATTGATAAAATCTGTGATTATTTAAGTTCAAAGATTTCCTAGGAAAACCAGATTATATTTGTGAAAATTTGCAATGTGATGTTTTATCAAATCACATTCTTTGGAATAGCTTATGACCAAGAGTGATCTCTCTTCCTCTGTGGGTTGCCATTTCCTTCTCCAATGCATGCATGCATGCTAAGTCACTTCAGTTGTGTCTGACTCTTTGCGACCCATGGACAGCAGCCTACCCAGCTCCTCTGTCCACTGGATTCTCCAGGCAAGAACACTGGAGTGGGTTGCCATTTCCTTCTCCAGCATTTTAAGGCTAGACTGTGAGATTTCATGGGTTTCCCAGGTGGCTCACTGGTAAAGAATCTACCTGCCATGAAGGAGACGCAAAAGATGCTGGTTTGATCCTTGGGTTGGAATCCCCCTGGAGATGGGAATGGCAACCCACTCCAGTATTCTTGCCTGGGAAATCCCCTGGACAGAGGGGCCTGGTGAGCTGCAGTGGGTGGGTGAGCTGAAGTTCATGGATTGGTAAAGAGTCAGACATGATTTAGTTACTAAACAGCTGACAATTGAAATCTCATTGGTCAGCATTAGCAGCACAAAGATATTTTATGCAACTTAATTTCACTTGTAGAAATGGAGAGTTTGATATGATTTATCTTTCCCCTTTCCTCTTTCTAGTAAAAAAAATGTTATATTAATTCTACCTGTGGAAAAGTTAAAAATACTTTCCAGTTGGCCTTCTTTTTCACACCAAAAATTCAATAAAGAATAAGACATTATTTTATTTTGCAGATTTGGGGTTCAGTTCTGACTCACAGTACCAAGAAAGCATCATTACCTATTAAAGAAAAATTATTTGTAACCCCAAATTTCATTGACAATATTAGTCTTCATTCACTAGCACTAATAATCAGTTTAAACTGCAGGCTTGAGATAACTATAAGAAAAATGATAAGCATGGTCAGCTCTGTATCTTAATTTAAATAAAAATGTATCTTTATAGGAACAAGAATTTTGCATTTTTAAAAACTCATCATACCAAGGCCGCTTAAACAACTTTCTGGGTTTTTTCCTTTCTGCCAGTTTAGAAAAAAAATTGAATAACAACATAATAGAAAAATTGAGGATAGGCTTTAGTCTTAATAATTACAATAATCGCTTAAAGTAACTACATTTAAATTTGTAGTACCATAATTTCTCAATTTTAAATTGCTAAGTTTTCTGCATTTTAATTTTTTGGAGCTTGCAATATATTGTACAATTGATTAGGTTAGTGCAGATTTACATTGCTGTGTTTATGATGACAGTATTTTCTTCTCTTTTCTTTCTTAATTTAGTTGAAAAACTGTAAATGCATGTTGTGCCTTGCAAGGAACTGAGCAAAGACAGGTGTCAAATGATAACTATCCAATAAAGTTTGGCACTTATTATTTTGAGTATTCAAAATGACACCCCTCCCTATCCTATCCTTTGACTTTATAAGAAGTTTCTAGAAAATGCCTTGGTTCTCAGTCCAGAGATATTTTAGGAGAATTTCTCAGTCAAAGATTAAGATAATGAGATATACTATTTCTTCTCATTTTCTTTTTCTTTGGAATATAGGAATAGGAAAGGATGAAGCATGAATAGATAAGCGTATAGGAAGATATTAGCAGACCAGACATACTTTTATGACAGTTGTCATGAATGTGCTTGACTGTGTAGTTAAAAGGCAGTAATGATGAACGTAATTTGGGTAAAAGGCCAAACCCTAACTTTTTATAATTAACTGTTACAAGTATTACAATTTAAGGTAGAAACTAACAAACCAAATAAAAAGAGGAATTTAATATTCACTAAAGCTACAGTTTAGAGTGAAGATTTAATCTCCATAAACTTTTCTGTGTTCAGTATAAAACATAAAAATAGATAAAAATAGCATTAAAATAGATAAAAGGGATACATGTTAACGAGGAAACTGATGAGCACAATTATGAAAAATTTTAGCATTGATTTTGAATTCTAAAGAAGAGAAGCAAAAATTTGGAGAATTTTAACAAAAATATTGAGTTTAAGATAGTTATACACAGAATACATATTTGCTAAATGCCTTTGAACATTTACAAAAAATAATTAAACAGAAGTGATAAGAAAAATCATAATATATTTCCAAAGGTTTCAGGAAGTTGTAGCAAAAACAAAAACAAACAAATAAAAAAACTTACATAGATTTCATAATTGAGAGTAAAATCTTTGGAGGAAGGATTATTTTAATTTCCATTTTCCAACCTTTTCCTGTAATGAGCATTGAGGTATATTCATGGATATTATTTTTCTTCTTTCCACATCTAATTAGACATTTGCCTGGATCTCTTGAACATTGAAAAGAACTTGATCATTCCACCATCTCTGTTGGTAATCTTGCAAATAGATCACTTAACCACATAGGCAGGAATCTTGGGTGGCTTCCTACAGTACTCCTTGACTGGGAGAGGGCAGTGGGGTTGGTAAGGAAATTTCGTTGGTGATTTTTACCAAAACAAGGAAGGGGTGGGAACAACTGAATCCTAAATTTTGAGAGATGGCTTTGGTTCTTATGAATTATTTATCTAAGCTGGCTTATATTATCTAAATTGGCTATCATTTACAAGACATAAACTTGAGTATGGAGTTAAAGCTACATGTTTGATCCTGTGTGGAAATCAATTTCCTGGTCCTGAATAGGGTGTCTCAGGAAAAGTAGAAGAGAATAACACCAAAAACAATGTCCGAACAACATACCTCTGTGTTATGGAATGCTTAGCTAGTTCAAAACACTTGTCTAGAAGAAAGGTCAACAATATATTTCTCAGACACTTCTTAGGAATATGTTAAATATATTTAAACATTCAGTATCAACTCCATTCTATCAATTTCTCTTTTTAAAATAACTTTTTCCTTTTTTTAAAATAATTTTTTCTATCAATTTCTGTTCCTTACCTTTCCCTTTCCAGAAATGTGTTTCTATGTAAAAGCTAATTGCTTTTGTTTTATGAAATGTATACATTAAAGATGCAAAATTATCATAGCTTTTCTTTTTTACTTTACTACATAGACATTCTCGCTTTTTGTTAAAGTCTACTTCTGCATTATGAAAATAGATGTTGCGGTATCATGGTAATTTAAATCTTTCACCTTTGGTCTACATTATATAACTGATGACTCTAGTTCTCTAAGATGAATTAGTGTGTGGACATAGGAAACAGAAGCAAACTTGGAGTCCCAGATGCTTCAGTCCTAGTCACTAGGAAAGAGGGTATGTGAGAGGTACAAATAATCTGTTTGCGTGGGGGATGCTCCCACTAACAGCAATGCAGGCCATTACATCATGTAATTCTCACAAACCATCTGATGAATGTAGGGCATACGCAGGGAATAACCTGTGTTGAGTCAAGATCCTCATATTAGAACCTAGACTTCTTGAGGGCAGAGAACCAGGTAGAGGCGTGATCTTCCCTGCAGACACGTGGCAGCCACAGAATGAAGGAAACACTTGACGGCGGGTGTTACCGCGGACCTCACCACGCGCTGCCGCAGCGGCATCGGCGTGGCCTGCCTGTGCCAGCGGTCTTGCTGCCGTGGTGACTCCTCACGGCGGCCACGGGCAGCCCGGCTTTGCCTGTCCCGGCCTGCGTGGGAGAGCCTCAGGTGCACAGACGTGGGCACACACCGTTGGACGGGATGGATCAACACTAAGGTCCTCCTGTGTAGCTACAGGGAACTGTATTCAATAGGCTGTGATAAACCATAACGGAAAAGAAAAGAAGATGGACCTCTGAATCCCAGGAGAAGGGCAGCGCAGGCACCTCTACAAAGGAGACTGAAAAAAGCGTGGCCCTCTATCTGCCATTTGACCCACATCACTTAAATTCTCTACGCCTGGGTTTCCTCTTTAATTGGTGCTCCTGGCTTTGCTTTCTACTGAAGGAGACAGTGAATATCCTTGAAACAGGTTTTCATCATTACAATAAAAAATAGTCTCGAATGGACTGCTGCTAAGTCGCTCAGTCGTGTCCGACTCTGTGCGACCCCATAGACTGCAGCCCACCAGGCTCCCCGGTCCCTGGGATTCTCCAGGCAAGAACACTGGAGTGGGTTGCCGTTTCCTTCTCCAGTGCATGAAAGTGAGAAGTGAGAGGGAAGTCGCTCAGTCGTGTCTGACTCTTAGCGACCGCATGGACTGCAACCCACCAGGCTCCCCCGCCCATGGGATTTTCCAGGCAAGAGTACTGGAGTGGGTTGAATGGACTAGTTGAGCAATGTAGTGGGGAGGCCACTCTGATTGCCCTGGAGGGAAACTGCAAAGGGGTATTTCAGACTCCACAAAGGGGAGCCCTCACAGATTCCTGGTGAGTAGAACTGATGACCTGGGGGAGGAAACTTATTACACTTGGGTATCATCGATGGGTGCAAATGCGTCCTTGGGGAAAAAATAAAGAATCCAAGTTAAATGCTATTAGGCCCCCTAGATTGAAATGGTACTCTCCGAAAGTGAAAGTGAGAGTCACTCAGTCCTGTCCGACTCTTCGAGACCCCATGGACTCTACAGTCCATAGAATTGTCCAGGACAGAATCCTGGAGTGGGTAGCCTTTCCCTTCTCCAGGGGACCTTTTCCAACCCAGGGATCAAACCCAGGTCTCCTGCAATGTGAGTGGATTCTTTACCATCTGAGCCTCCAGGGAAGCTCAAGAATACTGGAGTGGGTAGCCTATCCCTTCCCCAGGGGATCTTCCTGTCCCAGGAATCGAACCGTGTCTCCAGCATCGCAGGCAAATTCTTTACCACCTGAGCTATGAGGGAAGCCCTGAGGCACTCTCTGAGGTCACTGTCAAAAGCAGACACTAAGAGCTCTAAAGAGGATCTCATCACGATGGGAAGGGGAGTCGGGCAAACGATGAGAGCTGAGAAGAACCTGGGAAGGCTGGTGGCGGCGGTTCCGGTGTGGAGAGTCATAGAAACTCCTCCTGGCAGAAGTCAGCTGCCCTAATAAGACACAGGTTTGGGGAACAAGCGCTGAGCATGTGAAGATGAACCAAAACAGGGTCCCAAGATCAGAGTTCAACACACACAAGAACCTCTTGTTCTTATGATTTTATTTCCATATGCATTTCATTTATGAAAAAAGGTGTTGACACTGTAGTAAAATTTGGATCAAGAGACTAATATAACAAGTAAGAATGCTCATGACTGTATTTGTGCTTAACAGTGGTGAAGAGGTCTTACCAATTACGTCCAATGAACCTGGCTCTGAGTAGGTAAGCTCTTAGGTTTCTTCCAGTTCTAGAATATTACTATTTTATCATGAAAATGAGAATAATTTGTCAGCTAATTTGAACATCTGACTCAAACATCCTTGAACAAGAAATTCTTGATTTATAGTACTTGGCACAAAACACTTGGGATATATGGGTAATTAAACAGCAGATGCTAACAGATTGATAGCTGTTATTTGGTTCTAGAACATGTTGTACTTACTCTAACTTTCATTTTCAGCCAAGATTTCTCAACAGCAGTGCCCATTTCTACTCATATTTGAGGTTTGCCTTGACTGTGACCAAGATGTTAATTATATTTAAATATTTATTAAAATTCAAAAATAGAACAGCTTCTTATTATATTATCAGCTTATTTACTTTTATTTTATTTTAAATTTTATTTCATTTTATTTTAAATTTTACTGTGAGAGCTATATAAATTCTGGAGAAATGTGTGAATGTTAGCATATATAGTTAAAGTTTTTTAAAGTATATTACACTTTTCTTTGTGGAAGTATTAAAGCTGCACTGCAGAAGGTGAACAACACAAGGTTCACAAATCATAAATATCCTCTGGTATGATTTTAAGCTTTTCAAATTATTCATGTTTTCAGCTGTGTACCCAGAGACGACAGAGAATAAAGGCTCAATGGATGTTTGATGCTTGAATAGATGCAAGTTTAATTTTTATTTTGCATTTGAGGGGCAGAGTGGGTAGAGGAGTGTTGTTAAGAGAGAAGCCTGTGGTGAATAATAGCAGATTGCAACAACACTGATTAATTTGGGGAGTTGTAATTGTTTTCTTTTTACATACCTACAAATGGAATGCAGGAGAGAAAGCAGGTGGCAGATATCAGACAGCTTATCTGATAGTTGCTGCTGCCAATTTCTGACTCATGATGGTCTTAAAAGAACAGCTTATTCTTGTGAAACATGGATTTAACTTTTAATACATGGATTTAACTTTTAATTTCATTTTAATTCATTTACTCAGAACACTTACTGAGAATGCACTATGTGTTAGATATTAAACTAGGATAAAACATGAGCTGTATTTGTCAGATTGCACCAGGTCTTCCTCAAACTCCACATCCATGTGATCTATTTACCTCAAGCTATTCTGCCAATTTTCATATCGATGACATCTGCTCCAAAATCAGTCTTAACTCACCCTCGATGAAAATACACTTTGCATTTCCTCCCACCCCACCGGCTCCAGCACAGAAGCATATTAGAGGGAGTGAGAGAGGAAGGGGAGGGAGCAAGGTCATCAAAACTGTGCATCCATGAGCGCATGCTTAGACAGGGGCATCTCAGCTGCAATTGCCAAGGCACTAAGATGCTGACAGGAAAGTTATTTAGAGGAAGCAATGTGAACTCTGCCTAAGAGTGGCATCCCTGTTACACACCCAGTTCGTCTATACTCCCACCATCCCAGGTGACAATTTTAGTTTTGTTCCCCATGATAATTAAAACCTGGGTCACTTTACTACCTCCTACCTCCCAACCACACTTCAAATTATTCCTTAAACCTTATCTCCTGTTGGCATTCAGATAAATTGCAGCTTTCAGCAATAAGTAACAACTACTCACACAGAAAAAAATAGAAACAAACAGAACAAAACTTTTACTCAACTAGCTCACAAAAAGGGAACTGAAGAGATGGGTGGGCTTTGAGGGTGGTCGGTCTACCCACTCAGTTACGTCTTTTATTTATTTATTTTTTCATTTATTAATATTAGCTGGAGGCTTATTACTTTACAATATTGTAGTGGTTTTTGCCATACATCGACATGAATCAGCCATGGATCTACATGTGTTCCCCATCCTGAACCCTCCTCCCATCTCCCTCCCCATCCCATCCCACTGGGTCATCCCAGTGCACGAGCCCTGAGCACTTGTCTCATGCATCCAACCTGGGCTGGTGATCTGTTTCACAATTGGTAATATACATGTTTCAATGATCTCTTCTCACAGATCATCCCACCCTCACCTTCTCCCACAGAGTTCAAAAGTCTGTTCTACACATCTGTGTCTCTTTTTCTGTCTTGCATGTAGGGTTATCATTACCATCTTTCTAAATTCCATATATATATGCATTAGTATACTGTATTGGTATTTTTCTTTCTGGATTACTTCACTCTGCATAATAGGCTCCAGTTTCATCCACCTCATTAGAACTGATTCAAATGTATTCTTTTTAATGGCCAAGTAACATTCCATTGTGTATATGTACCACAGCTTTCTTATCCATTTGTCTGCTGATGGACATCTAGGTTGCTTCCATGTCCTGGCTATTATAAACAGTGCTGTGATGAACATTGGGGTACACGTGCCTCTTTCAGTTCTGGTTTCCTCGGTGTGTATGCCCAGGAGTGGGATTGCTGGGTCATATGGCAGGTCTATTTCCAGTTTTTAAAGAAATCTCCACACTGTTCTCCATAGTGGCTGTACTAGTTTGCATTCCCACCAACAGTGTAAGAGGGTTCCCTTTTCTCCACACCCTCTCCAGCATTTATTGCTTGTAGACTTTTGGATAGCAGCCATTCTGACTGGCGTGAAATGGTACCTCATTGAGGTTTTGATTTGCATTTCTCTGATAATGAGTGATGTTGAGCATCTTTTCATGTGTTTGTTAGCCATCTGTATGTCTTCTTTGGAGAAATGTCTGTTTAGTTCTTTGGCCCATTTTTTGATTGGGTCATTTATTTTTCTGGAATTGAGCTGCAGGAGTTGCTTGTATATTTTTGAGATTAATTCTTTGTCTGTATCTTCATTTGCTATTATTTTCTCCCATTCTGAAGGCTGTCTTTTCACCTTGCTTATAGTTTCCTTTGTTGTGCAAAAGCTTTTAAGTTTCATTAGGTCCCATTTGTTTAATTTTGCTTTTATTTAAAATATTCTGGGAGGCGGGTCATAGAGGATCTTGCTGTGATTTATGTCAGAGAGTGTTTTGCCTATGTTCTCCTCTAGGAGTTTTATAGTTTCTGGTCTTACATTTAGATCTTTAATACATTTTGAGCTTACCTTTGTGTATGGTGTTAGAAAGTGTTCTAGTTTCATTCTTTTACAAGTGGTTGACCAGTTTTTGCAGCACCACCTGTTAAAGAGATTGTCTTTTCTCCATTGTATATTCTTGCCTCCTTTGTCAAAGATAAGGTGTCCATAGATACGTGGATTTATCTCTGGGCCTTCTATTCTGTTCCATTGATCTATATTTCTGTCTTTGTGCCAGTACCATACTGTCTTGATAACTGTGGCTTTGTAGTAGAGCCTGAAGTCAGGCAGGTTGATTCCTCCAGTTCTATTCTTCTTTCTCAAGACTGCTTTGGCTATTCAAGGTTTTTTGTATTTCCATACAAATTGTGAAATTATTTGTTCTAGTTCTGTGAAAAATACCATTGGTAGCTTGATAGGGATTGCATTGAATGTATAGATTACTTTGGGTAGTATACTCATTTTCACAATATAGATTCTTCCAATCCATGAACACGGTATATTTCTCCATCTATTTGTGTCCTCTTTGATTTCTTTCATCAGTGTTTTATAATTTTCTATGTATAGGTCTTTTGTTTCTTTAGGTAGATATATTCCTAAGTATTTTATTCTTTTCGTTGCAATGGTGAATGTTATTGTTTCCTTAATTTCTCTTTCTGTTTTCTCTTTGTTAGTGTATAAGAATGCAAGGGATTTCTGTGTGTTAATTTTATATCCTGCAACTTTATTATATTCATTGATTAGCTCTAGTAATTTTCTGGTATAGTCTTTAGGGTTTCCTATGTAGAGGATCATGTCATCTGCAAACAGTGAGAGTTTCACTTCTTCTTTTCCTCTCTGGATTCCTTTTATTTCTTTTCCTGCTCTGATTGCTGGGGCCAAAACTTCCAAAACTATGTTGAATAGTAGTGATGAGAGTGGGCACCCTTGCCTTGTTCCTGACTTTAGGGGAAAGGCTTTCCATTTTTCACCATTGAGGATAATGTTTGCTGTGGGTTTGTCATATATAGCTTTTATTATGTTGAGGTATGTTCCTTCTATTCCTGCTTTCTGGAGAGTTTTTATCATAAATGGATGTTGAATTTTGTCAAAGGCTTTTTCTGCATCTATTGAGATAATCATATGGTTTTTATCTTTCAATTTGTTAATGTGGTGTATTACATTGACTGATTTGTGGATATTAAAGAATCCTTGCATTCCTGGGATAAAGCCCACTTGGTCATGATGTATGATCTTTTTAATATGTTGTTGAATTCTGTTTGCTAGAATTTTGTTAAGGATTTTTTCATATATGTTCATCAGTGGTATTGGCCTGTAGTTTTCTTTTTTTGTGGCATCTTTGTCTGTTTTCAGTATTAGGGTGATGGTGTCCTCATAGAATGAGTTTGGAAGTTTCCCTTCTTCTGAAACTTTCTGGAAGAGTTTGAGTAAGATAGGTGTTAGCTCGTCTCTAAATTTTTGTTAGAATTCAGGTGTGAAGCCATCTTGTCCTAGGCTTTTGTTTGCTGGAAGATTTCTGATTACAGTTTTGATTTCTATGCTTGTGATGGGTCTGTTAAGATCTTCTATTTCTTCCTGGTTCAGTTTTGGAAAGTTATACTTTTCTAAGAATTTTTCCATTTCTTCCAAGTTGTCCATTTTATTGGCATATAGCTGCTGGTGGTAGTCTCTTATGATCCTTTGAATTTCTGTGTTGTCTGTTGAGATCTCTCTATTTTCATTTCTAATTTTGTTGATTTGATTCTTCTCCCTTTGTTTCTTGATGAGTGTGGCTAATGGTTTGTCAATTTTATTTATCCTTTCAAAAAAATCAGCTTTTAGCTTTGTTGATTTTTGCTCTGGTCTCTTTTGTTCCTTTTGCATTTATTTCTGCCCTAATTTTTAATATTCCTTTCCTTCTGCTAACCCTGGGGTTCTTCATTTCTTCCTTCTCTAGTTGCTTTAGGTGTAGAGTTAGGTTATTTATTTGGCTTTTTTCTTGTTTCTTGAGGTAAGCCTTTATTGCTATGAACCTTCCCCTTAGCACTGCTTTTACAGTGTCCCATAGGTTTTGGGTTGTTGTGTTTACATTTTCATTCATTTCTATACATATTTTGATTTCTTTTTTGATTTCTTCTATGATTTGTTGGTTATTCAGAAGCGTGTTATTTAGCCTACATATGTTGGAATTTTTAATAGTTTTTTTCCCTGTAGTTGAGATCTAATCTTACTGCATTGTGGTCAGAAAAGATAACTGGAATGATTTCAATTTTTTTGAATTTACCAAGTCAAGATTTATGGCCCAGGATGTGATCTATTCTGGAGAAGGTTCCATATGCACTTGAGAAAAAGGTGAAATTCATTGTTTTGGGGTGAAATGTCCTATAGATATCAATTAGGTCTAGCTGGTCCATTGTGTCATTTAAAGTTTGTGTTTTGTTGTTAATTTTCTGTTTAGTTGATCTATCCATAGGTGTGAGTGGGGTATTAAAGTCTCCCACTATTATTGTGTTATTGTTAATTTCCCCTTTCATACTTGTTAGCATTTGCCTTACATATTGCAGTGCTCCTATGTTGGGTGCCTATATATTTGTAATTGTTATATCTTCTTCTTGGATTGATCCTTTGATCATTATGTAGTGTCCTTCTTTGTCTCTTTTCACAGCCTTTATTTTAAAGTCTATTTTATCTGATATGAGTATTGCAACTCCTGCTTTCTTTTGGTCTCCATTTGCGTGAAATATTTTTTCCAGCCCTTCACTTTCAGTCTGTATGTGTCCATTGTTTTGAGGTGGGTCTCTTGTAGACAGCATATATAGGGGTCTTGTTTTTGTATCCATTCAGCCAGTCTTTGTCTTTTGGTTGGGGCATTCAACCCATTTACATTTAAGGTAATTATTGATAAGAATGGTCCCGTTGCCATTTGCTTTGTTGTTTTGGGTTTGCATTCATACAGCCTTTCTGTGTTTCCTTTCTAGAGAAGATCCTTTAGCATTTGTTGAAGAGCTGGTTTGGTGGTGCTGAATTCTCCGAGCTTTTGCTTGTCTGTAAATCTTTTGAATTTTCCTTTATATCTGAATGAGATCCTTGCTGGGTACAGTAGTCTGGGTTGTAGGTTATTCTCTTTCATTATTTTAAGTATGTCTTGTCATTGCCTTCTGGCCTGAAGAGTTTCTATTGAAAGATCAGCTGTTATCCTTGTGGGAATCCCCTTGTGTGTTATTTGTTGTTTCTCCCTTGCTACTTTTAATATTTGTTCTTTGTGTTTGATCATTTTTAATTTGATTAATATGTGTCTTGGGGTGTTGCACCTTGGGTTTACCCTGTTTGGGACTCTCTGAGTTTCTTGGATTTTGTGACTGTTTCTTTCCCCATTTTAGGGAAGTTTTCAACTATTATCTCCTCGAGTATTTTTTCATGACCTTTCTTTTTGTCTTCTTCTTCTGGGACTCCTATGATTCGAATTTTGGGGCGTTTCACATTGTCCCAGAGGTCCCTGAGGTTGTCCTCATTTCTTTTGATTCTTTTTTCTTTTTTCCTCTCTGCTTCATTTATTTCCACCATTCTATCTTCTACCTCACTTATCCTATCTTCTACCTCCATTATTCTACTGCTGGTTCCCTCCAGAGTGTTTGTGATCTCATTTATTGCATTATTCATTATTAATTGACTCTTTTTTAATTTCTTCTAGGTCCTTGTTAAACATTTCTTGCATCTTCTCAGTCCTTGTTCCAAGCTATTTATCTGTAACTCCATTTTGTTTTCAAGATTTTGGATCATTTTTATTATCATTATTCTAAATTCTTTTTCAGGTAGATTCCCTATCTCCTCTTCTTTTGTTTGGTTTGGTGGGCATTTCTCATGTACCTTTACCTGCTGAGTATTTCTCTGCCTTTTCATCTTATTTAGATTGCTGTGTTTGGAGTGGTCTTTCTGTATTCTGGTAGTTTGTGGTTCCTCTTTATTGTGGAGGTTCCTCCCAGTGGGTGGGGTTGGACGATTGGCTTGTCAAGGTATCCTGGTTAGGGAAGCTTGCATCAGTGTTCTGGTAGGTGGATCTGGATTTCTTCTCACTGGAGTGCAATGGAGGGTCCAGTAGTGAGTTTTGAGATGTCTATGGGTTTGGTGTGACTTTGGGCAGCCTGTATATTGATGCTCAGGGCTATGTTCCTGCATTGCTGGAGAATTAGCATGGTATGTCTTGCTCTGGAACTTATTGGCTCTTGGGTGGTGGTTGGTTTCAGTGTAGGTATGGAGGCTTTTGGATGATCTCTTATTACTTAATGTTCCCTGGAGTCAGGAGTTCTCTGGTGTTCTCAGGTTTTGGGCTTAAACCTCCTGCCTCTGGTTTTCAGTCTTATTCTTCCAGTAGCCTCAAGACTTCTCCATCCATACAGTACTGATAACAAAACTTCTATGTTAATGGTGAAAAGATTCTCTACAGTGAGGGACACCCAGATAGGTTCACAGAGTTACATGAAGAAGAGGAAAGGAAGGAAGGAGATAGAGATGAGCAGGAGGAGAAAAGGGGGATTCAAGAGGAGAGAGACAGATCTAGGCAGAACTCTGTTCCCTAAGTGTTCTCCACAGCCCAGAACACCCACAGAGATTCACAGAATTGGGTTGAGAAGAGAAGAGTGAGGGAGGAAATATAGGTGAGCTGGGGGAGAAAAAGAGGGGAGTCAAAAGGGGGAGAGAGTGATCAAGCCAGTGATCACACTTCTGAGTAAAAATGGGTACTGAAGATTGGATTCTTAAATTTACAAAATTGATATCAAATACTAAAAAGCAAAGATTAAAAATCTAGAGTAGGGGTTAGAGTCTTAAAAATACAATATTAAAAAAAAAACACAAAAATATAAGAAATATATATGAAGTTCACTTTAAAAATAGGGCCCTTTCTTTCTTTCTTTCTTTCTTTCTTTTTTGCATTGTAAGAGTGGGTTATAAAAATGAAAATTAAAGGAGTAATAGAGGACTTAAAGAAGAAAAAAATTTTAATTAAAAAATAATAATAGTAAAAATATATCTAGGAATTTCTCTGGAGCTGTTGTGGGCAGTGTGTGTTCAGTTCAGTTTCAGATAGCTCCTTGTCTGAGCTTACACTTCTCGCTATCTATAGGCCCCTTCCAGTGTAGTCGGTGTTTTCTAGAGGGATTTTAATCTGTTGCACCAGTCCCTTCTGAAGCGGTTCCCTGTGTTCATTTGGCTTCTGTTTGCCGGTCTCTTCAGAGCCTCATTTCCGCCCTGACACAGGCGGGCGGAGGTGGTCTCCTGTTCATGTTCGCTGGTTCAGTCGTGCTGTGGGGAGGGAGGGGCGCTGCAGACAAACATCACTGGCGTGTGTGGGGAGGACCCGCAGTGTTCTGGCCACACTGGGTTTGCCCCCGCTCACAGCACGTGTGGTGCCCCGTCTACACTGCTCAGGCTCCATGCTGCTCTACAGGGAGCGGGCCCTGAGTTGCGTGCCCTTCCCAGGCCTAAGCCGCTCAGGTTCAGGTTCTTGGGTACTCCACAAAGGCGCAGACTCGGTTGGGCCTGCTTTTTGTGCCGTTCCCAGTCCAAGCAGCTCAGGCAACCAGGAGCTTGAGGAGCACACTCTCCCCGGGTGCAGGGCGCCTTATCGCCTCCGTGGTCCCAGCCTCAGTTTCTGGGCGCACCAATCGGGTGCGCCTCGTGTCTCTTCTGGGGAGCTGATCTCTGGCTGTGACCCTCCCAGCAGATGTCAACCATCCAGAATCTCAGGAAGCCTTTGGTTAGAAACTGGAAGCCTGTTTGCCGTTTGGTAGGGGATGCCCTCTCTGGGGCCGAGTTTGCCCTTTTCGGGCTCTGGCTGGCGCCTGCCTCCCCCCTGGCTCCACTGCAGGATGGGCTGGTCCACAGCCAGCAAGCTCTTCTCTGGTATTGCTCAGTCCTTTGTTCTGTGAATGGGCTGGCAGTGCCTTAGGTTAGGGCTTTTTGCAGGTTAATTCTCTCTCTCTCTTGCTATCCCACAGTTTAGGTTGTTATCTCACATTAGCTCCCTCAGATTTCCCTCAGGGCATTCAGGCCCAGTCCTTACCCTAAGCAATGCCACCTGCTCCTCTCCGTTCAGCCCCCACTTGCTGGTGGCAGATGCGAGTGTCTGGGGTACTTTTCTGCTGGGAGTTGCTTTTAGGCATGTAATCTGTGGATTTTATTTATTTCTCCTCCCAGTTAGGTTGCCCTCTGAGATTCGAAAACTTCCCCTGAACCCGCTGATGAGAGGGTTTCCTGGTGTTTGGAAACTTCCTCTATTAAGACTCCCTTCTTGGGGCGAATCTCTGTCCCTAACTCTTTTGTCTCTCTTTTTATCTTTTATATTTTGTCCTATCTCCTTTTGAAGACAATGGGCTGCTTTTCTGGGTGCCTGATGTCCTCTGCCAGTGTTCAGAAGTTGTTCTGTGGAGTTTGCTCAACTTTCAAATGTTCTTTAGATGAATCTGTGGGGGAGAAAGTGGTCTCCCCGTCCTATTCCTCCGCCATCTTAGCTCCCACCTCAGTTACACCTTTTAAACCTCAGGCTCTTCCTGTCTTATTTCTCTGCTGTTCACAGCTTCAACTCAAAGCAAGTCTTAGGATAATTGCTAATTATATTTACTCTGGCATATTTATTTGTTCATATCCTGTAAGAAAGGGAAGCCTATCATTCCATCGTCCTTAACATGAATAAGCATTTTTCAGAGGTCTTATAAAAAGTTACACTTATTGTTCATCATGAAAAGTGGGATATGCTTATCCCACAACAAAACTGATGGGAGATTTCCATGCGCTTCTTGAGTTTACCCTGGTTACCTCTGTCAAGTCAAAACAAGAATATTCAGTTCAGTTCAGTCACTCAGTCGTGTCCAACTATTTGCCACCCCCCTGGACTGCAGCACACCAGGCCTCCCTGTCCATCACCAACTCCCGGAGCTTACTCAAAATCACATCCATTGAGTCGGTGATGCCATCCGTCCATCTCATCCTCTGTCGCCCCCTTCTCTTCACACCTTCAATCTTTCCCAGCATCAGGATCTTTTCCAATGAGTCAGTTCTTCGCATCAGATGGCCAAAGTATTGGAGTTTCAGCTTCAACATCTGTCCTTCCAATGAATAGTCAGGACTGATTTCCTTTAGGATGGACTGGTTGGATCTCCTTGCAGTCCAAGGGACTCTCAAGAGTCTTCTCCAATACCACAGTTCAAAAGCATCAATTCTTTGGCGCTCAGCTTTCTTTATTGTCTGATTCTCACATCCATACATGACTACTGGAAAAACCATAGCTTTGACTAGGTGGACCTTTGTTGACAAAGTGATGTCTCTGCTTTTTAATATGCTGCCTAGGTTGGTCATAGCTTTTCACATAAGGAGGAAGCATCTTTTAATTTCTTGGCTGCAGTCACGATCTACAGTGATTTTGGAGCTCAAGAAAATAAAGTTTGTCACTGTTTACATTGTTTCCTCATCTATTTGCCATAAAGTGATGGGACTGTATGTCATTAAGAAGAAGTGGCAAGAATAAACAGAAGAACTATACAAAAAAGATCTTCATGACCCAGATAACCATGATGGTGTGATCACTCACCTAGAGCCAGAATGCTAAGTCAACTGGGCCGTACAAAGCATCACTATGAACAAAGCTAGTGGAGGTGATGGAATTCCAGCTGAGCTATTTCAAATTCTAAAAGATGATGCTGTGAAAATGCTGCACTCAGTATACCAACAAATTTGGAAAACTCAGCAGTGGCCACAGGACTGGAAAAGGTCAGTTTTCATTCCAATCCCAAAGAAAGGCAATGCCAAAGAATGCTCAAACTACTGCACAATTGCACTCATCTCTCATGCTAGCAAAGTAATGCTCAAAATTCTCCAAGTCAGGCTTCAACAGTGCATGAACTGTGAAATTCCAGATGTTCAAGCTGGCTTTAGAAAAGGCAGAGGAACCAGAGATCAAATTGCCAACATCTGCTGGATCGTTGAAAAAGCAAGAGAGTTCCAGAAAAACATCTACTTCTGCTTTATTGACTATGTTAAAGCCTTTGACTGTGTGGATCACAACAAACTGTGGACAGTTCTTCAACAGATGGGAATACCAGATCACCTGACCTGCCTCCTGAGAAATCTGTATGCAGGTCAAGAAGCAACAGCTAGAACTGGACATGGAACAACAGACTGGTTCCAAATCAGGAAAGGGGTATGCCAAGGCTGTATATCATTACTGTGCTTATTTAACTTTTATGCAGAGTATATCATGCAAAATGCTGGACTGGATGAAGCACAAGCTGGAATCAAGATTTCTGGGAGAAATATCAATAACCTCAGATATGCAGATGACACCACCCTTATGGCAGAAAGTGAAGAAGAATTAAAGACCCTCTTGATGAAAATGAAAGAGGAGAGTGAAAAAGTTGGCTTAAAACTCAACAAGGATTTTGGGGGCCACCCACTGGCTTGGATTAGTTGAGATTCACCCCACAAGCTGAGATCAATCCCCAAACATCCTGTTGGATGGGGAAAATGGATCCTAACTGAGAAGTGGTATTATACATGTTGAGAAGACAATTACAACATCTACTAGGTAAGGGGCACAATTTCCATTTGGTAGAAGATATTTCTAATTTAGGAATCTCAAGCTGCAGTCTCAAGTAATGGAAAATACACATTTTGGAACCTGCTAGAAACTGCACTTACTAGTTTTGCTACAGTGGGTGTTTTACTTACTAAGCCTTTTCTTGCATCTGTAAGATGGGAATAGCAGCTAGCTAACAGGATTTAGCAAAGATTTAATAAAATCACAAGAGGAAAGTAAGTGATAAAGCTATTCAATAACATTTGACTTCATTTATGGTAATCCTTGTCTTTACTACTGGCAGAAAATGTGCACCAGGATTCTTCCAACTCTTAAACTGTTTAAACAGAAGTTAACAGGTAGAAATCAGCAATTAAGGCTCTCCAAAGCAGTCCAAGGGACTCTCAAGAGTCTTCTCCAACACCACAGTTCAAAAGCATCAATTTTTCAGCACTCAGCTTTCTTCACAGTCCAACTCTCACATCCATACATGACCACTGGAAAAACGATAGCCTTGACTAGATGGACATTTGTTGGCAAAGTAATGTCTCTGCTTTTTAATATGCTATCTAGGTTGGTCATAACTTTCCTTCCGAGCAGTAAGCGTCTTTTAATTTCATGGTTGCAATCACCATCTGCAGTGATTTTGGAGCCCAAAAAATAAAGTCTGACATTGTTTCCACTGTTTCCCCATCTATTTCCCATGAAGTGATGGGACCAGATGCCATGATCTTAGTTTTCTGAATGTTGAGCTTTAGGCCAACTTTTTCACTCTCCTCTTTCACGTTCATCAAGAGGCTTTTTAGTTCCTCTTCACTTTCTGCCATAAGGGTGGTGTGGTCTGCTTATCTGAGGTTATTGATATTTCTCCCAGCAATCTTGATTCCAGCTTGTGCTTCATCCAGCCCAGCGTTTCTCATGATGTAGTCTGCATATAAGTTGAATAAGCAGGGTGACAGCAAGGAGATCAAACCAGTTCATCCTAAAGGAGATCAGTCCTGGGTGTTCATTAGAAGGACTGACGCTGTTACTCCAATACTTTGGCCACCTCTTGCAAAGAGCTGACTCATTGGAAAAGACCCTGATGCTGGGAGGGATTGGGGGCAGGAGGAGAAGGGGACGACAGAGGTTGAGATGGCTGAATGGCATCACCAACTCTATGGACATGAGTTTGAGTAAGCTCTGGGAGTTGGTTATGGACAGGGAGGCCTGGCGTGCTGAGATTCATGGGGTCGCAAAGAGTTGGACGTGACTGAGCAACGGAAGTGAACTGAACTGAATGTTAAATTTATTTCTGCTTAATAGACAGTATCATGATTTTAAAATGAAAGAATGTATAAATAGTACAGGGGAAGTAGTTGTAGAGAGAAAACCAAAGTGCTAAGAAAGAAAGAGGAAGTTCTAAAAAGACATTCTTAGGGTCTTCACAACTCCTTTGGCTTTTTTTTTTTATAATGTTCTGGTTTTAAGCAAGTTGATTATGGTGAGTTTTAAAGTAGTTTTCTTTCTTTCTTTCTTTCTTTTTGGTACTTTATTGAACTTTTGAAACTGTGGGTTTATGCTTTTTTGTTAAATTTGGAAATTTCCATAATTTCTTTCTGTATATTTTTCTGCACCTGTACACTTCACTTCTTAAGAGAATCTGACTGTACACATGTTGCCCTAATGGTCTGGGAGCGAGCGACGAGAACGAAGACAGAACAGGAAATCTGGGGCAACGGGTCCGATCTCCTTGTGTTTGCCCAGGCCGTCCCTTATGGGCTGGTCTGGGGAGCAATCAGCGGGCTCACAGGCTGTGCTCACGCCTGGCGCCAACCCGGTGCTCCAAGATCCACGCTTCCCTGACCCCAGTCTTACTCTCTTCTGGGTCTGGCCTTGGGGTCTGTAACAAGGAGATTATTCTTAAGAAAAACATGAAAGATAATCATTAACATGGTTTCTTGCTACGTGCTGTGTTTCCAGGCGCTACTTCTGTGGGATTTCTCAAGGCTGTGACAGGACATCATTAGGAATCCCTACTAATCTCCCCCTTTTTGTTTTTGCAGTAGGTACACTGTCTGAGCAACTTATTCATCTATTCTCAGATGGTTTCTCTCATGTATCTGAGGACTAGACAGTTAAAAATATACATCCTGATATTATAGTACCAAGCAAACCTCCTCCTAAAGTTTTAATCCACAACATGGGGTTAAGTGTATGTAAGCTTTCCTCAGTTTCTTCAAATAAATCAGTTTCTGGGAGTTATTGTAAGTGAGCCTTCTGCATATTAGAAACAGTAGCCTGTAATTGGGAAATATCTAAGGATAGATTATTATGAATGTGTCCTCTCAAATGTTTAGATAATTGATCCCAAGTATATGCACTTTGATTATACTTATGAGGTGTGACACAAAATGAAGAGATATTCCAATCACACTTAAGGTGAATTTGTAATTGTAAATTTTGTACTTTGTCCCCTAGTAGGAGAGCTGCATTTTCTAAATCAACCAACCTTTCATTAATTTCTTGGTCTATGTGGGTCTGACTTCCCAGGCAGAACTTGCATTTTGGCCCCCTGCTGTTCAAATGTGGTTGTTCGTATGGTTGGATGCTGCTGCTGCGCTCAGGGCTGTAGCAACAATTCCCACAAGAGCGGCTATGAGGAATCCAGTAAACCTCTGGGAACACTGCAGTTCTTTCTTGGTAACTTTTAAAAGAGCATGTGTTTCAGAAGAGCCTTCCCAAGGTCTGGTTTGATTTATTGGAAGCCATATCCCCAATCTCTTAATATAACAAATGAGTGATTGGAATTATAACGTAAGGAAATTAAGCAAGTATATAATTTGCAATCCTGGCAAGAAAGTTCTTGTACACTTTCACTGATAGACACTGTTTCTTTCAAGAACACATAAGGATCTCTCATGTAAGTCTGAATATAAAATGTCCAGTTTGTACTGGTATTAAATGTCAATGAATGATTAGTTTTATCAGAATAAAGTCCATCCCAAACTTGGAATTTTTTAAGACTTAAAGCCAATTTCCAAATTTCTCCTTGCCCTCTTCCTTGATCCAGTTGTGGGAAGTGGGTGATGTGCCACTACGATGCCATATAATTGGATGATCTGAATGAGTGATAATGTTAGTATGGTCAAAGACTATGCGTCTGCCAATGCAGCCTTTTGTGAGGATTGCAGGACTGATTTTGAAGAGAGCAATTAGAGACTGCATGCCCCTTAGGGGATCAGTCCCCAACATTCCATAGGAACCATTAATCAAAATTACTGCCTTGGTCCCATGGCAATTATCCCACTGAATCTGATCTTGTTTTTCAGTCCACTGCTTGCGATGCTCACATAAAGGTCTGTCTGATTTGGTGTCATTATTGGGTTCTGAGTCGTTATAAACAAAACTCAGACTAGAGAGATGTAACTGAACCTTAGTATAGTTACTATTTAAAGAATTAGTGGACAGCCAGGCTGGCATAGATAATTGAAGACATCCTGTAGCTGGTCCTACACAAACTGGCCAGGATTCATACCCATAAGTAACATTGAAGGGAGTCCCTTCCTCTTCCTCTTGTTTAAAAAGAGGAAGGCGTGTATCTTCAGGTCCTGGTATCCAGGAAGAATCGTTAACATAAATGGGGATCATAGAATCCCCCCAGTCAATGGGTTTTAGTAATGGGGAGTTAGGTAAATATGCCCAGTTAGTATAATTTTTAGATTCAACTGTTGCTAAGGGTATGCTCACTGTGGTGCTGATGAGAACAAACATGGCCACAGCCAGACTGTTAGGAGTGACAGCTTTCCCTTCATTTCCTAAGATCTCCTCTGATCTCTGTGTTAATCTTTTAATTTGTCCCCAAATGGGGATCTTGTTCCAATGTGTTGACGGGAGAGGAATCATCATCTTTGTTTGTTTCAGAGTCAGGCCTTTGAAACTCATTCCTGGGGGCTCTGCGTCCCATGCAAAGTGTCTCTTCCGTGGGAGTTCGTTCATGACACGGTTTCAGATGACGCGAGGGGATCCAAACGGGTGTTTCTGAATCACCTGGTGAAACACAAGCGAAACCCCTTCCGCAGGTTAGCAGATCCCCCCAGGTCAAGAGTGTGTTACTGGATCATACCACCAAACATGTGGTTTGGGGTGAATTCCTTTTTGTTCCTGTATAAAATGTCATTCTGCTGCAGTAAAATCATTAATATTATATTAATGAAAAATTAATTATATAGATGATAGCTAGATGATCAAACTAATCATTCATTCACATTTAATACCAGTACAAACTGGACATTTTATATTCAGGCTTACATGAGAGATCCTTACGTGTTCTTGAAAGAAACAGTGTCTATCAGTGAAAGTGTACAAGAACTTTCTTGCCAGGATTGCAAATTATATACTTGCTTAATTTCCTTACATTATAATTCTAATCACTCATTTGTTATATTAAGATGCAAATGCATCTTAATATAATATTAATGATTAATATATATTAATCATGCAAATTATATAATTCATGCAAAAAATTTAAAGTAAATAATGCTTTATATAATTTTTGCTGTGGGGGAACTGACATTCCATCTCCCCCTTTTTGTTTTTGTAACATTCTTTTAGAGATCTGTTAGCTCATTCTACAATAGCTTGTTCTTGTCCTTGGGAATTATAAGAGATTCCTGTATGATATTTTATAGACCAAGCTTTTAAAAAAAAAATCCCTAAAAGCAGAACTAGTATAAGCTGGGCCATGGTCTGTTTCTTTTTTGTGTGGGAGGCCCATAGTAGCAAAGCAGCTAGGCAAATGTGAAATAACATGTCTTGTAGATTCTCCAGAGCAAGCAGTTGCCCAGATAAATTTAGAGTTAGTATCAACCTTGACTGGTACACAAGCAAACTTTCCAAAGGATGGAACGTGAGTTACGTCCATCTGCCAGATCTGATTTGGCTTCACACCACAGGGATTAATTTCTCCCGGTTTCTGTTGGAGACGTGGTTATCACAACCATCTGACATGTAGGACAAGTCCTCACAGTCTGTTTAGCTTGAGCCCAAGTGATGTGAAACTTGGTTTTTAAACATTTTGAGTTACAGTGCGTCAGGTCATGAAAGGTTGATGCCTCTGTAAAGGCTCGAAATAAAAGGGCATCGGCTCGAGCATTTCCTTCCGTTAAAGGCCCTGGTAAATTAGTATGAGCCTGAATATGAGGAATGTAGAATGGAAACTGTTGGTGTCTAGTCACCTGTTGCAAATTTGTAAAAACAGTATACAATGTGGATGGGATAGTATCCTTAATAGTTGCTGTTTCTATATGTTTAGTGACATGTACAGAATATTGAGAATCAGATAAGATACTAATGCTTGGGGAATATTTTGTAACGCATGTGTAATAGCTAAAATTTCTGCTTGTTGTGCAAAATATCCAGGTGTTTCAATAACTAGTATAAATGCTCCTATATATCCCGCTTTTCCTCGGCCAGTGTCACCTGTAAAAATGAGAGGAGCCAAGGAATGGAATTGACACTAGTAATTCTAGGCAAAATCCATCTTGTTTGTTTTAAAAACTGAAAGATAGGCAAATCAGGATAGTGGTTGTCAATTTGCCCAACATAGTCAGCTAAAGCTAGTTGCCAAGATAATGAATTTTGAAGAGAATGTTTTCATTCTTTGGAGGTTAGTGTAGTGCAAATAAGGCAGGGATCCTGTCCAGTAAGCTGTTGAACATACTCTCTTCCTTTTAGAATTATAGCAGCTATCATATCTAAATAAGGGCTAATAGATTTTGTTTGTGAATTAGCTAAGAATATCCATTCAACTATTATAGCCACGCTTTCCGGGAAACAAACTCACTCAGAAGGACAATGCAGATAGTGGAGTGCAGTTTATTACACCGGTGGGCCCAAGGCAGAGTCTCCTCTTAGCCAAGGGCCCCGACCAGCATTTGTGAAAATCTTTTATACCCCATGTGTATGTGTCCAAACCCACCACCCCAAATCCCTTGAGGCTTACAGAGGAAAGGTAAATACAATCACAGTAACCCCCATCATTCAAGTATTATGTGTTTAAACAGTTAATAATCAATAAGCCCACGGTTACATTCCAACCAGTTAATAACCAATAAGCCTATGGTTACATTCCGATAGATACTGTCTGGAGGCAGGGGTGATTAGTGTCTGTTTTCTCTTAGGTGATGAGTAACCTGGATATGATCTTCAAGGTTCCCCTGTCTGGAGGGGGCCTTATCCTTCCATTGTCGTTCCCACAGGCACTAAGCAGAGAGTTCAGAGTCCACTGGAGAGGTTGGCCGAGCACGATCAGCATGGACAGGCCTCAGATGGAGTCCAGGCCCTATGAATTCCTTCTTCACAACTATTAAAGACGAGTTTGCATAATCAACTCAGTAGGGGAGTGAGGGGTAGGGAAGACAAACAACTGAAGAGGCTCTAGAGGGTTTATTCTGTCTGTTTGGCAGTTTTGTACAGCTTGTTCTATAATCGCTAGTGCTTTCTCAGCCTCAGGAGTTAGTGGTCGGGAGCTATTAAGCTCTGGATTGCCTCTTAATAGAGACAATAATGGGATAAAGAATAAGTTGGAATCCCTAACTTAGGCCAAATCCAGTTACTATCTCCTAGTAATTTTTGTAAGTCGTTTAAAGTTTTATTTGAGTCTCTGCATATTTGTACCTTTTGTGGTTTGATTGTAGTATGGGTGACTATATTTCCTAAGTACTGAAAAGGTTCAGTGTATTGTAGTTTATCAGGAGCTATATACAAGCCAGCACATTCCAAGCGTTCCTTCAGCTTTAAAAACAATTCCTGTAGGCTATCAATTTCAGGTAAGGCACGTAGTGTATCATCCATATAATGAATAATAAATGCATGGTAGAACTGCTGTCACACTGGGTGTACAGTCTTGGCTACAAAATTTTGGCAAGTAGTGGGGCTGTTAAGCATACCTTGAGGTAATACAGTCCATTGAACTCTTTTATGTGGCTCCTTTAAATTAATGGAAGGAACTGAAAAGACAAATCTAGGTTGATCATCAGGATGTAAAGGAATAGTGAAAAAACAATCTTTGAGATCAATAGCAAACAAATGCCAAGTGCTTAGAATCATACTAGGATAAGGTAGGCCAGGTTGTAAAGCACCCATTGGAACAATAACAGCATTTACAGCTCTTAGATCAGTAAGCATTCTCCATAAACCAGATTTCTTTTGTATAAAGAACACTGGAGGATTCCAAGGGCTAAAGGACTCAACAATATGTCACTTGTTAAGTTGCTCATTAACTAATTCATGTAAAGCCTCCAGTTTTTCTTGTTTTAGGGGCCACTGCTCTATCCACAGAGGTTGATCAATTTTCCAATTAACAGGTATGGGTGTGGGTGGAGGAAGGTTTATATGAGCAGTGGCCACTAGTGCAAAGGGGGCAGTTTGAACTCTTGAGTAGTCAACGGATAAATTTTTCCTCGTTGATTTTTCCCAGTCCCAATCCTGGTATATAACCTTGATTGAACAATAATTTGGCGACTGGGTTCACTCTATTGATTTGGAGGAATATGTGTCTCAGCGTGCCATTGTTCCAAGAGATCGCAACATCATAGATTGACAGGTATGTCAGCAGTATTGAAGAAGGAAACAGAACAGGCTCCATCTAGAAAGCAGGACTCCGTCTTGGGCTGGACTGTGGACTTTGAGCTCTATGCCCAGTATCTATGGAAATGACATATCAACGGAAAACCAGGCCCCCAGAAGGAAGCGCCCCAGGGCTCGTACCTAGACTCTCCATCACCTAAAAGAACACCCTAATTATCTGTGTAACCGAATAGAATCATACGTTCTATTATGCTTATTGGGGTATGACCACAGGCCTATTGATAATTGCCCACTGTTAACTACCTAGGCTTAAGGCATATGAATCACAGGTTAACTTTGATTATATATCTCTTTTCTTTTGTTCAGACTAGTTTCAGGGAATTTGGGGAGGTGGGTTTGTGCACGTACACTTAGGGTATATAAGGTTTTCACAAAAACTGGTCAGGGTCCTTGGCTAAGAGGAGACTCTGCCTGGGGCCTGCCATATAATAAACTGCACTCCACTATCTGCATTGTCCTTCTGAGTGAGTTTGTTTCCCGGGACGCTTGGCTACAACATTTGGTGCATTGGCCAGGAAACGTCTCACTTTGAGGAGACAAGTCCCATGTGGGACTACTCCAAGGCCTTGCAGCTTGAATCTACTAGAGGTGGGGAAGGCTCCTCGCCCTTCTGGAAGGATTCTGCTTCTCAACGCCCGGACCTTTCACGTTAGCAGGTAGTGTTCGGCATCAGGGGAACTGAGCACTGGGGTGAGGAGAAACCCCCCTGGCAGGGTGGAAGAGGGGGCCTGATCACCCCCCTGGGAGGGACTTTAAGGGGCTCAGACCCACAGGAGCCTGGAATAGGCAGGTGGCGGCGATTGCTTGGTACACAGGTCGACAAGCATGTTAGGGCTTAGGAAGGAAACCTGTGAAGATCATTAGGAGGTGTTTCCATGCCGTCTTGGGGAAAATTATTCCCGAGCGATCGCCGGGGGTTTTAGGAGAGACTGGGCCCTTGTGTGCTTGCACTCTGCCCCCACCCCACCCTGGGAGGGGTCCCGTCTGCTGTGAAATGCTTGACCCCTTGGAATCGTCAGGCTAGAAGGAGGGGGATACATAAGTGAGTACAAATTGGCTTTTCTGGAGACTGCCTGGGATGTGGGATACTTAACCCATCTGTGTCTTCATCCGTACCTGATCAAGCCCACCGAGGCAGAACAGACTTTAAAAGTTAAGGGAGAAACAGTCTTGGACCACGTGGTATTCTGGTTTAGCCATGCTGACCAGCAGGTGAAGACATGCCTATCCCCCTCTGCCTCTGGGATTTGGCAGGTAAGGCTCTTCTCACCCCAATTAGGAAGGAGGCAGAATGGCAATTTAAGTGTTTCATTGAGCGGAAATATAAGAAATACATAGGGTACCAAGAACTTCATAGACAGAAAGGGAAGGAAAAGTAGAAGATGGTCTGAGAAGGTAAGCAAGATGAGGGGAAGTGAATCTAAGGCAACTGTATTGGAGTGCATGATTAAAATTTAAGGAAGGGATTTGGAGGAGACTATGGAGTGAAGATGAAGCCTAACCACCTCCACATACTCTGTGAGGTCAGATGGTCCCCTATGGGAGCAGAATGGCCACCAGAGAACACCATGAACTTAAAAATAGTGGAGACAGTCTTTAGAGTAGTCACAGGAGAGCCAGGACACCTGGATCAATATCCATATATTGACTCACGGCTAGGGTTAGCTCAAGACCCTCCTACTTGGACAAGGTTCTGTATCCAGAAGGGAAAGGGAAAAATATTAATGGCACAAAAATTGACTGATGATAAAAAATGGAAATTCTACAGGATTTGGACGGGGATGACCTGCCCCTCCCCCGTACTGGGTGATGACGCGACCGCCGCCCAGTGCTCCACCAGGACCAGAGGCCTCCTTAACGCCTGATCCAGGGCCGGGTGAAGTTCTTGCAGCGGCCGCTGCTCCTCCTCCAGCTCTCCTGGAGATTGTAGAGCCGCCGTTTAGGCAGGCTCTGATTCCAGCGACGGAGACCTCTGGTCAAGGCCCCCAGAATTCCACCTCGGCTGGACCTCCTCAATTGTATCCACCTCTTCAGGTAAGTACTGATGGGAAAGGGGATGAAAACACAGGAATTAGACAGAGGCTGCACACTGCCAAGGAACAGGGGGAAAGAACCCCACTACAGATGCCCCTCAGAGAGCTACAGCAGCCTCCGGGTCAGGACGCATGTGGGCATTACCATCCGCCCCCCGTAGCCTACTACTACCAGCCATTTTCCTCTACGGATATAGTAAACTGGCAGAGACACACTCCACCGTTCTCAGGGGAGTCACAGCCATGATTAGGCCAATGGAGACTATTGTTCGAACCCACCGCCCTGCTTGGGGTGACATAATCCAATTCCTAGTCTCCCTTGTCAGCACTGAGGAGAGGCACAGGATCCTAACTGAGGCCAGAAAATGGTTCAGAGAAACGGAACCTGAGGGTCCTGCAAACCCGCAGCGGTGGGAGAACCAGCCACCCCCGATGAGAGGCCCAACTGGGGCGGTGACACAGAGGAAGGGGGGGTCCTCAAACCCGCAGCGGTGGGAGAACCAGCCACCCCCAATGAGAGGCCCAACTGGGGCTGTGACACAGAGGAAGGGAGGGGCCGCCTGGAGAGACATCGGGTGGGTATTTTACAAGGCCGCAAGGGTGGGGGCCAAAAACCTGAGTATGGCAAAACCCTCCGAAGTGATTCAAAGGGAAAGCGAGTCACCCTCTGAGTTCTACGAAAGACTGTGCGAGGCCTGTAGACTTCATACGCCAATAGATCCAGAGGCTGCTGGGTCTCAGATGGTGATAAATGCAGCCTTTGTGTCTCAAGCCTACCCCGAAAATGTCAGATGGGGGGACACCAAGTGACTCATGAATTTTTATACATCCCTGAATGCCCAGTACCTTTGTTGGGAAGAGACTTGCTGTCTAAATTGGGGGGACAAGTGACCTTTCCCCTCACAAAAGACCCACTCTTCGAGTGGGCTCAACCACCTATTTACTTTTCCTCTTGATAACCCCTCAGGATGAATGGAGCTTGAACGATCTCCCAGAAGGAAAACTGGATGGGCTAAACAATTGAGAGAGAGAGAGTTAACTAAACAATTCCCTAGGTCTGGGCAGAAGACTCCCCCCACCCACCCCGCCCCTCCCCGCAGGCTTGCAAAACAAGTCCCAGTGGTAATAGAACTCAAACCCGGTACAATTACATCAGCACCCAGCTTGGGCCTGCCAGACCTTACTCTTTACATGACTGAAAAGGACAAGTTGGCTATGGGAGTGTTGTCCCAGACTATGGGGACATGGGACAGACCTGGGCTTCTCCAGAAATGGCTGGACAACGTTGCCACTAGGTGGCCGGGGTGCTTACGGGCCGTTGCTGTGGTTGCATTACTGGTCCGGGAGGCAACCAAACTGACTTTGGGCCAAGATTTGATCATAAAAGTCCCGCATAAGATCAACACCCTCCTGCGAGGGGACCCCCATAAGTGGCTGTCGACATCCTGGATTACTCAGTACCAGGGACTGTTATATGAGAACCCCCATGTTACTATTGAGCCTTGTCAGACCCTGAATCTGGCCACTCTCCTTTCTATGGGAGAAGGTGGGCCCTCACATGATTGCAAGGAAATCCTAGAAGAAGTTTATGCCAGCAGACCTGACTTGAGACACCAGCCAATCCCGGACACAGATTGGGTCTTATACACCAATGTTACCAGCCTGGTGAAACAAGGATAACGGGATGTGCAGTAGTCATGGAAGAAACCATCATTGAGGCTAGCTCTCTGCCATCACACTGGTCTGCTCAACGGGTCAAACTATATGCTTGAATTCGGGCCCTCCAGCTGTCAAAAGGTAAGAAGACAAGCATTTACACAGACCCCATGTATGCTTTTGCTACTTTACATCTACATGGGGCTTTACATAAAGAGAGAGGTCTTCTGACAGCCAACAGAAAGGACATTAAAAACAAAGAAGAAATCTTGACTCTATTACGTACTGTATGGGAACCTGAAAAGGTAACAGTGATACATTGTTGGGGTCAACAAAAGGAAGACACACCACAAACATGGGGAAACTGACTAGCAGATAAAGCTGCAAAACATACGGCTCAGAAATTTGGGGCTGCTGCTGGGGGATCTATCAGAACATTTGTACTCTCAAAAATGCCTGAGTTAACTTTGACTCTCCCACGGTATACCCCGGCCCAACACCAGCTGGCTGAAGCAGAAAAGGCCACCAAAAATGAAAAAGGTCAATGCTGCCCCTGGACATAAACAAAACCCTCCAGGAATACAGTTAAAAGGCACTCTAAGTGGACATTAAACCCTGCCAACACTCATGGTATGTACCTTCTCAGGATGGGTGGAGGCTTCCCCACCCGAACTGAAAAAGCAAATGAAGTGGCTCAATGTCTGCTTCGAGAAATAACCCCCAGATTCGGGTTCCCAACAGTATAGGATCAGACAATGGCCCTGCCTTTGTAGCCGACTTAATTCAACAGGTATGTAAAGCTCTAAATATCCAGTAGAAATTACATATGGCATATAGGCCCCAGAGTTCTGGAATAGTGGAATGAACCAACTGAACACTTAAAGAGACACTCTCCAAGTAGATCATAGAGGCTGACTGCTCCTGGGTGGACTTACTTCCAATGGCTCTGCTCAGACTCAGGATGACGCCATGGTCCCTTCTTCATATGAAATTGTGTATGGGAGTCCCCCTCCCATAATAAAACAGGTGTCAACAAATTTGCCTCAGGTAAGGGGAGATGAGATTTCACAGCAGATGGAACAACTGGGTAAGGTAATAAATCAGGTAACTAAGTTTGTACAAGAAAGGGTGCTGTTCCCCCTTGGGGAAAAGATTCACGAATTTGTGCCCAGGGATGAGGTGTGGGTCAAGGACTGGAAACATGACTCCTTGGCCCCACGTTGGAAGGGTCCATGTACTGTTGTTTTAACCAGCTCTACTGCAGTTAAAGTTGCAGGTGTCACTCCCTGGATCCATCACATGAGGGTGAAGACAGCATACCACGCAGACCTGGAGGACACCGAGGGGACTACACAAAAGGACCCCACTGACCCCCGTGAAACCAAGATCATCTTAAAGAAGAAAAAGAGATGGAGCTCTACAATCAACTGCTGCTACAAGGACTTGCTGGTATCATCTTAAGACTAACTATAGTCTCAGCTATGTGCTATAATTAAAGTTGAATGTTGTCTGTATATTCCTGATTTATCTGGCAATATATCAGCCACCCTAGGTAACACGAAAAGTCAGGTAAAAGCTATGTCTGATGATGATCTTTTTGGACTTTGGTCCTATCTTAGGTGAAGGATGATTGGTGGAAAACTGTATTTACCATCGTTATAGTTGCCTTGATAGTTCTGCTTTGTGGATCCTGCATTTTATAATGTATTATGAACTTTGTAACTCAAAGGTTGGTATCGTTCTCCCAAATTGGCAGTCAGAGAGCCAGGGTGCAATATATACCTATGAGTGATGCTCATACTATGAGTTAAGAGCATCAAGAGTGGGGAATGAAGGAGGAAACAGACAGAACAGGCTCCATCTTGAAAGCAGGAATCCATCTTGGACCGGACTGTGGACTTTGAGCTATATGCCCAGTATCTATGGAAACGACATTCCAACTGGAAAACCAGGCCCCCTGGATGGAAGAGCCCCAGGGCTCGTACCTAGACTCTCTGTTGCCTAAAAGACTACCCTAGTTATCTGTGTAACCAAATAGAATCATAACCACAGGCCGATTGATAATTGTCCACTGTTAACTACCTAGGCTTAAGGCATATGAATCACAGGTTAACTTTGATTGTATCTTTCTTTTCCTTTGTTCAGACTAGTTTCAGGGAATTTGGGGAGGTGGGTTTGTGCACGAACACTTAGGGTATATAAGGTTTTCACAAAAACTGGTCAGGGTCCTTGGCTAAGAGGAGACTCTGCCTGGGGCCAACCGGGGTAATTAACGGCACTCCACTTTCTGCATTGTCCTTCTGAGTGAGTTTGTTTCCTGGAACGTGTGGATACAACAATATAAGGTTGTGTTAGGTAGTTAGAATAGGAAAAAGGAATCCAGAATGGTGGGAGCTAAAAGACAAGGAAGATAAAAGCCTGTGAAAATAGAACAAAGGAAGGTCCAAGGACTGGAGTGAGGACCTCAGGTAGAACAAGCAGCACTCCTGGCTAGCCCAATATACATAGGGCAGGCCCAGGGGGAGGAAAAAACATAAAAAGAGGAGCCAAAGGTCTGGGACTCTCTCTCCTGCCCACACGTGCTCTCTGTCTCTCTCCCCCTCTCTCTCTTCTCTTCGTGTCTTTTTGGTCGGCGTGCCCTCACATCTTGAGGATGTATTTTCCTTTATTTTCTAAATAAAACTGAGTTGTAACACGGAGCTGTAACACTGATCTGCCCGAAAGCTGTGACACACCGAGGGCTTTAATGTCCATCGCTCCAAATCTTTGTTGTGACGAGACAGAACCGAGGGGCATACACTTGCCTGAGATCTATGGTGCCTGACTCGGGTTTAACCTGGCTGAAACAACCCCGGGGCAGCCCCGCAAGGAGGAGGCCAAGCACAGCAGGAGCCCAACTCGCGATATCTCCCACGGTGGAAGCGGAACGCAAAGAAAACCCAGCGCAGGGGAAGTGACAAGAAGCCCATCGTGCTGGAGACTGGGACAGTGAAAAACAAACTCAGCAGAAAGCTCACGCGGCTCAGTCTCAGATTGAGAAGACCTCCGGTTAAGGTAGGAGGTCCTCACTCCTGTGGCTGGAGGGACATATGCCTAAGGAAATCTTAATTCCTTTACAACCTCTCATTTCTTGTTTCCTTGAACCCCCCATGAACAGGCGAGCGGCAGTGGGTACAGCTGAGGGACTCTGGAGAGGCTACTCCTCGGTATGTCCCAAAGGCACTCTCTGCTGAGCCCCAGTAGCTGTTGCCCAAGCCGGTGGGGGTTCTTCTGTCCTTAATCTTCTTTTGCCAAGGACCAGGCCAATGAAAACTGTGAGCACAGGTCAGGTATTTAGCAGATTTTCCAGCAGGATATGAAGGGGATTCCTTGGCATGTTTTCCCCACTGCTTTTTCCTCCCATCCTCATCTCCTCTCTCCCAGGACTTGAACCCAGCCAAAACTTAAGATACCTGGCTTCAGGAGCTAATGACGCTCAGTCTCTGATGTTTCATTGCAAAACTTCAGTGAGAGACACAGTGATAGGTGTTAGGTAGTTAGAATAGGGAAAAGGAGTCCAAAATGGCAGTGGCTAAAAGACAAGGAAGGGAAAAAACCACAAAAATAGAACAGAAGAAAGTCAAAGGAAGGTCTGAGGACCGGAGTGAGGACTTCAGGTAGAACAGCACTCCTGGCCAAGCCCAATTTACATAGGGCAGGCCCAGGGGGGAGAAAAAAAAAAAAAAACAAAAAAAGATAGCCACATCTCTCTCTCCCCCATGTGTGCATACTCTCTCTCTCTCTTTCTCTCCCCACTCTCCTCCCCATGCTGGCGCGCTCCTCCACTCTCTTCTCTTCTTCAAGGATGGATTCTCCTGCTATCTTCTAAATAAAATAGAGCTGTAATGCTGGTTTGTCTAAGAGCTATAACATGGTCTGTCCAAGACCCAACAGCTGTGACGCGCCGAGGGCTTTAATGTCCATCACTCCAAATCTTTGTTGTGATGAGACAAAGAACTGAAGAGCATAAACTCGCCTGACATCTATGGTGGCGTGCCTCGGGTTTAACCTGGCTGAAAGAACCTCCGCGCAGAAGAGGCCAAGCACAGCAGGAGACCAACTCAGTGAAGCTCATCGTGCTCAGTCTCAGCAGAAAGCTCAGCAGAAAGCTCACATGGCTCAGTCTCAGATTCCAGAAGACCTCCAGTAGGAGGTAGGAGGTCCTCGCTCCTGTGGCTGGAGGGACATGCCTAACAACATCTTAAGTTTGTTTTCCCACGTTTTTCCCACTGCTTTTTCCTCCTGTCCTTCAGCTCTCTCCTGGGACTCGAGCCCAGCCAAAAAGTAAGAGGTGGATTCGTTAGGATTCAGAGAGAAGCACAGGCTTCACGGTGTGGGCCATTGCCAAGGGCAAGGGCTCGGGCCATGGAATGCGGCCTGGTTAGGTTTTGTGAGTGGGGGTAGGGTGTGTTAATTCATATGCTAATGAGTGGGAGGATCATCCCAGTCATGGGGGAGCCACCCACTCCTCCCTCTTTTGACAGAGCCTTAGAGCTGTTCTGCCACCTCTGGGTGTGTCTTTTGGCTTATAGATTGGGGATTAAGGTTTACTTGAATTTGACTTGTCATGTTGAACCCAACTGATTTTAATTGGTTTATGTTATGCCCTTGTGCTATGTCATTCTTTCAAAGGTTGTGCTCTGCCTCCATCCCTCCTGTTTCATGCTCTTTTCCTTAGCCTCATCCGGGCCCACAGTGTTGCCTCTACAACCTTCTAGAGGGACAACCAGAAAATAGCTGGCCTTGGGAGGGAAGTACTGTATGATATCCAACCCCTTAATTCTACCTAGCACTGGTCCCACTGAAGACCTTGGGGATGCCCAAACTCCAGTCCGGGGGTCCCAGGAGGTCATCACGCCTTGACCTTCCTAGGGATCTGGTCCTTGAAGGGTTGTCACGCCTCAACCTGCTAGGGGGTCCACTGGTCCCAGGGGTCCCAGGAGGTTGTCACGCCTCGACCTGCCCAGGGACTCAATTCTTGGGAGGCCGTCACGCCTCTACCTGCCTGGGGATTTGATCTCTAGGAGGCTCTCATGCCTCAGCCTGCCTGGGGATCTGCACCCTGACCCAGGGACGCCTGGCTCTTAGGTTGCAACAGTTCTGTGTAGGATAAGCTTCAGAAAGACTCACCCCTAAGGAAGTCCACCCATGGAAACAGAAGGAAGCCTATTACTTGTGGGACTGTGCCCAGTCTCAGCAATAACTCAGAAGCCCAATGAGAACCCCACTGCCTTTCTGGAAAGGCTAAAAGAGGAACTCCAAAAGTTTACCAATCTGGACTTAGACTCTTAGACGGGTGATTTTAAAGGACAAATTAAAAAAAAAACAAAAACAAAACCAAAAACAAACAAACAAACAAACAAAAAAATAAAGGACAAATTCCTGTCCCAATGTGCATCAGAGATCAGAATTAAGTTACAACAGCTACAGCAGCAGGACCCTGCTGCCTCTTTAGATGAGATGATCCAGACAGCCACCAGTACCTTTTATAACAGAGAACAGGAGAAAGAGGCCAAGGCCCAAGAGAGGGAGAGAAGGAAAGAGACAAGGCAAGCCCAGATGCTGGCCGCCCTCCAGGGAAGACCTATGGTATACCCCGATTCCTTGAAGGACAAGGCACGAGGCAAATGCCTAATCTGTAGATAGGCAGGGCATTGGGCCAAAGAGTGTCCGAACCATGACAAGTTTCCTAGAACGGCTTGCCACAAATGCCATCAACTGGAACATTGGGTGGCACTCTGCCCTCGGGACCCAAGAGCCTCAAGGTCAAGCGCCAAGCCTTCCCTCACGATGGTTCAAGAGGACTGAAGCAGCCCGCTCCAGCCAGCCCGCCTGTCACAGATAACCATCCCAGGGCTGGAGCCAAGGGTGCAACTGGATGTGGCAGGTAGGTCCAAGAATCTCTTGGTTGACACAGGGGCTACCTACTCTGTCTTGATCTCCTACTCTGGAGCCTTCTCCTCCCAAACCTGTACCATTTTGGGTGCTACAGGAAAAGCAACTACTAAAGGATTCACCCAAGCACTTCTTTGTTGCTGGGATGGACAGATATTCTCCCACCAGTTTCTGGTGGTCCCTGAGTGTCCTACTCCCTTATTGGGAAGAGATATACTAACTAAACTAGGGACCACCCTTGTGATCAGAAGCTTTTCAGCCCCTAGAGCTCTACAGCTCCTGGTTACTATTGAAGAACACATTATACCTTCTCCAATAGAGAGGGACCAAAAACTATGGGAAGACAAAATTAACCCCTAGGTGTGGGACCAGGGAATTCCTGGACAAGCCCACCAAGCTGAACCGGTCATCATTGTCCTCCAAGATCCCACTTGGTTTCCTAACCAGAAAAAATATCCCCTCAAAGAGAGGCTTGGGAGGGACTACAGCCTTTGATAATTAAATTCCTGGCTTGTGGGCTATTGGTCCCCACCAGTTTGCCATGTAACACCCCAATCCTCTCAGTAAAGAAAAAAGATGGAACCTGGTGAATGGTTCAAGATCTCTGGATCATAAATGAAGCTGTAGTCCCCCTACATCCCACAGTACCCAATCCCTATGTAATCTTGGGGGAAATCCCACCCAGTGCCAAGTGGTTTACAATCTTGGATCTCAAAGATGCATTTTTTTTTTTTTTTTTTTTGCATAGCACTGGCTAAGGAATCCCAATATCTTTTTGCCTTTGAGTGGAAGGGCCCAGGAGAAAAACACCAACCGATGACTTGGGCAGTATTACCTTAGGGGTTCAGAGACAGCCCCCACTTGTTTGGACAGGCCCTTAGCTGGGATCTCCTAGATCTAGACCTGGGACCTAATGGGAAAATATTACAATACATAGATGACCTACTAACCTGCTCTCCAGATGAGGAAAATGCCCAACAAAATGCAATTCAGGTTCTAAACTTTTTGGCAGAAAGGGGATATAAAGTCTTCCATGCTAAGGCACAGATGGTCGAGACAAAGGTCACTTACCTGGGAGTTCAGATTACACATGGGTCCAGGAAGCTGTCCTCGGATCGGGTACAAGGAATCCTCCAGTTGCCCTCCCCCACGACTCAAAAACAACTGCGAGCTTTCCTGGGGCTAACTGGGTACTGTAGAATCTGGATACCCAACTATGGTGTAATTGCCCAGCCCTTATATAAAAGCTTAAAGGGATAAGATGATTCAATCCCACTAATGTGGGGAACTCCTCAAAAGGAGGCAGAGGCTACACTAAAACAGGCCTTAACTCAGGCACCTGCCTTGAGGCTGCCAGACCCAGAAAAAGCATTCCAACTTTATGTCCATGAAAGAGAGGGAACAGCCTTGGGAGTGTTAACTCAAAGGTTGGGATCTGAGCCCCAGTCTGTAGCTTACTTATACAAGAGACTCGATCCAACTGCCCAAGGCTGCCCCCACTCTGCTTTTGAAATCTTGCAGCTATTGCAATCATGATAGAAGATGCTTTAAAACTCTCCTTTAGGGGCAAACTAACTATTTTCACCAGCCACCAAGTAAAACAACTCCTAAACGGGAGAGGCCATTTATGGATGTCTGATCAAAGAATCCTCAGATATCAAGTAATGCTGATGGAAAATCCAGGCCTCACTATATCTCCTTGTGAGGTTCTTAACTCAGCCACTCTCCTGCCTACCCTGGAGGCCTCTCTCCCCTTTCACTCTTGTCTAGAAACCTTGGACCACTGGAGAAAACCCTGAGAGGGATTGTCAGAAGATCCTCTGACCAACCCTGAAGAAATCTGGTACACTGATGGAAGCAGCTTTGTCTTAGATGCAAAAAGAAGAACGTGGTATGCAGTAGTCTCCAATTTTGAGACCATAGAGGCTAAGCTTCTGTCCAGGTACTTCAGCCCAATTAGCTGAGCTCATAGCCCTGACTAGAGCTCTAGAGCTGGGAAAAGGAAAAAGAATAGCCATTTACAGTGACTCCAAGTATGCCTTTCTGGTGCTACATGCACATGCGGCTATTTGGAAAGAAAGGGGCCACTTGACCACTCAAGGGTCCCCAATCAAATATGGTGATCAAATTCTTAGACTCATGGAGGCAGTCCATCTGCCCACTGAAGTTTCAGTCTCCCACTGTAAAGGACACCAAAAAGTGAGCACGAAAGTGGCATGAAGGAACCAAGCAGCTGATCAGGCAGCTAAGAGAGCAGCATTACAGAACAATGACCTAATAGGGGTGGCCACCCTAGTTCCACAGACTAATTTGCCAGAAACTCCTTCATATACTGAAGGTGAGACTCTTAAAGCTAAGAGTGAGGGCTTTCAAGAGGATCATACAGGGTGGTTGCAAAAGGAGGGACTCCTTTTCCTGCCTGGAACCTCCAATGGAAGTTGGTTAACTCCTTACATGCCACCACTCATTTAGGGGAAAAGGCCTTCCAAAGATTACTAGAAAGGTCCTTCAGAAGAACAGGCCTCCAAACAACTATAAGGCAAGTGGTCTCCTCTTGTCCTACTTGCCAATTAAACAACCCCCAAGGATCTCGAAGACCCCAGATGGCCCAGCCCGTCCAACGACATGGGACCTATCCAGGAGAGGACTGGCAGATGGGCTTCATCCAGATGCCAGTTTCTCAAGGGTATAAATACCTATTGTCATGATGGATAGATTCACAGGATGGATTGAAGACTTTCCCACCCAGACTGAGAAGACTGAGGAGGTAGTAAAAAACTACTCCATGAAATCATTCCAAGATGTGGTCTGCCCAGGTCATTACAAAGTGACAATGGGACATCACTTACTTCTAAAGTCACCCAAGGAATCTCTAAAACATTGGGCATTACTTATTATCTCCATTGTGCCTGGAGGCCTCAGTCTTCAGGAAAAGTAGAAAGAGCCAACCAATTCTTAAAATCAGTGATAAAAAAGATAACCCAGGAGACCTCCCTGGGCTGGAAGGAGGTTTTACCAATAGCCCTCCTCCACACCCGTATTGCCCCTAAGGAACAAGTTGGTCTTAGTCCTTATGAGATGCTATATGGGAGACCTTTTGTTTATGTCAATGACCTCTTCCTAGATCTAGAGGTTCAGACCCTCCAGTCTTATACCATGGCCATTGGGCAATTCCGACAGGATATAGGCTTGTGGGGTATGAACCAGGACCCAAAAGACTCTAAGGAGTCACCACTATAGGCTCCAGGGACTCAAGTCCTAGTTAAAGTCTGGAAAGATGGGTCCCCGAAGGCTCAACTCTAGCCCACACAGAAGGGCCCCTACCCTGTAATACTTTCTGCCCCTACAGCAGTCAAGGTACCAGGACATGACTCCTGGATTCACTACTCACGAGTCAAGCCATGGAAGAAAACTGAAGAGGACACTCAATATACCTGTGAGCCCCTGGGAGAACTCAGATACCTATTCAGGACTACAAATGAGTGCCATTCTAATGAATACCCCCAAAATCTGGTTTCGGGGGATAAGATTTCTCAGGATAGCTCTAAAGAGCCAACATAGCTTGACAGAGATTGTACTCCAAAACAGACAGGAGATAGATCTTCTGATTCCTGAACAAAGAAGGACTTGAGTCATCCTGGTGATGTGAATTTAGAATTGTCTAATGCCCCTACTAGTCCTTGTTACACCATACTGATGCTGCTTATGATTGTTCCATACATTATCAATTGTCTAACCTGTTTTGTCTCTGCTCGGGTCAACAAGCTACAACATGCGGTGCCAGTTCAACAAAGATACAACTACAGCTGACCATGGAAAATGTCACTCACCCTTAGGTGGACAATGCTATGAGGACTCTGAGGCTTGAGACTAGCAAGAGGGGGAGGCCCAATACCCCTCGCTATCCCAGTTCAGCAGGAAGTAGCCAGAAAGACCTCAACGCCCCTATTCCCAAAGAATTGGGCCTCCCATCTCTTGAGGGGTGAATGTCAGATAGTTAGAATAGCAAAAAGGAGTCCAAAATGTCGGTGGCTAAAAGACAAGGAAGGGAAAAACATGCAAAAATTGAACAGCAGCAGGTCAAAGGAAGGTCTGAGGACCGGAGTCAGGACTTCAGGTAGAACAGCACTCCTGGCCAAGCCCAATTTACATAGGGAAGGCCCAGGGGGAAGAAAAAAAAATCGAAAAATAGGAACCAAAGGGCTCTCTCTTTCTCTCTCTCTCTCCCCCCTCTCCTCCCCGTGCTGGCAAGCTCCTCCACTCTCTTCTCTTCTTCGAGGATGGATTCTCCTGCTATCTTCTAAATAAAATAGAGCTGTAACACTGATTTGTCTAAGAGCTATAACATAGTCTGTCCAAGACCCAGCAGCTGTGACGCGCTGAGGGCTTTAATGTCCGTCACTCCAAATCTTTGTTGTGATGAGACAAAGAACCGAGGAGCAAAAACTCGCCTGACATAGGTAAGAGGTGGCTTTGTTAGGATTCAGAGAGAAGTACATGCTGCAGGGCGTTGGCCATTGCAGAGGGCAAAGGTTTAGCCATGGAATGAGGTCTGGCTACATTTTCCAGCTAAATGAATTCATATGCTAATGAGTGGGAGGACCATCCCAGCCACTGGGGAACCATGCACACCTCCGCTTTTGACAGTTCCGTGGAGCTGTCCTGCCACCTCTGGGGGGCGGGGGTCAGTGAGCTTACAGTTCAGTTCAGTTCAGTCGCTCAGTCATGTCAGACTCTTTCCGACACCATGGACCACACACAGCACGCCAGGCCTCCCTGTCCATCACCAACTCCCAGAGTTTACCCAAACTCATGTCCATCGAGTCTTAAATGCCATCCAACCATCTATTCCTCTGTCGTCCCCTTCTCCTCCTGCCCTCAATCGTTCCCAGCATCAGGGTTTTTTCAAATGTGTCAGCACTTCACATCAGGTGGCCAAAGTATTGGAGATTCTGCTTCAGCATCAGTCCTTCCAATGAACATCTAAGGACTGATCTCCTTTAGGATGGACTGGTTGGATCTCCTTGCAGTCCAAGGGACTCTCAAGAGTCTTCTCCAACACCACAGTTCAAAAGCATCAATTCTTCGGCACTCAGCTTTCTTTATAGTTCAACACTCACATTCATACTTGACTACTGGAAAAATCATTGCCTTGACTGGACGGACATCTGTTGCCAAAGTAATGCCTCTGCTTTTCAATATGCTGTCTAGGTTGGTCATAACTTTCCTTCCAAAGAGTATCTGTCTTTTAATTTCATGGCTGAAGTCACCATCTGCAGTGATTTTTGGGCCCCAAAAATAAACTCAGCCACTGGTTCCACTGTTTCCCCATATATTTGCCATGAAGTGATGGGAACAGATGCCATGATCTCAGTTTTCTGAATTTTGAGCTTTAAGCCAACGTTTTCAGTCTCCTCTTTCACTTTCATCAAGGGGCTCTTTAGTTCGTCTTCACTTTCTGCCATAAAGGTGGTGTCATCTGCATATCTGAGGTTGTTGATATTTCTCCAGGCAATCTTGATTCCAGCTTGTGCTTCTTCTAGTCCAGCGTTTTTCATGATATACTCTGCATATAAGTTAAATGAACAGGGTGATAATATACAGCCTTGACATACTCCTTTCCTGATTTGGAACCAGTCTGCTGTTCTCTGTCCAGCTCTAACTGTTGCTTCCTGACATGCATACAGGTTTCTCAAGAGGATCCCTTTAAGAATTGTCCACAGTTTTATTGTGATCCACACAGTCAAAGGCTTTGGCATAGTCAATAAAGCAAAAAAAGATGTTTTTCTGGAACACTGTTGCTTTTTCTATGATCCAGCAGATGTTGGCAATTTGATCTCTGGCTCCTCTGCCTTTTCTAAAAGCAGCTTGAACATCTGGAAGTTCATGTTTCATGTATTGCTGAACTCTGGCTTGGAGAATTTTGAGCATTACTTTACTAGCATGTGAGATGAGTGCAACTGTGTGGTAGTTTGAGCATTCTTTGATATTGCCTTTCTTTGGGATTGGAATGAAAACTGACCTTTTCCAGTCCTATGACCACTGCTGAGTTTTCCAAATTTGCTGGCATACTGAGTGAAGCACTTTCACAGTATCATCTCTGAGGGTTTGAAATAGCTCAAGTGGAATTCCATCACCTCCACTACCTTTGTTTGTAGTGATGCTTTCTAAGGCCCACTTGACTTCATTACATAATTTCTGGCTCTAAGTGAGTGATCACACCATCGTGATTATATGGGTCATGAAGATCTTTTTTGTACAGTTCTTCTGTGTATTCTTGCCACCTCTTCCTAATATCTTCTACTTCTATTAGTTCCATACCACTTCTGTCCTTTATTGAGTCCATTCTTACATGAAATGCTCCCTTGGTATCTCCAATTTTCTTGACGAGATCTCTGGTCTTTCCCATTTTATTGTTTTCATCTATTTCTTTGCACTGAACTTCCAGATGTTCAAACTGGTTTTAGAAAAGGCAGGGGAATCAGAGATCAAATTGCCAACATCTGCTGGATCATCAAAAAAGCAAGAGAGTTCCAGAAAAACATCTATTTTTGTGCTATTGACTATGCCAAAGCTTTTGACTGTGTGGATCACAATAAACTGTGGACAATTTCTTAAATGATGGATACCAGACCACCTGACCTGCCTCTTGAGAAACTTGCATGTAGTTCAAGGAAGCAACAGTTCGAGTGGACATAAACAACAGACTAGTCCAAATCAGGAAAGGAGACTTGTCAAGGCTGATATATTGTCACCCTGCTTATAATAATTTTATATGCAGAGTATATTATGAGAAATTCTGGGCTGGAAGAAGCACAAGCGGAACAAGATTGCCCGGAGAAATATCAA